>NC_133328.1:499381971-499698471 GCF_042186555.1 Aquarana catesbeiana | reverse complement strand
GTTTAGATCACAAGAAGATGTTAAAATGACAAAAAAACAGATGTATTCAACCGTTTGTTCGGATCACATTACATTCAGAATAGTACCGAGAAAGACCTCAATAAGTATCTGTTTGCATAAAAAAATCTGAGAATCAATAGAGAGTCCTAAGCAGGTGGTAATGTCCAAACACCGCGTAGATGAATTGAAAGAGGCAACACACAATACTAAGATCAGGAAAAATAAATGTATCCCTCCATTTTGTTCATAACATATATTCAAAATGGTACTGAGAAGGATTTCAATAAATATCTGTTGTATGAAAACTTCTGGGGACCAAATAGAGAGTCTCAAACAAGTGGTGGTGTCTATACACTGCGTAGATAAATCAAGAAGAGGTAATACACAATGATAGAATCCCCCATATGGAAGCAATGCAGGCTTACCGGAACCGTTGGACTCACAGAGACATATATCCCCTGAGTCAGAAATACTTGATGTATAACCCAATTTCGTGGTGGCTTGATTGAAAATGAGAAGCCCAAAGGACACTGCAGCATGGAGGACTGCAGCAAACAGCCGTCTGATCATTTGGCTGTTCCATCGGGAGATCCTACTTCATTGCCCGGTGGCAACACAAGTATTTCTGACTCAGGGGATATATGTCTCTGTGAGTCCAACGGTTCCGGTAAGCCTGCATTGCTTCCATATGGGGGATTCTATCATTGTGTATTACCTCTTCTTGATTTATCTACGCAGTGTATAGACACCACCACTTGTTTGAGACTCTCTATTTGGTCCCCAGAAGTTTTCATACAACAGATATTTATTGAAATCCTTCTCAGTACCATTTTGAATATATGTTATGAACAAAATGGAGGGATACATTTATTTTTCCTGATCTTAGTATTGTGTGTTGCCTCTTTCAATTCATCTACGCGGTGTTTGGACATTACCACCTGCTTAGGACTCTCTATTGATTCTCAGATTTTTTATGCAAACAGATACTTATTGAGGTCTTTCTCGGTACTATTCTGAATGTAATGTGATCCGAACAAACGGTTGAATACATCTGTTTTTTTGTCATTTTAACATCTTCTTGTGATCTAAACTAGCGCTACACTATATATACCCATACTGTTTACAAATTTCCTTATTTTGTGTGTGAGCTGCTACTACAGAGTAAGCGCTGTGTTTTTGAGTATTTTTTTCACTATCTGGAGAGAGTGAAATGTTTTAGGAGATCAAACCATCTATTGGTTAGTTTTTGTGGCCAAAGAAAGGGTCTTCAGGCATCCAAGCCGTCGATAGCCAGGTGGATTAAACAAGCTATCTCGATAGCCTACGAGCACTCAGGTAGACCTATCCCAGCTCATTCAACTAGATCACTGGCGACTTCCTGGGCAGAGAGGGCAGGTGCTTCGATCGACCTGGATCTGCAGGGCAGCAACATGGATGAGCCAAAATACCTTCCTGAGGCACTACAGAGTGGAGTTGTTGTCCCTTCTGGACTTGGCATTCGGCAGGAAGGTCCTACAGGCGGTGGTCCCACCCTAAGGTAGGCCTGAACTTCTTGCTCATCGTCTCAGGTGTGCCGTCCTGGAAGATGACTGGAGAAAATTAACAGTTACACTTACTGGTAACGGGTTTTCTAGGAAATTTTCCGGGACGGCAGGCCTACTTCCCTACCCTTAATTGTTGATGTTCCAATTCTCACAGAATGTACCCTCTGGCACCAGTGTGGGCTTATACTTTGTCATAACTGAGGGATAGAGGGAAGGGTGGGGCCTTTTAAACTCTGTTGTTGATTTGTTGATTGTGTTTCCTGTCAGGTGAGACCCGTCATCTCTCAGGTGTGCCGTCCTGGAAGATTTCCTAGAAAACCCGTTACCGGTAAGTATAACTGGTAATTTTTTTGTGCTTAGTGTCCTTCTCCCTGAGGGTGGCACTATAACCCACGGTCAAGATTTATGAATTGCTGTGGACTCCAAAGAACTGTAAAAATCCTGTTTTCTGTGCTTGCAGTATTCTAAAATATGTTACTGTATATGTTTTTTTGACCAGATAAGTGTTCCATGTAGACGACATTTTGTTTTTTGTTTAGTAATTCATATTATTTTACTTTTCATTCAAGTGAAATCCTACCAAGCAAGCACGTGGAATTCTTTGAGTCCTGGGTATTTGTGTTTGGCTATGAACTTATTTTGCACTCCACACGGCTCCCTCTGATCAGTGGATTTTACAAACTGTTGTCTGTCGTAATGAAAAATGCTAAGAAATTGAAGTACTTTGAGGTATGGCGTTTTTATCCCAAAGACCGTTCATAAGCAGCGTGCATATCATTTTGACAAATAGCGTTTGGAAGGTTTTTTTCCCCACAGAGAAGCTCTAAGGGTTTCTAATAAATTAGTTCATATCCCATACATGTTCAAAAATAGAAAAGCATATTCATGAAATGATTTTTAATGAAAAGTCACAAAATGGCTTTTGAGTGTAAGGCCCCTTTCACACATACGGACCGTTTGTTTTTCATCCATCCATTGACGGATGAAAGACAGACATCAATGCATCAATGTAAAAACGGATGACAATAGATGATCATATTTTCATCTGCTTCCCTCAAAATCAATTTTTTTTTGAACGAATGAAAGCCCTATTTTTCATCCGTCAAAAAAAAAAAAAACAGATCAGACGAAAAACAAATGGTCAGTTTTTCATCCGTTTTTGCATTGGTTGTTAGGGGCAACCTGTCACGGTGGGGGGGGGTTGTGGTAGAGAAAGGCAGGAAAGGTGAAGAGATGTATATTATTATATTGTGAGGGAGCAAGCTGAAGTTAGAAACTGATTAGCTACAATATGTAGCTGTACCAGATTTTGGACTCTCCAGTTTTAGTAAATCCACCCCTTTATGTTTTGTAGCGGTTGTATAAACTCGAACGTGTATGATAGTGATATGCTGATTTGTTTGTCTTACACTTTTACATTTATTTTTTCAATCAGGGTTTCTTTTCAAAAAGCTCTAAGAAAAGTCCAGAAGATCCTGAGAAGCTTTCTTGCTTTGCACTGCTTTCAAAATTTGGAAAAGAGGTATAATTTATTTCCTGCAGTCATTTCATTTTTTTTTTTTTTTTTTTTGTACATTTTTTTTCTACATGTTTATTTCTGAGTGTTTTCTTGTACTTTTATATACCTTTTTACACTGTCCTGACTTATAATGTTGTGCTTGTTGATTCTAGGTATCTGCCAAAATGAAACAGTTTAAAGATGAGCTTTTGGCATCTTGTTTAACATTTATCCTTTCTCTACCCTACAATATTATCATGTTGGACATGAAAGCTTATGTTCCATTATTGCAAGTAAGAATACTGACTTAAGAACCTTCTCTTATAAAGCTTTGTTGATTAATATTTACTATCAAAATCTCTACTCTGCACATTACCTTTTTCAGTGCACTACTGCATGCGTGTTACTATGGGGTTTATTGAGGCAGCCCATTCATTTAGAATAGGTAGCTAGCATATGTCAATGGATGAAAGCCGTCCCTGTGGCATTTGTTCAATGCAATAGCATGTGCAGCGTAGTGCGCTGTTGTGTGGGTAAGTTGGCTTTGGAGGGCTGTTCTAAATGAATGGCACCTGCAATGCATCATTCCTTACCTTTTAACATTTTTCAAGCAAACAAGTAAAAATTGTTAGTGTGCTGCTAATACAAGATAGGAAATTTGCAATTGTGCT
Source organism: Aquarana catesbeiana (assembly GCF_042186555.1). NCBI lineage: Eukaryota > Metazoa > Chordata > Amphibia > Anura > Ranidae > Aquarana > Aquarana catesbeiana. Next base: position 499,694,758 of record NC_133328.1, on the reverse strand, counting down.
AAAATGAAAAACCCCAGCCCATTTGCATTAACTGGATCTTTAGTAAAAATCCAGTATAACCTGAGTGTAGAGTATCTCCTTACACATGCTCTAGCAGTTGCATGTTCGCTTTCATAAGTTTTACAATGAGCTGCAGCAACAGGACGCTTTTATAATAGTGGTTTAATGCTGGTTGTTATTTATGAGAAATAGATTGTAAATATGAAGATCTGCAGAAGTGGGTTGGACAAAGCTGGATTTGCCATTCTTATTCACACATGGCAGCCACAGTTCACAGAAATCCCTGTGATGTCAAGGGAATAGCCTGTAACCACGGTGTTGAAGCCCCTTAGTTTAATCTTTTTGACCCTGAGCTTCACTGACAGCTGGCAGTTTTGACAACAAACATTGCTGGGCCAAAGCCATTAAGACCAAGTGCTTTATTAACCTTAGTGCTAAAACAAACAATTGCAGAACTGGTTTAAAATGCCCAGAACTCGGGTGGTTAAATACTTTTTATCATGTATGTTTATGTATTCTCCTAGATTGTAAGCTCTAATGAGCAGGACCCTCTGATTCCTCCTGTATTGAATTGTATTGTAACTATACTGTGTGCCCTCATGTTGTAAAGCGCTGTGCAAACTGTTGGCGCTATATAAATCCTGTATTATTATAATAATAATAATAATGTATGATATTTGTGAATATCAAATGTTTACTGTCAATATGAGTTGAATTAATGCTAGGTTCAGGCAAAAATAATAGTTTGCTGAATACTGCAGAGGAATTCTTATCCCATAATTGTCAAATTGCAGTGACAGTCCCCAGTCCTGCACGGATCTTTGACTGTGATCGGTAGCAACCACTCTAACAACTCTAAATGCCAGGCCCAGATTTGATTGATCATAATTTCTAATTTGCCATTTTTCCCAATGCTTTACAAACCATCAAAACTCTACAGCTTATGATGTTGAAAAAATCGTGTTTAAAGGCTAACTCAACCTTTTGAAGAATTTTACATGTTACCTGGTATTTAGGGTATAACATGGTGCCAAGCGAAATCCCCAATCCTTGACAATGTGTGGGATTTCTTCTTCCTCGCAGCCACTGTCACTTTTGAGATCTATACATGAATGAACTACAAACCTTTCAGAAGACGTAACACGAGTGTCGTAATCACTGCACTCGTAGTCCATTGACACCTCCTCTGTAATGTACTTTGTTACAGACATAGAGATGGAGTAAAAAGTCAGCAGGGGCCTGGCATTGCACCTGCAATCCACTGGTCACGGGTGGAATGCTTTATACAACATAACATTAAATTTACTTTGTTTTTTTTCCTGCAATAAAATGTCAATTTTTTTAAAAGGTGACCTTAGCCTTACCATTTTTTTCTTGACAAAGAACTTTTTAATGTTGCTTCATAGTGACCTGTCGACATATACTTGTGCTAGATAATGACGACTGTAGAATGAAAATGTGAACCCTTTTCAGAAGTTTTGTTTGTTAATAAATCTTCTTTTGCAATTTCTCCATTTTATCCATATTTTACCCAAATGTATTTAATAGCAGACACTCTTTGGAGCAAAACAGCATCTAGTGGAGCAAGGCTAAACACATATGTTGCCAGACTTTATAAATAGTTCCCCAAGTTTGCAGATTGTTAAGATTTCAGTTTTTTGCTACTATATCCTCTATGCAACTAATTACCTAGTCCCTATTGCGCCATTCTTGTGTGTGAGAAGATAAAAAACTTAGTGTATGCAGTATTGTGCCTGCCTTTTGTCCCAGTTATATACAGAATTGGCTAATTAAACTTGACCAGCTGTAAAATGGATTCCTTTATTTTGATTTAGTCTGCATTTAGGTTGGGCTTGAGCTGTCCGTCTCTTGCTGATGCTGGCCTTGATGCTCTTGAAGATTGGTCTTCCCGAATTTGCCCAAGTAAAATGCAGCCTTATTACAAGGATATTCTACCATCACTGGATGGATACTTGACTAGTTCATCATCTTCAGGTAATGGAGAGTATAGAAAATGTACATTTTTTAAAAGGGGGGCATTTATAATCGATTGTCATGGACAGCACAACTGGCTCACCACTAGTTTTCATGTATGTTGATATGTTTATCGAATACCTTTCTATATAAGGTAAATGTTTAAAGACTTCAGCTACCCATATACTAGTAGAATTTTGTTTAGTTTTAAGAATGTTTGTTCAATTTTTGATTTACTAAACATTAGTCACTTTTGACCACAGTGACAAGCAAATTCAAAGGAGCAGAATGAAAACCTGTTTCTTGCATGGTTGCATTTATAGCAGTGCATGGGTTTCATTTGGGAAGTTCATTTACCCAAAATTTGAATGTTAAAAGCAAATTTTCTTCAAAGTACTTTCAACCAACATTCATCAAGTCATAAGATATCCTGATGAGAATTTTCATGCAAATTTTCATTAAAAAATCTACTAGCGTATGGCCAGCTTTACTTGCATGTTAGTTGTATTGTCAGAGTTATTGAGCAGTAGTAGTAGAACACACTAAATTGATACCTTGAATTCTGTGTATTGGTTAACGTGGTTTTATTTTTAGATGACCTGCTTAGTCCTCTTGAAATGATGCGCCTGTCACGTGCAACCCAAAAGGGTTTTAATCAATATCTTATCCGGCAAATAAAAAGAGCAAAATCCCTATCAGTGGTATGTTTTATTATATTTTCCTAGACTTCTAATAAATCTGTATGTGTCTATATTTTCTATAGGTGATGCTTCAAAAGCCCCCTGTAGGTATCAGTTTAGTGTAACGGAGGAAGTCTTGTGTTAGAATTATTGCTCTCACTCAGGCGTGTGCAGCGATATGTAACATGTGTATCACAATCGACGTTTTCATGCGTAGGTTCCCCAATGCATGCGTGTGTATATGTGGGGGTGGGGGCTCAATTATTTTTTTGGGGGAGATTTTAAAAAGTCCCCTATGTGATGATTTTTAGGTGACGGGTCCTCTTTATTGAGATATGCAGGGTTTAAAAGACCCTGCATGTCTCCTCTGTGCGCCACTGAATTTTTTGCAATGCAGATCGCATTGCAAAACATCCTTTACCGGCAAAGCAAACCAGGAACACTGAGAGCTTGACCCAGAAGTGACGTCAGATGTTGCTTTCTGGGTCACAAGAAGAAGGGGAGGAGAGCAGACGTGTGTCTGCTCTTCTCTTTCCCCTCTACTCGACGATACCCGGCATGGAGATCCCGGGCTCGCCGATGGGCAAGCGGAGCCCAGTAAGCATGGCGGGGGTGGGGGAGGGCAGCACCGGTACAAGGGTGCCTAAACACCTCACATACCAGCAAATGCATTGCTATTTTTCAGAAGGCATGTAAACATTAAAAACTATAGCACAGTAAATATTCACTTCTTAACCACTTGAGCCCCGGACCATTATGCTGCCTAAGAACCAGAGGTCTTTTTCCAATTTGGCACTGCATCGCTTTAACTGGTAATTGCGCGGTCATGCAATGCTGTACCCAAACGAAATTTGCGTCCTTTTCTTCCCACAAATAGAGCTTTCTTTTGATGGTATTTGATCACCTCTGCAGTTTTTATTTTTTGCGCTATAAACGGAAAAAGACCGAAAATTTTGAAAAAAAAATGATATTTTCTACTTTTTGTTATAAAAAAAATCCGATAAACTAAATTTTAGTCATACATTTAGGCCAAAATGTATTCGGCCACATGTCTTTGGTAAAAAAAATGTCAATAAGCGTATATTTATTGGTTTGCGCAAAAGTTATAGCGTCTACAAACTAGGGTACATTTTCTGTAATTTACACAGCTTTTAGTTTATGACTGCCTATGTCATTTCTTGAGGTGCTAAAATGGCAGGGCAGTACAAAACCCCCCCAAATGACCCCATTTTGGAAAGTAGACACCCCAAGGAAATTGCTGAGAGGCATGTTGAACCCACTGAATATTTATTTTTTTTGTCCCAAGTGATTGAATAATGACAAAAAAAAAAATATTTACAAAAAGTTGTCACTAAATGATATATTGCTCACACAGGCCATGGGCCTATGTGGAATTGCACCCCAAAATACATTCAGCTGCTTCTCCTGAGTACGGGGATACCACATGTGTGGGACTTTTTGGGAGCTTAGCCGCGTACGGGGCCCCGAAAACCAAGCACCGCCTTCAGGATTTCTGAGGGTGTAAATTTTTGATTTCACTCTTCACTGCCTATCACAGTTTCGGAGGCCATGGAATGCCCAGGTGGCACAAACCCCCCCCAAATGACCCCATTTTGGAAAGTAGACACCCAAAGCTATTTGCTGAGAGGCATGGTGAGTATTTTGCAGCTCTCATTTGTTTTTGAAAATGAAGAAAGACAAGAAAAAACTTTTTTTTTTTTTCTTTTTTCAATTTTCAAAACTTTGTGACAAAAAGTGAGGTCTGCAAAATACTCACTATACCTCTCAGCAAATAGCTTTGGGTGTCTACTTTCCAAAATGGGGTCATTTGGGGGGGTTTTGTGCCACCTGGGCTTTCCATGGCCTCCGAAACTGTGATAGGCAGTGAAGAGTGAAATCAAAAATTCACGCCCTTAGAAAGCCTGAAGGCGGTGCTTGGTTTTCGGGGTCCCGTACGCGGCTAGGCTCCCAAAAAGTCTCACACATGTGGTATCCCCGTACTCAGGAGAAGCAGCAGAATGTATTTTGGGGTGTAATTTCACATATTCCCATGGCATGTTTGAGCAATATATCATTTAGTGACAACTTTGTGCAAAAAAAAAAAAAAAAAAAAATTTGTCTCTTTCCCGCAACTTGTGTTGCAATATAAAATATTCCATGGACTCGACATGCCTCTCAGCCAAATAGCTTGGGGTGTCTACTTTCCAAAATGGGGTCATTTGGGGGGGTTTTGAACTGTCCTGGCATTTTATGCACAACATTTAGAAGCTTATGTCACATCACCAACTCTTCTAACCACTTGAAGACAAAGCCCTTTCTGTCACTCATTGTTTACATGAAAAAGTTATTTTTTTTTTGCAAAAAAATTACTTTGAACCCCCAAACATTATATATTTTTTTTAAAGCAAATGCCGTACAGATTAAAATGGTGGGTGTTTCATTTTTTTTTTTCACACAGTATTTGCGCAGCGATTTTTCAAACGCATTTTTTGGGGAAAAAACACACTTTTTTAAATTTTAATGCACTAAAACACACTATATTGCCCAAATGTTTGATGAAATAAAAAAGATGATCTTAGGCCGAGTACATGGATACCAAACATGACATGCTTTAAAATTGCGCACAAACGTGCAGTGGCAACAAAATAAATACATTTTTAAAAGCCTTTAAAAGCCTTTACAGGTTACCACTTTAGATTTACAGAGGAGGTCTACTGCAAAAATTACTGCCCTCGATCTGACCTTCGCGGCGATACCTCACATGCATGGTGCAATTGCTGTTTACGTTTGACGACAGACCGCCGCTTGCGTTCGCCTTAGCGCGAGAGCAGGGGGCGACAGGGGTGCTTTTTTTTTTTTTTTTCTTTATTATTTTTTTTGCTTTTTTATCTTATTTTTAAACTGTTCCTTTCATTTTTTTTTTTTTTTTTTTAATCATTTTTATTGTTATCTCGGGGAATGTAAATATCCCCTATGATAGCAATAGGTAGTGACAGGTACTCTTTTTTGAAAAAATTGGGGTCTATTAGACCCTAGATCTCTCCTCTGCCCTCAAAGCATCTGACGACACCAAGATCGGTGTGATAAAATGCTTCCCCAATTTCCCAATGGCGCTATTTACATCCGGCGAAATCTAAGTCATAAAATGCTCGTAGCTTCCGGTTTCTTAGGCCATAGAGATGTTTGGAGCCACTCTGGTCTCTGATCAGCTCTATGGTCAGCTGGCTGAATCACCGGCTGCATTCTCAGGTTCCCTGTTGAGACAGGAGAGCCAGAGAAAAACACGGATGACGGTGGGGGTGGGGGGGGGGGCTTTCCCTCCCACGGCTTGTAAAAGCAGTCTAGAGGCTAATTAGCCACTAGGATTGCTTTTACATGAAAGCCGACCGCTGGCTGAAAAGAATGATACCAAGATGATACCTAAACCTGCAGGCATCATTCTGGTATAACCATTCAAAGTCGTGAATGGCGTACCTGAAGACAAAAAAATGGTTAACAATAAAGCACAGTAAACGGTAAAGTATAAAAAATTGCATACCTGAAAAGCAAACATGATAAAACATAATAACAATAAAACATTGCAGAATAGAATACAGTAAAAAAGAGCAGAACAAGAGAGAGAGAATAGAGAGAGAGAGAGAACAATAAAACGACAACTATTTTTTTTTATTTTATATATATTTTTTTTTTTTTACACTTTTTTTTGTAACTAACTTTTATAACTGTAACCGGTTCCAGGTTCGGGTCTCTCAAAATGCGATGGCATCTTGGGAGACCCTGTGAAAGTGTGCCTAGTCTGTGCAATGCTGTACCCTACGCTAATACTCAACTAATGAATGGTAGCGTTCAAAACATTCACCAATGCAAAGACCAGGATTGTCAGGACAGGAGGGACAATAATAGCGGGTGTCACGCCTATATTCGCGCTTGCTGCAGACACGACATCTTTTTTGGGGGTTCGTTGGGTAGGGGTACTCAGGAGGACATAAAGAAAATGCCTCTCATGCAGCCGACTGCATTTGGTTGGGGATGTGAATGGGGGAAGTACGGGCGCTGCAGAAGTGGTGGGTTCCCAATTAGGATTGGCGAATGCAGCAGGAAGGGCACTATGGGCACGACGGGCCTGTGTTTGTCTTCTTGGTGGCAGCGGGACACTACTTGTGCTTGCCACCTCACCAGCTTGAACTGCACTTATGGGACTCGCCACGTCACCAAGTGTTACTGCAGTGCTGGTTTGACTACGACCGGGGTGTACTAGGCCGCTGGCACTTGCCAGTTCAATAAAAAGCTACCAAAAAAACTGTTAGCGATCGCAGGGATCAGGCCTGACTCTGCGAATGCTGCAGTTATGCGTTAAGTGTTTTGTAAGTGACAGTGATCGATCGATACTGCACTTGGGTGGGCTGGGCCGGGCGGAGGGTCAAAATGCAGGTGCTAGCAGGTATCTGGGCTGATCCCGCTAACACTGCGTTTTTGGGAACCCTAAACTGCTGGGGACGCCAGTATAGATCTGATCGGATCAGATATTGATCCGTTCAGATACTATACCACTAAGGGAGGTGTACGGTGCGTGCGTGGGTGTTAGCGGTACTGGCGCTAATCTGACGCTGCTTGGGGCTGGTGTTTGCCAGTTCACCAAAATACTACCAAAAAAACTGTTAGCGATCGCAGGGATCAGGCCTGACTCTGCGAACGCTGCAGTTATGCATTTAGTGTTTTGTAAGTGTCAGTGATCGATCGATACTGCACTTGGGTGGGCTGGGCTGGGCCGGGCGGAGGGGCAAAACGCAGGTGCTAGCAGGTATCTGGGCTGATCCCGCTAACACTGCGTTTTTGGGAACCCTAAACTGCTGGGGACGCTAGTATAGATCTGATCGGATCAGATATTGATCCGTTCAGATACTATACCACTAAGGGAACTGTACGGTGCGTGCGTGGGTGTTAGCGCTACTGGCGCTAACCTGACGCTGCCTGGGGCTGGTGCTTGCCAGTTCACCAAAATGCTACCAAAAAAACTGTTAGCGATCGCAGGGATCAGGCCTGACTCTGCGAACGCTGCAGTTATGCGTTTAGTGTTTTGTAAGTGACAGTGATCGATCGATACTGCACTTGGGCTGGGCCGGGCGGAGTTCAAAACGCAGGTGCTAGCAGGTATCTGGGCTGATCCCGCTAACACTGTGTTTTTGGGAACCCTAAACTGCTGGGGACGCTAGTATAGATCTGATCGGATCAGATATTGATCCGATCAGATACTATACCACTAAGGGAGCCGTATGCTGCGTGCGTAGGTGTTAGCGGTACTGGCGCTAATCTGACGCTGCCTGGGGCGACGCATATCACCGCCGGGCGATCAGGGGGCTAAACCTTTATTCGGTAATAAACGGCGGGTGCCCTGACACTATAAAAAATAAACAAACTAACCAGCGTCACCCGTAACAGTTATACCGTGATCAGTGGTGAAAGGGTTAACTAGGGGGCCATCAAGGGGTTAAAACATTTATTCGGTAGTATATGGGGGTCCCTGTCGCTATGAAACGCTGACGGCGAACCTAAATATTTAGGTCCCTAACTAGCGTCACCAGCGACACTAATACAGCGATCAGAAAAATGATCGCTTAGCGACACTGGTGACGGGGGGTGATCAAGGGGTTAAACTTTATTGGGGGGGTTAGGGGGGTATCCTAGACCTACAGGGGGGTAATACTAACTGTCCCAACACTGTAACTGTCACAAACTGACACCAATGCAGTAATCAGAAAAAAAAAAAAAAACTGCTGGTGTCAGTTTGTGACGGGGGGGGGGGGGGAGGTGATTGGGGGGGGGATCGGGGGGCGATCGGGGTGTTTTGTGTGCCTGGCATGTTCTACTGTGTGTGTGTGTGTGTGTGTGTGTTGTGCACTCACATACCTGTCTTCTCTCCTCGGGCCGGAACGGAAAGTACCGAGCCGAGGAGAGATGACATCATTTCCTTTGCTGCTGTTTAGCATACAGCAGCAAAGGAATGATGTGATTGGCCGGCGGCGATCGCGAGGGGGGGGCCACGAACGGATGGCCTCCCCCTCACCTCTGATCGCCGCTGGACAAAAGACGACCGCCTCGGGCACCGGGGGGGGGTCCCGATCGGACCCCCCACCCGCGGAAGGCAAATCACGTATATGTACGTGATTTTGCCTGTCCATGCCACCTTGCCGACGTAAATCGGCGTGAGGCGGTCGTCAAGTGGTTAAAGTGGTTGTAACTAGAGGTCGACCGATATATCGGCCGGCCGATATATCGGCCGATATTTGGCGTTTTTTACTTAATCGGCATCGGCCGATTGTGCTGATAAAAAAGGCCGATTATAACTTCAGCCGTGACTTGCAAATGACTTCTGTAATATAAGTCAATGCAAGTTGCCTGAAAGTTATCTTCTCTCCTTCTCTGGGCAGCCTGCCAAGTCTGATAAGAAGATACATTTGTATCTCTTCAAGTTCTTTTTTATCAATAGACTGAACTCCGTGGAGAAGTTTTCAGTTTAACCATTTAAAGACTAAATCTTTTCTGACACTTGTTGCTTACAAGTAAAAATCCTGTATTTTCTGCTAGAAAATCACTTAGAACCCCCAAACATTATATATATTTTTTTTAGCAGAGACCCTAGGGAATAAAATAGCGGTTGTTGCAATATTTTATGTCACACGGTATTTGCGCAGCGGTCTTTCAAACGCAATTTAAAAAAAAAATACACTAATAAATTAAAAAAAAAAACTAAGCAGTAAAGTTAGCCCATTTTTTTTTGTCCAAAAGTTTTGATTACCTGTTTTTGTGTATTAATTTTTAAGATATAGTTTTTTTTTTATATTTTTTTTAATCTAAATTCTACATACAAGTGAACTGATTGGAGGTTTGTTTTGTTTAATAAATGTTTAAATGTAAAAAAAATTTCTGTATCACTTTAGGTTGCTTTCACACTGGAGCGGGCATGCGTTGACGGTAAAACGCTGCTAGTTTTAGCGGCGCTTTACCGTCATTTTAGCGGCGCTATTCGGCTGCTAGCGGGGAGCTTATCACCCAGCAGCAGCCGAGGAAGAGGTTAAATGCGCGCCTGAAGCGCCGCTGCCGAAACGCTTTGCAGGCGCTTTGGCAGCGGTGTGCATTCATTTCAATGGGCAGGAGTGGTGGTATACACCGCTCCAAAGATGCTGCTTGCAGGACTTTATTTTAACATCCTGCCAGCGCATCGCCTCAGTGTGAAAGCTCTCGGGATATCACACTGAGACTGCAGGGGAGCCGTTTTACAGGCACTTTACAGGCGCTATTTTTAGCCCAAAAGCGCCTGAAAAAAGCCCCAGTGTGAAAGGGGTCTAAATGTTAGATTTTATGAGATGAAGGGGAAAAAAAAAAAAAAAAATCGGCCTAATATATCGGCCCAAAAAAATCGGCATCACATATCGGCCATCGGCCACTGCGATTTCTAAATATCGGCATCGGCATCGGCCAGAGAAAAACCCATATCGGTCGACCTCTAGTTGTAACGCCACCTTGTAATGTACGTACAATCCTCTCTGTTAGAAAACGTTCTATGCTCTAGTGCACATTCTTTGAATAACAAATATGCCGATTTCTACCTTATTTCATAATGCCGCTCGGCGCTCCATGTGACTGCTTGCTGCTCCCTCTTCCGATCTGACAGCTACAGCGGGAGAGGCTGAGAATCCCCCACTGACGTCAGCCAGGAGGAGGAGAGGAGGAGAGCAGTGAGCAGTCACTTGAGCGACGTTATGAAATAAGGTAGAAATCTGCATTTTTTTTTTTTTACAAAGAACATACTCTCGAGCATAGAACGTTTTCAAACAGAGTGGATTGAATGTACATTACACAGTAATTTTAGCAGCAGGAGGGGAAGGGCGGGCACCGTCACTAGCTGACAGACAGGAAGTGAGGGGGTGGGAGAGAAAATACAGAGACAACGGGATGACAAAAGAACGTAAATTGACCATGGTGTCGGGGCTCAGCAGCCATGATAAACTGTGGTTAGTTTACAGAGGGGACAGCCGCACCAGGCAGAATCAGCCAGGTACTTCAGGTGATAGAAAGGGACAAATTACACCACACAAGCACTGTGCAGTATAACATGCTTTAAGGGAACACAATCCTTTTTTTTTTTTTTTTTTTTTTTTTTTTAGGGTTACAGACACTTTAAGTTAAAATCCATTTATACTTAATTGAACTTTGGAGCTGTAAGAGGTTCTTTTTGTTTGCAGAAAGAAGAGGCATCTTTATCATCAGTGAGGAACCGAGTAGTACGAATACTTGGGTGTCTAGGGGGACAAATTAATCACAGCTTGGTTACAGGTAAATATTTCTATTGATTTCCTAAAGCAGCGGTTCTCAGCCTGGGGGTCAAATGATGATTTGCCAGGGGTCACTGAATCCTGGGCCGTTTCTGAAGCCCGCACCTCCCAGCCCTTTTGCGGCCGCCCAGCAGGGCTGTCCCTGGAGCCTGTGGCCACCCAGCTGGGCTGTTCCTGGAGCTTGCAGCTGCCCACTCAGCTTCTTCGCAGCCGCCCATTCAGTTCACGGCATGGCTGGGGGGCAGAGACTAGAGGTCAGCTGACTAGTGAGGAATGTGAAGTGGGAGTCGCTGGAGGAGACCCTATCTCCTGATTTCGGCATAGGTGTCACTGCTACGAGACACCACAACGTCTGAGACACAGTGAGTAACACTACCTGTAATTATAGTTGCCATTAAAAGTCACCACTACAGTTCTCAGATCAGCAGATGACCTTGATCAAGAGCACCTAAGTTGGTTGATCAGAACTTCCCCCAGCACTGCCACTCATCCCAACTCCCCGCCAGCACTGCCACTCATCCCATTCCCCCCACCCCCACCAAGAAGTAAGAGAAGGAATATAAATAGAGAATACATGGAACGGAGAGGAAAAGAGGGGGAGGACCAAAGAAAAAGGGAGAGAAAGAATAAGAGAACAAGAAAGGTGGCTAGAGAGAGGGATGGGGAAAAAAACAGGAAATTAGGATAGAGAGAGAAAAAAGGGAAAGAGAAGAACAAAGAGAAAGAGTGGTACATCCTAAAATGTACCATAAGGGGTTTTAACACTGTACGAGTGGAAGGGACTCAGGGAGCGCTAAATGTCCGTGGGTTAGGGGCGCAAATTACTTGTCTTGCTTTGAGTGCTGACAACCCACGCTACGAAAATAATTTTCTGTTAGGGGTACCCACAACTTGGGAAATCAAGGTGTCACGGCACTAGAAGGTTGAGAACCACTGTCTTAAAGGATTCATGTTTACTAAAATCCACAAATTCCTATTTCTTAATTGTACTTTACAGGGCACTTCGTGTTCATTACCACTTATCACTACTTATGTTATGCCGCTTTATGAATACTGGTTAAAAAGAAAAAAAGGCAAAAATCCCTACCCAGGCATAGCCCCTGCCCTCCCAGCTCAGCTAAGCCTCAGTATTTTAGCTAGTGTCGTTAGATGGCGGTAGTGCCTGCAAATGTCATTCTGGAGATCTTCTTCATGGGCTTAGTCCCTTATTTTCTAGCATGTTCTGAGAAACCCTTCTAGGCTGGAGAAGGGCATCATCAGGGTTGGTCGCCTAGGGCCAAAAGGCCTAGACTGTACTCTAACTTCACGTGCAAGCTTGAGGACAGCCTGTAATGCTGCCGGTTGTTTTTGTATCCTGTGGACATCGATCTCCTGGGTACTATGTATCAGATGACTTCGCTGGCAAGGTGCTTTATAGGTCCAGGGTGGTGACCCCATTGGAGGGTAGTTGAGTTCCTAAAGGTCCTGGGTGGTGCGCCCATCATGAGTGGAATAGATTGGGCATGCAACATGGGATCGGTGAGTGCCTCTGTAAAAGGTGGGAGATATGGTAGTCTTGTCCTTGCAGTGTTTAATGTGCATTGGCGCTGTGTAGGTTGAACTTGTAGGCAGAGTAATACACTGTAGGTCTGGTGTTCCAAAAGGATGGATGGTGTGCAATGATGTCATCTCATGTGTCTGCTCAGGGGCCATCTTGCTGGTTTCCCGGGAAGGCACAGTAACTAATGCGATCACAGGCTCTGACTACAACAGCACAGAACAGCTCCATTGGTTCAGCTACTCAGCCACAGACCCTGTACAGGACAGGAGCCTACAGGGCATCGGCACCAGGGCACAAGTACTGGTACACTTGTCTGTCGAGGGTGACTTACCACCCTACACAGTTCTGGTTTGGGCTGGCCCTCCTCTCAGCTGGGTGTCTTCTCCATTATAAGTGTATCAAAATACTACTAATCCACTGTCTTTTGTCCTTTAATGGCTCCCCTAAGGTTCAGACCAGCTCTAAATCCCTGCCCTTTACTTGCATTTCCACTGTCTCAGGGGCATAATTCTCCAGTTCCTTTGTATCAAGGGAGGAATTTTCTGCAGCCATTTCTGGTTTGCGAGGTCAGCTCTTAAAGGTTCTCACTGTTTTGTAACGCGCAGGACATATTTGTGGCCGCTCTTCTTCCCCTCCTCTCCTTTTTTGTGGCAGGATGAGGCATCGGATCAACAGACCGAAACGGTTGGTCCCACATGGCATCTGGAGTATTGGTCTTGGACCTTGTTAAGGCTCAGGCAAAATTTACTACTTTTGCAGAAGAAATGGCTCTCTTTTGTCCCTGGTTGATCACCTGTGGTTATTGGAAAGTCTCTTGATTTTGGGCCTGTATGAGGGTGCTGGGGAAGATGATTGCCAATTTTGATGCATTTTTTTAATATGCAAATTCACTATAGAGCTCTTTAGATTAATATCCTGTTGGTATGGGACAAACCTCAGGACTCCTTGAACCTGCCAATGCATTTGACTCCCAAGACCAGGTCTGCCCTCAAATTATGGATACCAGGAGAGCCTTTCTTCTGATGAATTTGACAATGGATGCTAGCCTGTAGGGTTGTGGTGGTGTTCTGGAGAACCTCTTGGTTCAGGGAATGTGTCATCAGAGGAGAGGAAGTTGCCAGTCGACACCCTGAAGCTTCAGGTGATTTCCTTTGACCCTGTCAGTGTGCAGTTGTACAATGCCACGGCTGTGGCATAAAACAGCCATCAAGGAGACATCCAGAAGAATCTGACCTGACCTTGTCTTGGACAGAACATTTTGTTCTGGCCTTCTCAGCGATGCACACTCCCGGCATGGAAAATTGGCAGGTTCACTTTCTCAGTAGCTAAATCCAGGAGAATAAACCCTTCTCCCTAGGGTGTTCACTGAGATTTGTTTTCAGTGGGGGACACTTGATGTAGATCTACTGGTAAACAAACTGGACAGGTTTGAGTGTCGAACTGTGGATCCCCAAGCATTTGTGGTTGATGCCCTGGTGGCTCCTTGGGATCGGTTTTCCCTGATCTACAGTATGCCTTCCCTTCATTTCAGCTTCTTCCTTGTGTGTTGCACAGAATAAACATATAGTGCATTCTGGTAATTTTGTTAGTACTTGCTCGGCCAGGATGAACATTGTTTGCAGACATTGTAGATTTTTTGGTGGACAAGCCATGGGGTCTTCCAATTTGACCAGATTTACTGTTGCAAAGTCAAATCTTACATCCTGCCCTAGAGTTGCTGGCTTTTATGGCATTGCTGTTGAAGCCTAAGTCCAGAGGCATAGGGGTGTTTCTATGTCAGGTCACCTCGAGGCTAGGTGACAGATGCACACCATTGGGATCAGGAGTGCACCGCAAGGTAGTGGACCCTACGTCTGACTGCTGCGGATGGGAGTCCGGGTGGTCAGGGTGGTAAGTAAAGCAGGACCGCTGGAACACCAACACGGATCCCACTGGGGTTAGAGCGTAAGATTCCCTGGGGCGCAGAGTCTAAGAGCCAGCAGGTGTTCACTAGAGCCTCTAGTGGTGAGGATGGACTGGGCTGCAGCTGGCTCCAGGTCGCGACCCCCAGGGTCCCCCAGCTCACACCCACAGTAGGCAACAGGAGGATAGGGATAGTCAAGGAAAAAGCCAAGGTCAGGGCCACAAGCAGACAAGGACAACAGAGTTCACGCCAAGGTTCAGGGTCACAGGCAAACAGGGATAGTCAGGGACACACCAAATTTCAGGGTCACGAGCAGACAGCAATAGTTGAGAACACGCCAAAGGTCGGTAACAGAAACAAACGTAGAGCACACGGCAGGCAGGAACTGGAAGCCAAAACACACAAAGGTTGATCAGCACTGCTGGCTTGCAGTGCACAGGTTAATATAGGGTTCCCGGGTGGGGCCATGCTTAGAGGAGAGGTTATAAAACCAGCCAGGTGTGAGTGGCTGGCCTCTTAGTCTGAACACATGAGGAGAAGGTAAGCTGACAGAGAAAGATTACTGCATAACCATGACATTCTATCATTCTTGCCCTCCTCAAGGCTAAAAAGTAAAACTCCAGGAAGGTGTACCACTGTCCATAGAGAACCCTTTTTGCCTAGTATGAGGCTCGTATTTTTTTCCACAAAAGTATGTTGTGGTTCTACAGTATATAGGGACCACCGATGTGGACTGGTAAGAAAGGGTCACCCCGTCACTGACCGTTACTGTAGCTCCACAATAGTATGTGTTCTTACATTAAAAATATCAGGAAACAGAGACTTTGTTTGGAATCTATTTACTTTCCAGCCCAAACTATTAAAACTTGGTGCTAAAACCTACCCACTCAGAGCTTAGTCTCGGGATGACCAGGTGTTGCATCACACCACATGTCAAGTACTTCCAACTAGAGCTCTGTACAGCACACCAGGAATGAGTCCTAGAAGGCAGGTATGTTTCTCCATTATTTTGGCTTGTGACCCCTTTAAGAGGGTTCATTTGGATGCAGTTTTGGAGTAGTCTGAGGTTCTCACCCTCGCAGAATGAGGCGTTCCAGCTAGAAAAGGATAAACTGACTTACAAATTTCCCAAGATTGGCAAGTCCTTATATGGAAACCGGAATTTGGAGGACCGGAGAGGCTTTGGGTGGGAAAGAGCCTTTAACCTTGATTACAGGGACTTTGGTCCTAAAAGGGTCAAGTCATCTGCAGGAGAGGCCTGAAAAGGAGCAGGCAGCCATTGGCAGGTGTCTGTGAGGTGGAGTGTGACGTAGGACAGAGGGGGTTAGAGTGGTTGGCTGCTTATCACTGCTGATATGGGCTTTGAGCCCCTGAGGCAGGCGGGGGTGTAACCCTTTTAAGGGACAAGTTTTTCCAGGCTGTGAGCCAAAGGTTTGTTTTGTACCCAGGAGTGTGGACTATTTTATGCTGCCATTACCTGCCCTTTTGCCATGAGAACTTTGTTAAAGAACAGTCGGCACCTGGGATGCTGTGTATTCCATCTTTAACACGTTTTCTCCATCAAAGCTCAATCTCATACTGACAGTGGCTCCCATGCATCAGAGCAGGACCCGATTTTAACACCAATCTCTGCATCTAATTCTTGCTCCATCTCAGATACAAAATGAGTTGCCTCCCTAATTACTATTAGGGCACAATTCCTCAGATAAATAACAGCTTTAATACAACCATCAATGTTCAGGGTGCAAAGATACCAGGCTACTTCTCCAACTCCACTGTTTTTACCTGAGTTGAATCCTGAAACACCCACCCTAGAAGAGGCAGAAATAGAAGTGAATGAACAGAACCCAGAGGCAGTGCTAGAGGAGGCTGTGGAAGATTTCTCACCCCCATGCACTTATATACCTGATGTTACGGCTTTAAACAACATGCTTGCCATTGCAGATATGCCCACTCCTGCTGTGCACAAAAGTTTCGGCATTGTCACTTGACTCTCCCCTGTCTCGCCATGCCGCTTTGAGACCTGCTAATTGTAAACAGACATTCCCCATTCATGAACAAATAGAGTGGGCAATTTATGACAATTGGGTAACTCCAGAAAAGATATTCATCCTTTTTGGAAATCAATGCTCTATCTGAAGCAAAAAGCCTTTACAAAAAGTCCTCTGTTGCAGTAGTAGACCTTTTTGTCTCAGCCTTAAATAAACCTCTCACTTCTCCAATTGAAGATGTTCCTTCATTTAAGGATTCTTTTGATAGGAAGTTCTCTTTACAATTGTGGGCCCAGCTCTTCAACCATTTTTTTCTGCATTTTTTTTGTCTGCCAAACCTCAACCAACAACTTGAACAACCAGCACAATCCTGTATTCTGGGACCATACTTTAACTGAGCAATTTCAATAGCATTCCTCCTTTCTTCAGTGCAAAACTTGACCCACAGTGTCCACCAAAGAGTCTAGAAGCCCTCTTTCCACTGAAGGGGTGTCCTTGCTACTAAGTGCGGGGGAAGGATATTGTCAGTTTGACTTTCTTTTGGGTCATGGATGTCCCAGACCTGTGGGTTCAATCAGTGGTTTCAAGGGAGTACAAAATAGAGTTTGAGACACTACCCCTCAACACAAAGACAGTCTGATTTGCAGAAGGCCCTGAACCATTCCTGGGAGTAAGTCCAGTACCTCTCGAGGGCAGGTACAAAAGATTATATTCCAAGCTGTTCACGGTGCCAAAATTTAACAGTGATATTATCACTGGACCTAAAATCCCTTAAACCAATTTCAATTTCAAATTCAAAAACTTTGCGTGGAACCGGCAAGGTCAGTGATTGCATCTCTGAGACAAGGGGAATACTTGGCATCTGTAGACACCCAAGATGCGTATCTGCAGATTTCCATCTATCCACCTCATCAGTGCTTTGTGCAGTAGGAGGAAGTCCCTTCCAGTTTGTTTAACTCCCCTTTTGGCCTAATATCTGCCCCATGGGTATTCAGAAAGGTCCTTGCACCTCTTCTTGCCCTTTTTAAGAACTCCAGGTCACATGTTATCTAGAAGACCTTCTTTCCTCTCCCTCTTAGCTACTGTATCTGCAAATGTCCACAGGACTATTCAGTTGCTTCAGGCTTTTGGTTGAGTGATCAACTTCCAAAATTCTACTATTTACTCTTCACCTGGAATAGTTGGGCCTAATTGTGGACACAGCACAAGCAAAAGTCTTCCTTCTAGACAAACAATTGCTGTTTCTCAGAACTTGTGCTCTGGACTTGAGATCAGAGAGATGCCCCTCTGTCAATGCTGACCCATGTGGCCAGTTTCATTCAAGATCTCTCCAACACATCTTGTTAGCATGAATCAAGCATGCTCCTTCTCTGAGCTTACCCTTTCCTATCCAGCCAAGAAAGGAAAACTCTTGTCTGGTGGATTTCAAGCCCGGCCTTGACAATATTGGAAGTCCTTTCTGCCATACCACTGGAGGGCCATAAGGACAGATGCCAGGCTTTCAGGCTGGGAGGAGTGTTCCAGTCCCTCACAGTTCAGGAAACATGGTCACCAAAGAAAGCCAAGCTGCCCATCAACATCCTGGTACTTAGAACATTAAGAATAGCTCTGAATTACTGGATCCCCCTTCTGCAGGGACACCTAATCAGGGTGAAATCAGGCAACATTACAGCTGTGCCCTACATCAGTCATCAGGGGGCACCAGGAGTCATGCAGCCTCAAAGGAAGCAAGCCAGATCATCTCATGGATGGATAAACACTGCCCAGCGTCTTCTACTGTTCACATTCCAAAAGTGGACAACTGAAAGGTGGATTACCTTAGCCGTCACCACCTGGACCAAGGGCAATGGTCCTTTCTCCCTAACCACTTCATTCTGACATGTCAGAGATGGGAACCCTGGATGTGGATATTCTGGCCTCTGGCTACCTTTTTGGCCAGGACCAAGGATCCTCTTGCACAGGCAATAATTTAATATTTCCCTTTTCTCAGTTCGGGCTAATCTATTCCTTTTCGCCAGTGCTAAGAAATTGATATTTCTTATTGCACCAAACTGGCACAGAAGAACCTGGTACACAGACATACTCAAAATACTAGGAGACAACCCCTGGCCGCTACACAGCAGGCCAGACCTGCTTTTTCAGGGCCCCCTATTACATCCTGCTTCTCATTCACTGGATCTTATGGCATGACTGGTGAAGCCCAGGTCGTAAGAGACAAGGGGTCTCTGAGTCTGTCAGTCCTACTTTACTAAAAGCAAGAAAAGACGCTTCAAAAAAGATGTACTGTCATAGCTGGAAGTCCTTCTTTGCCTGCTGTTCACACAGGTACTTCAGTCCTAGAAATTAGTTTGTGCCTCATATTCTGCCCTCATACAAACAGGACTTGACCAGAACTTTGCCGTAAGCAATTTAAAGGATATGTGTCGTTCTTTTCCAAAAAACCCTGGCCTCACTCTGTCTTGTCAGAACCTTTATTCTAGGTGTATCTCAGATCAGGTCCCCCTTACAGCATTTTGTGCTTCCTTGGCACCTGAGTCTGGTTCTCTCTACACTGCAGAAACCACCCTTTGAACACATCAGGAATATCCCCTTAGAGAATCTCCTATGCAAAGTGGCCTTCTTGGTTGCTATCATGTCTGCCAGATGTGTCTCTGAGCTATCAGCTTTCTTCTTGTTAGGAGCCATTCCCCATTCTCCGCAAAGAAGACTATTCTTTCTTCTTTTCTTCCTGAGGTGGTATCAGACTTCCACGTCAGTGAAGACCTAGTCCTTTATTTTTTGTAAAAAAACGTCTCTATGTGCATCAAGTGCTCCACCGCTGTGTGAATCCTTCACCACTCACACCAAAATGGACTTAACAGATCAATGAATTATAGCCCAGCAAGAGGATCAATAATATCTTCAAATGATCACCAGTCACCATTTTACAGTCAAATTCCCCTTACACAGGTCACAGTGAATCAAAGGGAAAACAAAACAGAAGGAAGGAGGCTTCCATAGTGTAAAAACATCTTGCAGGTAAATAAAAAAAAAATTCCTCTGTAATCCACTCACATTTGAAGAGTGCCTACCCGGCACTAGGGAGTATCACGTCCGGCTAACAATAGCTGCTCGTCTCTGGACCTGTCAGGCCACAAGCATGAGCAGGCATATGCAGTGTCAAACAGCATCCTTGCCCCGCCCTACGTCCATTTCGTCGTGTGACCAGAATTAGTGTTACAAATCCTTTCTTTAAGACGTTGCGTGACGAAACGGACGTGGAGCGGGACAAGGACAATGTTTGACATCGCATATGCCGGCTCTCACTTGTGGTCTGTGACAGCTGCCCATTGAAGCACATTTCTGTGGAGCTGTTATTTTTGATACATTATTTCACTATTCTTCCTTCTTTGTGCCTTGCTCCAAGCCACTCAAAAGAAATTGCAGTTCACTGCTTGGAAAGATCAACTCTCTATTTGTCCTATTCTTAGGACCTTGCATGGGACATCCTGCTTCCAAGTCCAACTTATCTGAATAGATAAGACAACTCATCGCCTGATCTTACACTCAAAATGACAAAACTCCTCCTGCACTTTTATGTGCTCACTCCACCAGGTTGGTGCGAGTTTCCTGGGCATTCTGACATCAACCCTATGTTGCCAAGCTTTGTAAGCTTTACCTGATCCTCTGTTCATACCTTTTCAAAGTTCTACAAGGTGGATGTCTAGTCTTCTGTGGACTTTGTTCGTGGAGCCGCATTTTGAAGTTGGGTCTGTTGATCCATGTTGTTGAGCACTCTGCTGTTGGCACAGGTCCAGATCCAGCGATGTTGCAGGAGTGTCTTTCTTGCCCGTGACACCTTTCCTCTTTGGCTGAGACAGCAGTATGGTGCATTTGGCACCCACTGCTGTCAATCAAAGTCAGTCAGCCAGTGAGGAGAGGAAGGGGGCGGGCTGGGCTTTGGCTCATTGTCTGTATGGACACAGGGAGCTGTGGCTCGGCTTGGGTGACCCCATAGCAAGCTGCTTGCTGTGGGGGCACTCAACAGGAGGAAGGGGCCAGGAGCACCGAAGAGGGACCTGAGAAGAAGAGGGACCTGAGAAGAGGATTATCTGGGCTGCTCTGTGCAAAACCATTACAGAGAACAGGTAATTAAAACATATTTGCTGTTCTTAACTAAAAAAAACTAGACTTTACAATTTAAGTTAAAAGGAATTTTAACTCGCCTGTTCATTCCATATCTTAAAGAACAGTACAGGACACAGGCCACCCTCCCTTCTGTTCCTGCCTTACGCTGCATAGCTTGCTACAAAACTGAGGAATCGCAGAGTGAGTTATAGGAGGGACACCCAGGGGACGTGCTCTCTGAAGCTTGCAAGTGTCCAAGTCACCCTGAGGTATTTGTAACCCAGGGTCTATGAATATTCAGCCTTTGTCCTGTACTGTACTCCAAGGTATGAAATTGAAAGGTAAGTAAAAATTCCCTTTTTCTTTTTTTAATTTTGCATTTGAGGTGGATTTGTCAATATAAAATTGATTTGTGCAAGAGTGCCTTTTTATTCAGGGGTTTCCTGACTTGTGAGAATGTTTTCCCATATTGAAAGAGCAAATGACCATGCATGCCTTTTCTTTTAAAGTATAATTAAAGGTAATAACTTTTTTTTTCCTGTTTTGGACAGGGTGCAGATTGATTAGAACCCCTGTCAGTTTTTTTTTTTTTTTTTTTGCTGTCTGTTCCCCTGTTAAGGAGATTCACCCTCTCTAATTGTCTTGTTTACCTTTATCACTGAAAGTGAAAGCAAAAGAAAATCCCAAATTTTGAGTTGTCCCCAGAAAAGTAATAGAGGGGAAATCTTTCAATGGGGACACCAAGGAATTCCCTTAATTTGCAGGAATTTCCCCTAACTTCCTGTTTGGCTATGGGGAAGGAAGTGAAGGGAAATCTCCCCAATGGGACACAGATGGCAAAAAAAAAAATCTGACAGGGTTTATAACCCTCCCTTGCTCTATTCAAAATTCAACAAAAAGTTTTGCCTATAGTTCTACTTTGTTAGTATATTTAGTTTTTCCAAATCCTTTGATATTTACAAGATGAAGGAGTTATCTTAACCATAATTGGTATTTGATAGCTTTTCTTTCTCCGTAAACTTTTCAGAATGTGTTTTTGTCTGTTAGCTGTTTAAAAGTTTTATTTTGTATTCCTCCATTCAAAGCTGCATCAACTGAGGAAATGATAAGAAATCATGTGTCATGGGACATAGAGAAGAGGCTAAGTTTTCCTGTGCCTTTTGCTGATATGAAACCAGTGATCTACCTGGACACGTTTCTGCCACGGGTGACTGAGCTGGCACTCTCTGCTGGTGACAGACAGACAAAGGTGCTGATAGCTTTATTTAAATTATTTGTTTCACTTATTTAACAAGTTAACTGATTAGCCTAGAACATTAATATCATTAAATTAAATAACTACTCAATTTTATATGGTAGGTACAACATTTGTTGTGGACAGAATTAATCTTTTTTTTATAGCAATCTATAGTTTTGTTATTAGTTTGCCAAGAACTTATAATGAAGTAGACACATTACTTGTAGAATAACATAAAGTCCCTTTTCAGTACATTTGACTCTTTATAAGTGTTCAAGCTGTTAGTATCGCTTTGAATATATTTGTTAACTTAAAGGAGCTCTGTTACAAACACCTTTTGTGTGCCAATTGTGATGGAAGCAGTCTTTATTTTTGTTCTGCATGCTATTTCCATAGCTGTGAACAGACTAAGGTTTACTCAAGAGCTATCATTTGAAGCAATGTTCTAATAGATGCTTCTGCCAGTTAGTGTATCAGGGCAAAAAAAAATGTGCAGTATATAATTTTAGTACATGCACATTTCCATTTATTTGATCCCTTTAAAGGTCCTGTAAGTAAAGAAAAATACCCATTTATTAGCTAGAAATGCACTCGGCTCCTGTATTCTTGTTGTGCACTGACAAAACACTGCACGTTTGTGGATGAAGTGTTGTCAGCCCTGACCAAGTTGTCTTTGGCTAAACTACTGAATCTCTCCCATTGTCTTAAACTCCATAAAATAGGAACTAATTGTTCTGTAGTCTAAGATAAGACCTGGGAGTGCTGATCATACTCCCTAAGATGACAAGGAAAGTATACACAGGAGCCAGGACAACTCTGCATTTCTTTATCGTACATCACGGGACACAGAGCAGCATAGTAATTACTTTGTGGGTTATAGGCCACCTTCAGGTGATGGACACTGGCACACCCAAGACAGGAAGTCCTCTCCCTATATAACCCCTCCCATACAGGGAGTACCTCAGTTTTTTCACCAGTGTCTAAGGTGTTGGTCACGGTTAAAGAAGTGCTATGAAGAGCTCTGCTGGAAGGATCCTTACTGGATCGAGCAAGCTATGCAACCGGATCCATTCAAAGTGCCATTGAGGCCAAAGTGCATGGTACCCGGGCTTCGGAGAAGAAAAAAGAGGTTTTGCCTGTAATGCTCCTCTTTTGAGGGCTGGACCCTGGGATCCAGCTCCTTGATCATATATGCTATACCAAAGGTTTGCTCTGGCAGGGTGCTGTACAGGTCCAAGGGAGAGGACCCCATATACAAAGGGGACCCAAGTCCTTGAAGGTCTGTCATGACAAAACTCGCTGTGATGAGTTAAGATTGGACTCCTTTTATCTACAGACTCCTGCAGCGAGGAATGGTAAGTCTGCATTTGTTTGCAGTTTCTCTTTTAAAAAATTAGAGATTTGACCGTCTGTTCTCCCGGTGGCCACTGGGAGTAGTGTGCTGTTCAATCATGCTATGTGCTCTTACTCATGCGGGCTGCTGTTTCTCCCCCAGCCACTAGAGGGCACATGGTTGCTTAAGTCTAGTCTATTTTTATATAGGCAGGAAGAGGAAGGACGGCCATGCCATGTGGTGACCGGTTCAGATAGGCCTTGGAGACAGAACGGCGGCCTGTGAGTGTGTGAGTATTTGCTTAGGGGAACTGGGTGCAGACAAGTCATGATTACATGCTACATATTTTCTGCCTATCCGAGCCTGTGCATCTGTAAGTAGATACACCCCTGAATGATTAGCAGTTCACTTTAAAAGTGTTATTAACTGCTTGTAGGCAGAAACAGCATAATATACGTGCTTGCAAATTTATTGCTTAGTTGCATGTTTTAAAGTGCATGTTTTAAAGTACATGTTTGAAAAAAACTCGAGCATGGGTGCATTTTAGGGAGTTGTATCTCTACTATAGTGCATATTTGCTTGGTATCCTGCAGGTCGAAGTATGGGACCAACTGCAGTTAAGCAGGTGCTTGCTTACAATCTAGCTAAAATGCACAGTTGCTGGAGCGCACAGTTGCTGAAACGCATGGTTGCTGAAGATAACTGTTTTTACCAGTTCACATGTTTGCATAAAAATACATGATCATGGGTGTACAAAATGCATGTTTGGACATGTTTGTGTAAAAACAAAAAAGAAAACATGTTTATTGTTGATCGCATAAAGACGCGTGATCACATAAAGTGACAGGATCACTTGGGCCCTTTTCACACTGGGGCGGCGTCGGCGGTAAAGCGGCGCTATTTTTAGCGTAGCTTTACTGTCAAATTTGCGGCGCTATTTGGCTGCTAGCGGGAGACTTTTACAACCCCGCTAGCAGCCGAGAAAAGGTTAAATCCACCGCAAAGCGCTGCTGCAGCAGCACTATGCTGGCGGTTTTGCCGCGCTGCCCCATTCATTTCAATGGGCAGGAGCGGTGGAGGAGTGGTATACACACCGCTCCAAAGATGCTGCTAGCACGACTTTTTTTAGCGTCCTGCCAGCGCACTGCTCCAGTGTGAAAGCCCTCAGGGATGCTTGATCGCACAAGGGTGCTTGATTGCACATGGGTGCTTGATCGCACAGATAGGCTTGAATGCACAAGGGTGCTTGGTCGCACAGAGAGGCTTGATCGCATAACGATGCTGGATCGCATAAGAATGCATGATGGCCTAAAGTTGCATGGTTGCATAATGAGGCATGTTAATACAGGTTTACGTAAATATACATGATTCCTCATGATCGCATAGGAATACATGTGTGCATAGATACATGTTGCGTAATGTTGCTTAACACGTTTCATAAACACATGATTGCTTTGCACAGATGCTTGTTCCATGGCACATGTGCTACATGAATGCGTGTGTACAGCGCACACTTTTCATATTTTGTCTAAAAGCATATTTGTATGAACTCATACTTCCATAAATGCACGCTTTCATGGAGGCATATTGCTTTAACACATGCTGCATACATTAAAGCTGTATACATATGTACTTGTTTTTTTCTGGAACTATTTACCTATGTGTTTATTTGCATAGGACTACAAAAGTGCCTGAGGGCAGAAGCCTACAAAACAGGGCCTCCTTATGAAGGGGCGCCCCCGCTCGCTTGGGTGGGGGGAAAGCTTCTGCAGTTCTCAGGGGCTTGGCAGGAAGAGATCCAGGACAGATGGGTCATCTCCACAATATCTCTAGGTTACAAACTAGAGTTTTTTGAGATTTCCCATCGCCTCGTTTTCTGAGGTCAAGCGTTCCCAAAGATCCAGGGAAAAGGAAATCTCTGTTTCTGGCACTAGACCGATTGATGTCTCAAGAGGTGATCATAGAAATTCCCATATAAGAGGAGGGGTTGGGGTTTTATTCAAATCTCTTCACGGTACCAAAACCAAATGGAGATGTCAGACCCATTCTAGATCTCAAATATATAAATCAATTCCTAAATATCCGCTCCTTTCGCATGGAGTAAATCCAGTCAGTAGTTTCCACCCTACAGGGAGGGGAATTTCTAGCGTCAATCGACATCAAGATGCATATCTGCATGTGCCTATTTTCTCCGCTCACCAGAAATTTCTGCGATTCGAAGTAGAGCGGCAGCATTTACAGTTTGTAGCCTTGCCCTTCGGTCTAGCTACTGCACCCTGGGAATTTACAAAGGTTCTGGCCAGACTAAGGGCTTAGGGTATAACAGTAATGGCATACCTGGATGACCTGCTGCTGGTAGACCGGTTGGTAGCCCGGTTGGACCAAAGCGTGGTCAGCACTGTCAACTGCCTGGAATACCTGGGTTGGAGTCTCAACCTAGGGAAAACATCCTTGCGACCAGTAAAGAGGCTGGAGTGCTTAGGTCTGATAATAGACACAGCCTAGAGGAAGGTGTTTTTGCCCCAGGTAAAGATCAGTGCCATAAGGGAACTGGTCCAGGTAGTCAAGACCAAGAAAAATCCCTCCATTTGCCTTTGCATGAGGTTGTTAGGGAAGATGGTGGCTTCATTCGAAGCTATTCCCTATGTTCCGTATGCAAAATATGTGAAAAACTAACGCCTATATCTCACAATGCTCTGCGCCTGGGACTGCCCATGAAATCAAATGTAGTAAAAAGAAAAGCAGCTACTTAAATGAAAAACATATATGCATAAGCAAAAAAAGGTGTAAATCAATGGTGCCAAGTCTCTGATTCCTTATTTGCAGCAGCGCTATGTGCCCGATGTTAAGACACATATAAATAAGACAAAAAATGGTAAAGAAGATGTGCAGGACAGTTTAAAAGAATTCCAGTCTGTGCATATGAAGAGTTTCTTGTCACCAGGAAAAAACACCGCGTGAGGGGGTGTCCCCCAGTGAGTTTGCACTCACCACAATTCCAGAAAATACAGGCCTTTGTACTGTTGTTATTTAATAACCATCCATCTTCTATCACCAACCACCAGATGTCGCTAGCATTCTCGATTAATAGTATACCATAAGGGGAAAAAACAAACTCATATAGCGTAATATTGCTAATGATAAGTTTATTGACATATAATGTTCCCTCCCCCCTTAAAAACTGCGTACCAAAAATAAAACAATAGTAAAGCAGAAAGAGCGTTTGTAAAGTGCACTGTGCCTTAGTCTACGTCTCCCGGGAGGAGTTACCAGAGCGCTCGCTGTGTGCGGCTGGTTTCACTTGCTTCCTGGTTCCTTCCGGTGCGTGGAACGCACACGTCACTTCCGGTGGATTACGACCCTGACGCGTTTCGTCACTTCCGGACGTCATCTGAGGGCGTCCTCAGATGACGTCCGGAAGTGACGAAACGCGTCAGGGCCGGGAGACGTAGACTAAGGCACAGTGCACTTTACAAACGCTCTTTCTGCTTTACTATTGTTTTATTTTTGGTACGCAGTTTTTAAGGGGGGAGGGAACATTATATGTCAATAAACTTATCATTAGCAATATTACGCTATATGAGTTTGTTTTTTCCCCTTATGGTATACTATTAATCGAGAATGCTAGCGACATCTGGTGGTTGGTGATAGAAGATGGATGGTTATTAAATAACAACAGTACAAAGGCCTGTATTTTCTGGAATTGTGGTGAGTGCAAACTCACTGGGGGACACCCCCTCACGCGGTGTTGTTTTTTCCTGGTGACAAGAAACTCTTCATATGCACAGACTGGAATTCTTTTAAACTGTCCTGCACATCTTCTTTACCATTTTTTGTCTTATTTATATGTGTCTTAACATCGGGCACATAGCGCTGCTGCAAATAAGGAATCAGAGACTTGGCACCATTGATTTACACCTTTTTTTGCTTATGCATATTCCCTATGTTCAGTTTCATTCGAGACTGTTGCAAAACAGTATCCTATCTGCTTGGAACAAAGAGGTCCAAGCTCTTGATTTCCCAATGTGTCTGACGCCAAAGGTGCGCCAGAGCCTCAGTTGGTGGTTGATGACCAAAAATCTGCAAAAGGAGAAATCCTTCATACCAGTTACCTGGAAGGTGGTAACAGATGCCAGCCTTTCGGGTTGGGGAGCAGTCCTGGAAGAGGCGACTGTCCAAGAGAAGTGGTCCAGAACTGAGAAGGCCTTGCCCATCAACATCCTAGAGATTCGGGCAGCACGCTTGGCTCTGAGGGCCTGGACGTTCAGGTTGCGGGTTTGTCCTATCAGGATCCAATCCGACAATGCCACAGCGGTGGCCTATATCAATCACCAAGGGGGCACCAGGAGTCACACAGCCCAGAGGGAGGTGAACCATATCCTGGCTTGGGCAGAGAAGCATGTACCTTGCCTATCGGCAGTCTTCATTCCAGGAATATAGAATTGGCAGGTGGACTTCTTGAGTCACCAACAGTTGTTCCCGGGGGAATGGTCTCTTCACCCCGAAATCTTCCTGGCTATATGCCAAAGATGGGGGACCCCAGACGTACATCTATTGGCATCCAGGTTCAACAAATAATTGGACAACTTTGTGTCAAGGACAAGGGATCCACTCGCTTATGGGACAGATGCGTTGGTAACCCCTTGGGATCAGTTTTCACTGATTTATGCATTCCCTCCTGTTAAGCTGCTACCAAGGCTTCTTTGCAGGATCAAGGAGGAAGGGAAGCAGGTGGTTCTTGTAGCCCCGGCACAGCCCAAAAGATCCTGATATGCAGAGATTGTAAAGATGGTGGTAGGGGACCCATGGACCCTTCCACCAGTCTTCCATCCTACCTTACAAACTCTAAATTTAACGGCTTGGCTATTGAAACCCACATTCTAAAGAATCGGGGGCTTTCAGGGTCAGTGGGTATCTACCCTGGTTAATGTGAGGAAACCAACTTCCAGAGTCATATATTATAGAGTCTGGAGGGCATATGTTTCTGTGTGTGAATCCAAGGGTTGGCATCCTCGGAAGTATGTCACAGGTAGAATTCTTGCCTTTCTGCAGTTAGGGGTAGAAATGAAGCTGGCCTTGAGTACTATCAAGGGTCAGGTCTCTGCCTTACCGGTATTGTTTCAAAGACCACTTGCTTCGCATTATTTGGTCCAGGTTTTTATGCAAGGGGTAACGAGGCTTAATCCGCCAGTTTAGTCACCCTTGTGCCCTTGGGACTTGAATTTAGTTTTGTCTGTATTGCAAAAACAGCCTTTTAAGCCGATACGGTATATTCCCTTGGTCCTTTTGACATGGAAAATGTTTTTTTCTGGTTGCTATATCCTCTGCAGGAAGGGTATCAGAGTTGGCTGCTCTTTCTTGTAAAGAGCCATATTTAATTACTCACAAAGACAAGGTGGTGTTGCGTCCTCATCCAATCTTTCTGCCTGAAGTGGTGTCAGGTTTTCATCTGAACCAGGATGTTGTTCTATCTTCGTTTTTTCCAGAACCTCGTTCTGCAGAAGAGAAGTCACTACATTCCCTTGATGGTAGTTAGTGCAGTTAAGGTCTATTTGAAGGCGACTGCTCAGATTAGAAAAACTGATGTTTTGTTTGTACTGCCAGAGGGTCCCTGGAAGGGACAGGCAGCATTGAAATGTATTTCTAAATGGATTTGGCAAGTTCTTATTCAGGCTTATG
The DNA here is from genome assembly GCF_042186555.1 of Aquarana catesbeiana. NCBI lineage: Eukaryota > Metazoa > Chordata > Amphibia > Anura > Ranidae > Aquarana > Aquarana catesbeiana. The sequence continues at coordinate 499,665,981 of NC_133328.1, read as the reverse complement.
GTTTAAAAAAGGAGGGTTCCACCTTTTCAAGTCAGAGCACACACTACCAGAGCAGTTAGTGCCTCATGGGCAGTGCATCACCAAGCCTCCATGGCTCAAATCTGCAAGGCCGCAATTTGGTCTTCAGTCCATACATTCACTAGATTCTATCAGGTGGATGTAAAAAGGCATGAGGATATTGCCTTTGGGCGCAGTGTGCTGCAAGCAGCAGTATAGGTCCTCAATGGCGTCCTGCTTTATTTTTTTTCTCCCTCCCCTCAGCATTCCTTTGGGACATCCCATATAGTAAGTACTATGCTGCTCTGTGTTCCGTGATGTTACGATAAAGAAAATAGGATTTTTACAACGGCTTACCTGTAAAATCCTTTTCTTGGAGTACATCACGGGACACAGAAGTCCCTCCCTCTTTTTAAGATATATGTATATTGCTTTGCTACAAAAACTGAGGTACTCCCAGTATGGGAGGGGTTATATAGGGAGGGGACTTCCTGTCTTGGGTGTCCCAGTGTCCATCACCTGAAGGTGGCCTATAACCCACATAGTAATTACTATACTGCTCTGTGTCCCGTGATGTACTCCAAGAAAAGAATTGTACAGGTAAGCTGTTATAAAAATCCTATTTTCTTATGTGATCTACAGGTATTTTTTCACTTTTCAAAAAGATAAGAACTTCAGCAAACTGTCTCTGAACAAACTATTTTTGCTATGTTCTCTTGTAAACTGACTGAAGCATCTGCCGTCATTATCACCATCTGAGCAATCTCAGTGTTCTAGGAAAAGGAGTGTGATATATATCCCTATACTGTACCTGTAAGGTCATTAGAAATTACTTTAGTAAATTAAACTTTTATTTCCGGAAATGCCTCTACATTTCTAGCTCTGCGCAGCTTCAGCTTTAGAAAAACATTGAGCCAGTCATACAGTGAGGTTATGTATGCAGTAACCGAGCATCCTCAGTTTTTAATATTGAAAGGAATAAAAAAAAATTTGGCAATATTGGCACCTACAGTTTTAAACGCAAAAGGATATTTATTACTTTTAACTCACAAAATAGCATGTGGAGAAATTATCTATGCTTTGTTTTCTTTAAAGAAAGTGGAGTTACCTTTTTAAGGTATAATAATTCCAATTGTTTTGTTCCTTCTAGGTTGCCGCCTGTGAACTTTTGCATAGCATGGTTACTTTTATGTTGGGAAAAGCATCTCAAATACCTGATTCAAATGAAGGGCCTCCCCCAATGTACAGACTGTACAAGCGCACATTTCCTGTACTTCTCCGTCTGGCATGTGATGTTGATCAGGTATACAGGACAGAACTGAATGCTTCTACCCCTAAAATATTTCACAATGTCTCTAAAGCCAGCATTTCTCATTTTGTAATAAAAGAGTTCTGTTTCAGAGCCATAAAATAGACCATATATAGACCATTAATTAGCTCTAGTATTTTTTTATATATGTGTTGTATTTTGAAATTATGTATTTTTGAGTCTTTAGAATGTGGTAAGAATTGCAAAAGGCTTAAATTGTATAGGGAGAAAACCTTATACTTTACGTTTGAATATCGTGGGAAAGAGTTAGGCCCTCTATCAAGTTATTATGGGTTGGAATTCACATTAAAGCGATTCACCCCTCTATTTGCACTGGTGACCATTGTCACTGAGAGAAAGTGATAGCAAATTGAAAAGTTTAGAGTTGTCTTTATAACAAGAGGTAAGGTGAAATGTTCCAATGGGGGCACCTATTTTGGGGACAGCTGTCTAAGCGGGGAACACACTTTGGGAGGTTTCCTGATGTGGAAGTGAAAGAAATTTTGCTAATGGTACACAGACAGCAAAAAAATATCTGTCAGGGGTTTTAAGCCTTCCCTACTCCATCTAAACCTAAAAAAAGTTTTGGCTTCATACAGTGCCTTGAAAAAGTATTCATCCCCCTTGAAATTTTCCACATTTTGTCATGTTACACCCAAAAATGTAAATGTATTTTATGTGATAGACCAACATAAAGTGACACAATTGTGAGGTGGAAGGAAAATGATAAATGATTTTCAATTTTTTTTACAAATAAATATCTTAAAAAATGGGGCAAGCATTTGTATTCAGCCCCCTTTACTCTGATACCCCTAATTAAAAGCTAGTGGAACCAATTGCCTTCAGAAGTTACCTGCATAGTAAATAGAGTCCACCTGTGTGTAATTTAATCTTGGTATAAATACAGCTGTTCTGTAAAGCCCTTAGATGTTTGTTAGAGAACCTTGGTGAACAAATGGCATCATGATAAAGTTGTGGAGAAGTTTAAAAGCCGGGTTAGGTAATAAAAAAAATCCCAAGCTTTGAACACTGTTCAATCCATCATCTGAAAATGGAAAGATTATGGCACAACTGCAAACCTACCAAGACATGGCCATCCACCTAAACTGACAGGCCGGGCAATGGAGCATTAATCAGAGAAGCAGCCAAGAGGCCCATGGTAACTCTGGAGGAGCTTCAGAGATCCACTGCTTAGGTGGGTGAAGCTGCAGTGATCCACAGCTCAGGTGGCAGAATCTGTCCACAGGACATCTATTAGTCGTGCACTCCACAAATCTGACCTTTATGGAAGAGTGGCAAGAAGAAAGCCATTGTTGAAAGAAAGCCATAAGAAGTCCCATTTGCAGTTTGCGAGAAGCCATATGGGGGACACAGAAAACATATGGAAGAAGGTGCTCTGGTCAGCTGAAACTAAAACGGAACTTTCTTTATCGTACATCACGGGACACAGAGCACCATAATAATGACTATGTGGGTTATACGCTTACCTTTAGGTGATTGGACACTGACAGCCAATAGTAAGACGGTTCCTCCCATATAACCCCTCCTATACCGGAAGTACCTCAGTTTTTTCGCCAGTGTCTTGAAGGTGATGGTCATGGCTGTTGAAGCTCTTCAAAATTCTTTAAAGATGTCCCAGTGAGGACGTTCTAATCGGATCCGTTCGGATGGCATAACAAAGGCTAAAGTGGATGGTACCCGAGCCTCGGTTCAAGAACGAGGTTTTGCTTGTAATGTGTCCTATAATCACTTCAAAAACAAGATTGATACAATCCGTGATGAAATCTCTATTCTACAGGTATCTCCCCCAGCTAAGACCCCATGTCAACAGATACAACTGACACTCCCCCTATTCAAATCTACTACTACAGATGAAGTTGCTAAACTCCTTTCTATCGCCCACCTAACCACCTGTACCCTGGACCCTATTCCCTCTCAAATGCTACGGTCACCCTCTGACCCCATCCTACACTCTCTAACCCACATCTTCAAACTCTCCCTCACCTCTGGCATCTTCCCCGATGCTCTAAAACATGCACTGGTCACCCCCATACTCAAAAAGCCGTCCTTGGACCCTACCAATCTTAACAACCTACGCCCAATCTCCTTGCTCCCCTTTTCCTCTAAACTCCTTGAACGCCTGGTTTACAACCAACTGAGTGACCACCTCATTAAAAACAACCTTCTTGATCCCCTTCAATCTGGATTTCGCCCTCAACACTCCACAGAAACTACTCTTTTAAAACTCACAAATGACCTACTAACTGCAAAAACCAATGGACACTATTCTGTACTCCTACTTCTGGATCTTTCAGCTGCCTTTGACACGGTTGACCACCCCCTCCTCCTCAAAAAACTTTACTCCCTCAGTCTCCATGACTGCGCTCTTCAGTGGCTCTCATCCTACCTATCCCAACGCACCTTCAGTGTCACTTACAATTCTACTTCCTCCACTCCTCTTCCCTTCTCTGTCGGGGTCCCCCAAGGTTCTGTTCTTGGAGCTCTTTTATTTTCAATCTACACCTCTTCCCTGGGTCAGCTGATAGCCTCTCACGGTTTTCAATATAATTTCTATGCTGATGACACACAAATCTATCTCTCCACCCCTCAACTCACTCCATCAGTCTCCTCACGCATCACTAACTTACTAACTGACATATCTGTATGGATGTCACACCACTTCCTCAAACTCAACTTGTCCAAAACCGAGCTTATAATATTTCCTCCCCCACGTTCCTCTTCCCCCGACTTCTCTGTCAAGAGCAATGGCAAAACCATCCACCCGTCCCCACATGTCAGGGTACTAGGTGTTATCCTGGATTCTGAACTCTCCTTTCAGCCCCACATCCAATCACTTTCCAAAGCTTGCCGCCTCAACCTCCGCAACATCTCTAAACTACGTCCCTTTCTAACCAATGAAACCACAAAGCTCCTGATTCACTCCCTGGTTATCTCTCGCCTTGACTACTGCAACTCACTCCTCATTGGCTTACCTTTAAACAGACTATCCCCCCTTCAGTCCATCATGAATGCTGCTGCCAGACTCATCCACCTTACAAACCGCTCAGTGTCTGCTACCCCTCTCTGCCAATCCCTCCATTGGCTACCACTCGCCCAACGAATTAAATTCAAAATACTAACAATAAGTTACAAAGCCATCCACAACTCTCCCCCCAGCTACATCACTAACCTAGTCTCAAAATACCAACCTAATCGCCATCTCCGTTCCTCCCAAGACCTCCTACTCTCGAGCTCCCTCATCACCTCCTCCCATATCCGCCTCCAGGACTTCTCCCGAGCCTCGCCCATCCTCTGGAATTCCCTACCCCAATCTGTCAGACTGTCTCCAACTTTATCCACTTTTAGGCGATCCCTGAAAACTTTCCTCTTCAGAGAAGCCTATCCTTACTCCATCTAACAACTGCACTATTTTCTCCATTAGCTCATCCCCCACAGCTATTACCCTTTTGTATCACTTGACCCTCCCTCCTAGATTGTAAGCTCTAATGAGCAGGGCCCTCTGATTCCTCCTGTATTGAATTGTATTGTACTTGTACTGTCTGCCCTAATGTTGTAAAGCGCTGCGTAAACTGTCGGCGCTATATAAATCCTGTATTATAATAATAATAATAATAATATAGGCGCTGGAACCTTGTTGAGTTGGTATTCCTGGTCAAACTTGCCCAAGGTAAACCAGAAAGGGTGCTTTACAAATGAGGAAAAAGAGTACTCCCCACAACTATCACCAGCCTTCAACCTGTCACAACTGTGTCCAAGACCTGCAGACTCACGTGCCCAATATCGCTCTGTGCTGTCCACGCGCACGCCAGGTGCTCTATCTTTATAAAGGCTTAGCCTGAGAGTGAGCGCGCTCCCACGTGATCAGCGGCATGTCCACAGCCCGGCGCATGCGCCGTTCTGGCGCACGTGGCGCATCCGTGATGCGCACACACACACACCGACGGCGCGCACACCAGGGGCGCACACACACATGCCGGCGGCGCGCATGCGCACACTCTTTTGGACCCCAAGAAATGGGGGACCCGGTCCTTGAAGGTCCTCAGAGGCGCTACCCGCCGTGATTGGGGAAGATTGGGCCTGGTAAAACAGGCCCTGCTACTTGGGACGGTGAGTACTCCCTTTGGGGGAATTTTTTATATATATATTTCCCTCTGAAAGAACCTGCTGGTAAACCTTAAACTTGTGTCTGGGATTACAGATGGCCGGTATGGCACGCATTTGTGCGTCAGAACGGTGCATGCGCCGGGCTGTGGACATGCCGCTGATCACGTGGCTAAGCCTTTATAAGGATAGAGCACCTGGCGTGCGCGTGGACAGCACAGAGCGATATTGGGCACGTGAGTCTGCAGGTCTTGGACACAGTTGTGACAGGTTGAAGGCTGGTGATAGTTGTGGGGAGTACTCTTTTTCCTCGTTTGTAAGCAATGTCTTCCGGAAAACGGGGTATAGGGAACAAGGCAAGCACAGGGGCAAGAGTACCTCCTTTAAAAACAGGAGACCTAAATTTAACCTGCCCAGTGGATAATGCCCAGGTATTTAAGGATCCGGCTGATAAAAAGCTAGAGTCCTTATTAAAAGCCTCGTTTTTGGTGGCTGGTGCAGCAGTTCAGCCAGCAGTTGCAGCGATTGGGATTTGCCAATCCCTAAAGGATCGTTTTAAAAGGTTGGTAAAGAACCTACCTTGCCAGGAGGAATCTGCCAAGGAATTGTCGGAGATTCCTCATGCTTTGTTTTGCAGTGGACGCATTGAAGGACTCAATCCAGCAGATGTCTCATTTTGCGTTACTGTCAATCCATATGCGCAGAGTCTTGTGGCTAAAGAACTGGTCTGCTGAGACGCCATGCAAAAGGCTACTTGCAGCGTTTCCATTTCATGGAGAACGCTTGTTTGGCGAGGATCTGGATAAATATATCCAAAAGATCTCTGGAGGAAAGAGTGCCCTACTCCCTGTTAAAAAGAAGGGGAAGCAACCCTCTTATAAAATTCCCAATGCTCCAGGACCTAGTACTTCTTCCCCTAAGCGGTATCGACGGCCTCAGTCGTCTGGGTTTAAAAGACCTCAGGGTCAGAAGAAGCCCTGGACCTAAAAGCCACCCAAGCCCAACTCCAAGTCTACCTTGTGGAGGGGCGCCCCCGCTCTCACGGGTGGGGGGCAGGCTTCGGCTGTTTGTGGATGCCTGGGAAGAACTGGTTCAAGACTGATGGGTCATTTCCACTGTGAAATACGGTTACAGAATAGAGTTCCGGAAAATCCCCCCAAATCAGTTTCGCGCACCTTCATGTGCCGATCTTCGGTCCACATCAAAGGTTCCTACGCTTCGCAGTAGAGGGCAGTCATTTCCAATTCGTGGCACTACCATTCGGTCTGGCCACGGCCCCCAGGGTTTTCACAAAGATTCTGGCCCCAGTGTTGGCTTCCCTAAGGTCTCTGGTGCATACTGGTGCAAAACGTGTCAAGAACAGTACGGGTTTTACAACGCCTAGGTTGGATTCTAAATGTGGAAAAGTCGGCTCTTTGTCCGACCCAAGCCTTGGTGTATCTGGGTCTGGTCTTAGACACCGCCCAAGAAAAGGTGTTTCTGCCCCCCTTAAAGGTCGTCTCCATAGTGGAACTCGTCCAGAAGGTGAAAATAGAACTAACACCTTCTATTCGGCTGTGTATGAGGTTACTGGGCAAGATGGTGTCGTCCTTCAACGCAGGGCCATATGCACAGTTCCAATCCAGAGTGTTCCAGAACAATATTCTAAAGGCCTGGGGCAAGTCAACTCGAACCTTGGATCAACCTATGGTTCTATCTGCACAGGTACTATGGAACCTCTCTTGGTGGTTAAGAACCAGCAATTTGGAAAAAGGGAAATCTTTCCCACCAGTAGCCTGGAAAGTCGTAACTACAGACGCCAGTCTTCTCGGCTGGGGAGCAGTCCTAGAGGAGGCGTCTGTTCAGGGAATATGGTCCCAAACAGAAAAGACCCTGCCCATCAATCTATTGGAGATTCGGGCAGCTCGTCTGGCTCTGCGATTCTGGACATCCAGATTGCGGGGTCTTCCTGTCAGAGTCCAGTCCGACAACTCCACGGTAGTGGCATATATCAACCACGAGGGAGGTACCAGGAGTCGGGCAGCCCAAAGAGAAGTAAATCATATATTGACTTGGGCAGAAGAACATGGGCCGTTTCTTTCGGCAGTGTTTATCCCGGGGGTGGACAATTGGCAGGCAGATTTCCTAAGTCGCTAAAAGTTGTTACCAGGGGAATGGTCCCTGCATCCCGAGGTTTTTCTACAGATCTGCCAACACTGGGGGACCCAAGATGTGGATCTGCTGGCATCCAGCTTCAATGCCAAGCTGGACAGGTTTGTATCCAGGACCAAGGATCCGCTTGCTGTCGGGATAGATGCATTAGTAGTTCCTTGGGATCAGTATTCTCTGATATATGCCTTCCCTCCGATCCAAATCCTGCCGCACTTATTACGCAGAATACAGGAGGAACAAAAACCAGTGATCCTAGTGGCCCCAGCGTGGCCCCGGAGATCCTGGTACTCGGAGATTGTGAAGTTGGCAGTAGGGGACCCATTGGTCCTTCCATGCCGTTCAGACCTGTTGTCTCAAGGACCCATATTCCATCCTTCTTTACGGTTGCTGAATTTGATGGCTTGGCTATTGAGACCAGACTATTGAAAGACCGTGGTATTATGGGTTCAGTCTTGTCTACTTGGATGGATGGGGATGGCTGGGTATGGCTGAGTATGGATGGATGAGTATTGCTTAGTATGGATGGATGGATGGCTGGCTGGATGAGGCTGCAATGGGCACATATCAGCACTGTGGGTGCTACAGATCCAGCCCACAGCACTGCAGCACCTGATCTTTCCCCTCTCCCCTCGCACTGTACCGATCGGTACAGAGAAGGAAAAGAGGAACAGGACTTGACGCCGGTTTGTTTACAAGTTATCGCGCCGTCATTTGACGGAGCAATCACGTGGTAAATGGCCGCTGTCGGCGTCCATTTACCGTGATCCGTGATGGTCACGGATATTACCGGGTGCGCGCCCCAGGGGGGAGCGCGATTCTGGGAGGACGACAATGTACTCCCTCCCAGAGTTATCGAGCCGCTCTGTAGCCGTCATTCAGCTATGGCGCGGTCGTTAACTGGTTAATATGTTAACATTGTATTGTACTATCAATTATCTCCTGTAAGACACTGATAATAGTATGGACAGTGGAATGCAACTGCTTAGACCGGCCATACATAGTTCCCGTTGAACCGGATGAGATTCGAACCATTAATGGGCAGGCTGAATGCAGCAAGTTGATAAATGGATTAACTTGGGTGCAACCAGCTTGCTGGATTAGCTTGCAATTATCGCAAACTGCTGCTATAATCGCTAGCGATAATCACGGTCTTCTCCCGGCGGGGATGGTTTTCCCTGCTGAGAGCAGACAATGGCTCGGCAGGATGCATTCCCCTGTCAGAACTATCCGTGTTGATGGGAAATTAGCACTCTATATGGCCTGCCTTATTCTTTGGGGTTAATGAGTATTATGAGTTTGAAAATTTTCAATTTGTGTTCCTTTTAAAGCAGAACTCCAGAAAATGAAAATCTCTGGATTTGTTATATGCCTGCTACTTCACCTAGTTTGACATATCTTTATGTGCATACATCAACTCCCTTTTACCTCTGAAGTAGTGGTAAAGGTTCTCACCAATCTGATAGATGACTATAGGAAGTATGGTGTCTGGAACCTTGCCCAGTCTAGCCAAGGTACAGGTTTTCTTTAACCCCTTCCCACCAACCATCTATTTATAAACGGCTCCCAGAATAACGCCCTGTACTAGAGATATGTTTATAAATATTCTCCCATTTTAATTGAAATCTCACTCTCTTTATCAACATTAACTATTTTTAATCTTTAGGCCTTATTCACACGAGGAGGATCTGCTCAGCGGAGTCCGCCAGCTCAGCGGGAGATAGCTCCATTGATCTCCGCTAAACCAGCGGATGACAGGTCCATCTCTGCTCACTGAGTGGGGAGGGGCCTGTCAGCACTGCTGATTCCTATGGAGAGATGAGATGAAACTGGTCAGCATGTCTGTTTTCATCAGACCTCATCTGATGCGCCAAGACAGATAGTGAACGTATTGCCATATGCTGCTAGGATTAGCAAATAGGAAAGAATATCATATTTACTTGATTTAAATTTTTTTATTTTTTTATTTCAGTTACTGAGATGTGTCAGCGTCTTTATCTGCTGGATTTTATACCTCTTTCATTTGATTTTAATAAAGTATTACCTCATTAGAACAAGTCCAGGATTGTAGTTCTGTCTATTTTTGTTTTTTTCCTAATGATGTCATACTTCCCAGGAGGGCTCAGGAGTGGGGAGGGGTTTTCTTAGCTAAGCACACCCTCCTACCTGCATGCCTAAGCTAAGGGAAGATGGATTCCAGGAAGTAAATGCTACACGAATCATCTGCCCTTACTCAACATGGCCACGGCCAGAAATGCTAGGAGGAAAAGTGATTTCTCAGCAAAATAGCATGGAGACTGGATGCATGGGTCACTTTGCTTTGTTAAAATTATATTAAATAACATTTTCAGTTTGTGGTGCGCAGATACAGTGAAGTCCCACTCTAACAACCTCCACCCTTCACTTGGCACAGGTGGTGGCTCTAAATATGAGCTCCTAGTGATAACTCAAGGTCTCCACTGATGATTGGAAACCAATCAGAATGGTTTCTGATCATGTCATTACTATATCAGCTATAGCATAGTGATCACATGCAGGCTGGAGGCTTCAGTGAAAAAAAATGAATTTGAAAAATGGGAACATATTACACTATTACCTTTTTATGCTTTTGTAAGCCTTATAATAAAAGCAGCAGGTTTTTAAATTGAATACAAGTTGTTATATAGCCTTAAAAAAAAAAAATGATTTAGGCATGCAATTAGTTACGGTGAAAAAAATATATTTTATTCAGTAAAAATTACAACAAAGTTACTAAATGTTGTCTTAATATTGGTCTGCTGTAAAACACAGCATAGCAGGGTTGTTTGGAGAGGCATCACTCAGAGCCAATCAGCCTTTTCCGAAGTGCACATATCCTGACATTAAACAAGCTGTAAGAGAAAAAAGTGATGATTGCTTGTGCTGCTGATCCTTCATTGAGCAGTTGATGGGCTTAAAGTGTAAACATATTTACCTGTTCTGCGCAATGATTTTGCACAGGGCAGCCCTGAACCTTCTCTTAGGTCCCCCAATGGTTCTCTTGGCTCCTCCCCGCTGCTGGGTGCCCTCATAGCAAGCCACTCGCTATGTGGGCACTCATGTGTGCTCGCTGCTGAGCTGTGTGTACATTGACACAAAGAGTCACTTGGCCCCGCCCACACTCTCTTTCCTGACTGGCTGTGATTGACAGTCTCTTAGCCTATGAGGAGGGAGAGAGCAACTTCTCTCATGCACAGTGGCGGATTGAGATCAGGCTCAAGTAAGTATAAGGAGGGGGTGGGGGAGCTATACACAGGTTTTTTTTTACCTTTAATGCAGAGAATGCATTAAGGTAAACTTTTTACCTTTAGAAACACTTTTTAAGAGATTATTTATACAAAGTGTGTGGTGGAGGTGGAAAATATGCCATAAATGACAGGGGTCACAAAACCACCTTGAAAAAATCTGGCTGGTAAAACAGATCCCATACTTGTCTATCAACTGTATTGAAAATAACAACCCCATTAGGGGCAGTTTTTGTTTTTCCTAATACCATACATTGTCTATGCTTTGCTCCTTTTGAGGTTGAAGTAGCTGCTTTTAAAACTGTAATATCTTTAACCATAGTTCTATTTTTTTTAAACAAAGTATGTTTTGTATGAAAAAAAGAAGAAAGAAACTTTTCTTACTTTGTTAAATATTACACTAAACAGGCTCTATATTTTTGCCTAGGTAACAAGACAACTATATGAGCCACTTGTTATGGGTCTCATTCATTGGTTCACTAACAACAAAAAATTTGAAAGCAATGACACGGTGGCTTTACTGGAAGCTATTTTGGTATGTCTTTTCTGGATGATGTCATTTGTTGTTTTTTTGCTTTTTCGGATACTATAATATATTTTTATATGATTTTTACATTTGTCCATGCATGCTCTTTTATATAAATTATTAGTGATGAGCAATTTGGTTCTCTTGAATATAAGTGATGTGTCTAGTTTACAAAAAAACCATACCATTTTATGCATCAGGCCTGGGATCTTGAAATGGTTAATTCCCAAAAGATCACACAGATGAGCATGCGAATGTTTAGGTGAAACCGAGATATGAGCAGTTCGTTTGGACTGTGCATGTATATATGTGTGCGTATGTATTTCTCTGGTGGCTGGATGCATGTCAAACATTTAATTCTACATATCTGCAAAATCATTGTTGATAATAAATCAGTAAGCTGCTTAAGACGGAGATGCTGGTAAAGCTAGGAATTCATGAGCCAGTTTCTCTTGTTCAGCCCTGCAGATTGAATGAGTGTAATCACTCAGTTCCCCCATCCATTCTAAACAGTGTGGATGGAGGATTCTCCCTAGCTGGCTAGTGTACTCTAATAATCACTGCTCATGCGGCTGTCAGAATGCCAGAACAGTGACTGTATCTGATTGGTTGCAGTCACTAATAGGCGAGAAGTTTTTGCCTGGCTCCTTCAATTTTCAGACCGAAGTTTGTCAAGCGAGTTGGTGCCGACAGGGTTACCCACAGCTTGAATTTTGGCCAATTCTGCAGGTAATAGAAATTCAAGCCATGTATGACTAGCATCCACAACCAGGAAACGTCACTGTTCAATGCTGACATGTATTATTTGTACGTAGAGTTTTTTTTATTGTTTTACATATACACAAACTGATTTTGTGTTAAGTAGGAACATCAATATGAACATTAAAGCGGAACTTCACTCCTCTAAAATAACATGAACTTTCTTTTAATCCTTGCGCTGATAGTGTTAGTATATAAATAGGAAGGAATATTATATTTACTTGTTTAAATTCTTTTTTTACATTTCTTTAGTTACCTCCTGGTTTCCGGCCTAGGAAAATGATATTATGCATCCCAAGAGTCTTCAGAAGGGGAGGGGGGGCTTTCTCAGCTAAGCACACTCTGCTGTGTGCATGCCTGAGCTAAGGACAGATGGATTCCAAGAAGTAAATGCTGCATGAATCATATGCCCTTACTCAAGATGGCCACAACTAGAAATGCTAGGGGGTGTTTTTCAAAGTGGTTCTCCAGCAAAATAAAGCATGGAGACATGGATGAATGGGGGAGTTTTAAATAATAAAATGAGTTACATTGTGTTTTAGTTTATGGTGCTAGGATATAGTGTAATTCTGCTTTAACATTATTTGCATTAAGTGAAATATTTAAAAGGAAAGCTATCTGGTCTCCACGGGATACCTCAGGGCTTGCTTAAAACTGCAGCATTTTATGAGCCTGTGGTGTCCTCGATAATGATTGCTGCGTAACTCTGCAGAAGGCAATCCATGATAGGAAGATAGCTTGATCACATCACTATCAACGGGTCAATTGACACAGCTCTCCTATTTCCAGGACATTTTTTTCCCCATTTGATCAAAACGAATAGAACTTTGCTTGTGTAAGGGTCCCTAATGCCGCGTACACACGACCGGACTTTACGGCATACTTGGTTAGACGGACCGGAGTCCGTCGGACAATTCGATCGTGTGTGGGCTCTAGCTGACTTTTTTTCCCCAAAAGTTCGACAGACCTAGAAATGAAACATGTTTCAAATCTTTTCGACGGACTCGAGTCTGGTCGATAAGTCCGCTCGTTTGTATGCTAGTCCGACGGACAAAAACCGACGCTAGGGCAGCTATTGGCTACTGGCTATGAACTTCCTTGTTTTAGTCCGGTCGTACGTCATCACGTACGAATCTGTCGGTCTTTGGTTGATCGTGTGTACGCAAGTCCGTTCATTCGGAAAGTCCGTCGTAAAGTCCGTCAAAGTCCGCAGGACAAAGTCTGCCGTAAAGTCCGCTCGTGTGTATACGGCATAAGTTAACAAGATGGAGTGCACCTTTGTAAAGCACATCACTTTGCTGTATAAATGTACATTGTGCTGAGAAAACATATTGTCGAGTTCACAAAGAGTGTCATAGACACTCTTTAGAATCCTGTTGCATCTCTAAGGCTTAATGGACACAGGACATTTTTAAACCACTCTTGAACGATTTAACTTGACAGAAAGTAACCGACGTTTAAAAATTTCAGTTTTTCCATGTTGCGTTTAGAAGCGTTTTTTCTCCCCTCGTCTTTCAGGACAGCACCTGGAGAGAGCGCAGCTCCACCCACTTTTCCCAGAAAACTGCAGTCAGTTTTTTCTTTAAAGACCGGACGCTTCCACCATGGCCTCAGTTGTAGTGTTTCCTCCACCATGGTGGAAGCGCTGCAGGGAGCCAGGGGTGTGCTACGCTTTCGCCAGGTGGAGAGAGTATGGGGCATACCGGTATTCTTTTTTCTTTATTACAGGCAAGCCCAGCTTCCTCCCTTACATGTGGGGGTTGCTCCGGCGTCCTCCCCTCTTCATACCCGGCGAGGGTCAGGCTGCTGGGGGTCCCTGCTCCTTCAGACCGGCGGCTAGGCTAAGGAGGAGCGGCGTCTCCCTTCATCCCCAAAGCCTTAGCCTTCCTGGTTCCGGTGGCGAGCGCGTCACTACAGCCAGGGGCGGGACTTCTAGCGGCTTCCGGTTTCGGCCGCTGGAACGCAGGAGGAGAGGTCGGCCTCTTCCGGCTGACGTCATTTCCGGCCCTCGCAGCGGCGAGCAGACCAGGAAATGTAAAATAAAAAAGGGCACCAAACGCCATTGTGAATCCTTGCAGCATGGAGGAGGAACAAACGGTGGTGGCAGGAGCAGGAGCCACACAAGTCAGCCAGGCCCAGGTAAGCGGGGACAACGGTCTCTGTATCTTACTCTATGGGCATGTTTTAGTCTCCCTATTTTTAAATTCTGGATTTAAGAGCCTGCAACACTCTTCCTGTAGGTTAATCAGGAAGTAAGTGTGTTTAATTGTTGTAAAGTAAATCTGTGGGGGGATTTACTGGCTGATCTCAAGTAGAGGGGTTAAAGTGTTAGCTCCTCCATTTTTTCAGCATGTTATGGTTTTTTTGTAAGGATAAAGACATACGGTTATTTTCTTATGTTTTTTAGAAAGCCAAAGAAAAGACCAAACATTCCTCCTTTCCTGTTAAAAGGAAATGTCCATCTTGTAAGAATGTACTTAGAGTCTTGGGCAAAGGTGTTATGCAGGACCTGCATTGCAGACTTAGTTAAAGAGGAGACCACTCCTACTACACCTGTGGCTCAGCAAGGAGAATTATTGAACTCCTTCAGAAAGGAATTGGCCGATACCTTTGAGACATTCAGGTCTTATCTTGACAAACGTCCAGCTGCAGGTAGCAGCTCAGTACCTCGTTCCCAGTCATCCGTTTCTGCATACAGAGGGGGCAGTGACTCAGAAGAGGAAGATCATAGTGTGGTTACAGAATCTGAGGAAGAAGCAGAGGAAGAGAAAGAATCTTCTTCTCGCTACAAATTATCCCTAGAGGAGGTGGATGATCTTTTAAAAACTATCCACACTACTCTAAATATTACAGAGGATAAAACCCTATTGTCGTTACATGATAAAATGTTTCAGGGCATGGGTGAAGTGAAGCACAGAGTGTTTCCGGTGCATAAGTTTCTGTCAGAAATAATAAAAAGGGAATGGAAGGACCCAGAGAGGGCCCCTTTCTTTTCTAGATCCCTCAAACGCAGGTTTCCCTTTGAAGAGGATAGCTCCCAGGTTTGGAACAAAAAACCAAGGCTGGATGCAGCTTTCTTTCAGGTGTCGAGAAACACTGACCTTGCGTTTAAGGATATGGGTATTCTTAAGGATCCCATGGATAAAAGGGCAGACTCCCTACTAAGGAAAGCTTGGGATTCCACCCTAGCAAATTTAAAGCCAGCCATGGCCTCAACCGTGATGGACAGGAACTTAGAGCATTGGCTGGAACAACTAAAAGCTCATATCGAGGCAGGAACTCCTTGTAAGGATCTTTTAGAGACACTACCGGTGCTACTGAAGGCAATAGGATACATAGCAGACGCTTCAGCTGAATCAGTTAAATTGTCAGCCAGATCCTCTGCGTTAATTCAACCCGTAGAGCTCTATGGGTGAAGACATGGACCGGGGATACAGCCTCAAAGACCAAGTTATGTGGTCTACCCTTTGAGGGGGATGGCCCGGGTCTTAAGGCCATACTTGAAAGAACGGCTGACAAGAAAAAGGCCTTCCCCATAAAGAAAAAGGTGATCCCTCAGGGCAATAAAAATTTTCGTCCTTTTCGGAAAACCTCAGACACAAAGGAGACAGGATATAAAAGAGGTAAATAGAAAACACCGCGCTAACCAGTAAAATGAATGAAAGCTGCTGCATACAGTTTGACAAAAACAACAAAATAGGCATATGGAAAAATGCAGCGCATGTACAAATGAATATAGGTCTTTAAAATGGTGAAACAGTCAAGAAATAACTAATTGACCACAGGTGCCTTGAAACACAAACGTCCATAGATGGATGTAAATGTCCAACCGCACAGGAGGTATAAGTATTCCAAGGGGTGGTGATGGTCTGATGGTTGTCGCTGTATGATGCCAGGTGTTTTCTGACAACCATCAGACCATCACCACCCCTTGGAGTACTTATACCTCCTGTGCGGTTGGACATTTACATCCATCTATGGACGTTTGTGTTTCAAGGCACCTGTGGTCAATTAGTTATTTCTTGACTGTTTCACCATTTTAAAGACCTATATTCATTTGTACATGCGCTGCATTTTTCCATATGACAGGATATAAAAGACCTTGGAGGTCTCAGAGAGGCAGGGGCAAGTCAGGAGTGTTATTTCGCCCCCCTACCCCAAATACAAAGAGCCAGTGACTTCCTCCGACTGTGGGAGCAAGGTTACAAACCTTCTTTCCACAGTGGCAGAGAATAACAGACAGTCCGTTTATCCTCAAAACGATAATAGAGGGTTACAGACTGGAGTTCTCCCAACCCCCACCTGTTCGGTTTTATATAACTCAGGCTCCCCGAGACCCAGAGAAGCTTACAGCAATGACTACAATCCTACAGGAATTAATTCAGCAGAAGGTGATCATAAATGTTCCCCCCAAAGAAGTGAAACAGGGGTGCTATTCGCACATATTTCTGGTGAAGAAGCCTTCGGGCAAATTCAGATTAATTCTGAACCTGAAGATTCTCAACAGATCTGTCAGGTACAAGAAATTCAAAATGGACACAATCTTTTCAGTAATGGGTCTCCTGACCCCAAACTGTTTTATGGCATCCATAGACCTGAGGGATGCACATCTCCATGTGCCTATAGCACCAGCATCCCAAAAACACCTCCGATTTGCGATCAGGAGGGGAGAGTCTATCCTACATCTTCAGTTCAGAGCTCTCCCTTTCGGGCTGTCATCCTCTCAGAGGATATTCACAAAGATCTTAGCAGAGGCCTTAGCCCCACTCAGAGTAGAGGGAATCTTGATTGTCCCATATTTAGACGATCTTCTAATGTTTGCCAAGACAAGGGACATGTTAGGGAAGGATCTGGAAAGGACAAAGAGACATCTGGAGAGTCTCGGCTGGATAATAAACAAGGAAAGATCAAACATGATTCCATCTCAGATAATAAAATTCCTAGGTTATACCATCGATTTGATACAGGAGAGAATCTTCCTCCCCGAGGAAAAGATAGAAAAACTTCAGAATGCGGTAAAAAAGACCCAGACAAACCTGCCAATTTCCATAAGGGCAGCTATGTCTGTCTTGGGGCTCGTTACTGCATCAGTACTAGCAGTACAGTGGGCACGTTTCCACGCAAGGGATCTCCAGCAGGCAATCCTGAGAAATTGGTCCTATGGAGAGTCCCTGGAAAAGATGATAAAAATGCCCCCTCAAGTTCAGAGGAAGCTCTGGTGGTGGAGGAGCCACTCAAATCTGGACAGCGGCCTGCTCTGGTGTTTCCCCCTGGAGAGGAGGTTGACAACGGATGCAAGTTCTTGGGGTTGGGGCGCCCACCTGGAAGGACAGATGGCTCAGGGGAGTTGGACGAACAGAGAAGCCAGGAGATCCTCCATTTGGAGGGAACTAAGGGCTATTCTCCTAGGACTATGGCCTTTCGAGAAACTGGTCCAGGGTCAACATGTCCAAGTTCTATCAGACAATACCACAGCAGTGGCATATATTACAAGGCAAGGAGGCACAAGAAGCAGGGTCTTGCTAGCCTCGTCCCTTCAGATTTTATCCTGGGCAGAAAACAACTTAAGGTCCCTAACAGCTGTACACTTAAAGGGAGATCTGAATCTAGTAGCCGACTTTCTGAGCAGAGAAAGAATAATAGAAGCAGAGTGGAGTTTGCAACTATACAGAGGATGGCGGTGGAACCTCACTGGGTTCTTCCACTTCGAAAAGTTCTCTTAACCCAGGGACCCCTTCAGCATCCAAATATCGACCAGCTCAAGCTGACAAGGTGGTTACTGAAGAGCAGATTCTAAAAAGAAAAGCCTTCTCAGATAAATTGGTCTCAACCCTTTTAAGTAGCCGAAAAAGGGTTACCAGAGCTATTTATTTTAAAACGTGGAAGTGGTTTAATTCCTGGTGCATGACTAAAAAATTCTCACCACTGGAATTGCTTTCAGTATTAGAGTTTCTCCATGAAGGAATGGAGATGGGTTTGGCAGCCAGTACCTTGAAAGTGGCCGCCTTTTCGGTTTTTCTTGAGAGAAAGTTATCTCAAGAGCCGCTTATAATTAGGTTTTTCAAGGCATTGGCCAGAGCTAGGCCAATGCCTTTTAAATTTTTTCCTAAATGGGATTTATCATTGGTTCTACAGGGTTTGATCAAAAGACCTTTTGAGACTCCAGAGGAAGCGACAATAATATTATGGTCGATCAAATTAGTTCTTTTGGTAGCAGTTACCTCAGCCAGAAGAGTAAGCGAGTTGCAAGCTCTAGCCATAATAGAACCCTTTTGCTATATATTTCCAGACCGGGTAGTGCGAAAAACTGACCCGGGTTTTCTGCCAAAAGTTGCAACTGCTTTTCATAGGGCACAAGAAATAATTCTACCTACCTTTTGCCCTACACCATCCAACTCTGAGGAGTCTTTCCATACTCTGGATGTGAGAAGGTGTTTACTTCATTATTTAGAAATCACGAGAGAGTTCGGGAAGTCAAATTCTCTTTTTATTCTTTTCTCTGGATCACGTAAGGGTTATAGTGCTTCCATAAGCACTATAGGCAGATGGCTGAGAATGGCTATAAGTGAAGCCTATAGAGCTTCAGGGGCTGATCCTCCCACGGGGTAATGGCCCATTCAACAAGGGCAGTAGCAACATCCTGGGCGGAAAGAGCAGCGGCTTCTCCAGGTCGGATCTGTAAAGCGGCCACGTGGACAAGTTTCTCCACCTTCACCCGCCACTACAGGTTGGGCTTGCTATCAGCATCGGAACAATCGTTCGGCAGGAAAGTCCTGCAGGTGGTGGTCCCACCCTACAGTAAGTACTCTTTTATCATCTCCAGGTGCTGTCCTGAAAGACGAGGGGAGAAAAACCCTAGTTAGACTTACCGGTAACGGTATTTCTACGAGTCTTTCAGGACAGCGCCGATGACCCGCCCTAATTGTTTTATAAAATGTGGTGTTATTGCTATGTTTTGCTTATCTAATTTCAGCATGGCTGGAGGTACTCTGGGAACAACTGAGGCCATGGTGGAAGCGCCAGGTCTTTAAAGAAAAAACTGACTGCAGTGTTTCCTGGGAAAAGTGGGTGGAGCTGTGCTCTCTCCAAGTGCTGTCCTGAAAGACTCGTAGAAATACCGTTCCCGGTAAGTCTAACTAGGTTTTTTTTTCAAATAATCAAAAATGTGTATCCATTAAAAATGCCTGGAAATGAAACGCCGCTAAACGCAAGTTGCTGCATTTACACGCGTTTACAAGCGGTTACAGGCATTTGCCGTTTCAAGTGCCTCTGAACATCCGTCCCGAACGCGTTTTTTTGCTTTCCAAAAAATGCTTCTAAACTCAACTGCCTAGAAACAACTATAAACGACCCTGTGTACATGTACTGATAACATAAAATGGAAAGTTCAGGGGCAGCTGAAAAAACACCCAACTGTTCCTAAACGTCCGTTTACCAGCAATAGTGTACATTAAGCTTTAAAGTTTTCACAAGAGGCAGACATCACTGAGTTCCCTGCTTGCCTAGCTGTCACAAAAGCAGGCACATAGGGCAAGGAGTTTTGTTGTGTTGTGGGCAGAGCCTGATGGGGAAATTTGAGAGGCTAGTTTCCCACTGGGTCTGCCTCCCTTGTGATTGAAAGCCGATGGTGGTGGGCAAATTGCATCGTTGTTAGACAGCCCCATAGTGTGTATAGAATCTGCCTACTACCGTCTGCTGTCAGTCTCAAGGGAGGGGTACCCAATGAAGAACTTGTGATTCACAGTGGACAGCCTTGGCTGGAATCCATAATGACTAACCAGCTGTATTGCAGCTACGGCATTCGATTGCTGTCCACTGTCAATCACACGGAAGGTAGACCTAGGAGCACAGGTCTGTCAGTCTCCTCATCACACACCACAGATTGTCCAAATTTTAGCTCTGCATCTATGGTTGCCCAGACACTGGCGGCCTGTGTCCTAGCACCCAATGAAGCGGCCTGGGTTATAGCAACCAATAGAGGTAATTTGTACACGAAATAAAAATAACTCCCCCTCCCCCCCAACCCACACTCTTCCTCTGAACTATGGCCTGTCTTGGTACACCAACTTGTAGTTGTTCTTATTTACCTCCAGTTTTTTTCTCTAAAAACATTTTTGAATTTTTTGCTGTTGAAGCTACTCAATGAGAAAGTGGCATAAAAAGAACAAACTGAATCTGTCATACTTGTTGAAACTGTTACCAAATCTGTCTAATGGCTTTCCTGAATTAAAGGAGATGTAAAGGCAGAAATGTTTTATCTTAATACAGTCTATGCATTAAGATAAAAAAAAACCTTCTGTGTGTAGCAGCCTCCCCTGCACCCCTCAATTACTTACCTGAGGCCCTTCTCTCTCCACGAATGTCTAAGCCGTCCGGAACACTCCTGATTGGCTGATACACAGCAGCGGTGCCATTGGCTGCTGCGGCTGTCATTCAGTGTCAGTCAGCCAATCGGGAGAGAGAGGGGTCAGGGTCGGGGCGGGGCTCTGTGTCTGAATGGATACACGGAGCTCTGACTTGGCTCAGGTGCCCCCATAGAAAGCTGTGGTCTATGAGGGTACTCGATAGGAGGGAGGAGCCCAAGAAGAAGAGGATCCAGACTGCTCTGTGCAAAACCAACTTCACAGAGGAGGTAAGTATGACATGTTTTTTTTTTTTTTAACAAGACTTTACAATCACTTTAAATGCAGAACTTTCTAATATACTGTATGTAATAATACCACCAGAAAATTGTTGCAAATGCTTTATTGCTTTGTCACTTTTTTTTTTTATTCGTAATTTACCACTTTAAAATAAACCTATTATAAACCTGGCTTGTGGCTTTTCCATTTGTTTTTTGGCAGCATTTCCAGAATTAAAAAAGTTGCAAATGTTGACAAATAGTTTTTTTTGTTCCTGTATCCCTTTATTTTAAATTATTTTTTTCCCATTTTTTTATATGCATGATAAGTTGCCCTATATCTGTTTATTGAATCTTTTCTCTCCTCTTTAAGGATGGTATTGTGGATCCTGTTGATAGTACACTACGAGACTTCTGTGGACAATGCATTCGAGAATTTTTGAAGTGGTCAATAAAACAGACAACGCCACAACAGCAGAAAAGAAGCCCAGTCAACATGCAGTCTCTATTTAAACGGCTTTACAGTCTTGCGTTACACCCAAATGCATTTAAGAGGCTAGGAGCTTCTCTAGCATTCAACAACATATACAAAGAATTTAGGTGGGCAGTACATTGCTGCTGACATATTTTCAGCAAAGATTATCTCATCTTTGAATTAATTTAAGTCAAAGCAGTCTACTGTCTCATTAAGTTTTTCTCATCTTGGATTAAAGCATAAATTAAAATAGTTTTTATATGAATGTGATTACTAATCCCCTAATTTTTAGCTGTCTTGTCTCTTAGAGAGGAATCAGCGCTGGTGGAACAGTTTGTGTTTGAAGTGTTAGTGATTTTTATGGAAAGCCTAGCACTGTCTCATGCAGATGAAAAATCTTTAGGTGAGAGTAAATTCATCTACTGGACAGTCTTTCTTTCTGTACTGGATTTTGTTTTTAACTTTACATGCATTTATATTCTTCATCTCATCATAGGAACTATTCAGCAATGTAGTGATGCCATTGACCATTTGAAACGTATTATTATTCACAAAGCTTCGTTGCTGAACAAGAAATCCAAACAACGCATACCAAGGTGCTGTTAGTCATGTGTACGCTTTACACATAGGGTGATGTTGATTATTACGTTGGACAGCTAATTCTTTTTAACTTCTTGTTTTGTTTTTTCAATTCTTGTGAGAAAAAGACTCATAATAGATATTAAAAACGTTATAATTTCAATTGTATTGTTTTTACATTTAATAAGTCATTAAATTAGAGTTATTAAAGATTATTGAATACATTTCAGTTACAAAGTGTGTCATGGTAAATAATAAATTACAAATGTAATCTAAAACAAATAATGCATTTAGTATGTTTTGTCGTCTTTTTTTTTAAATATAGAGGGTTTCCTCCAGGCAAGTCTCCCTGTCTCCTGGACATTGTCCTGTGGCTGTTAGAACAATGTGGGCGCCCTCAGGCTGATTGTAGACACAAGGCAATGAAGCTGTTCTTTGAGTTTGTGCCTTTATTACCAGGTATCTTACTATGAATGCTAATCTACCTATATACTGATCCTTCTTAAAGTAATATTTAGATCTTCAAATACCTGTTCTAATTTATTTGTATTAAAGTTATTAAAAAGGCTGCACAAGCTAATTGAAATAAACATGAGTAAAATTATATGTGAAGTTTTCTGGAACTGTCCATGTATTAAAGTACATGTAAATGCTATCACTAAAATGTTTTACAAGTTTTAAAATATTAAAGCATGTTTAAAGCCCAAACTATTTTTTTCCCTGATCGTACATCACCATACATAGAGAACTTAATATTAATTTCTACTTTGGTTATGCTGCCATTTTCAGGTGAATGGACACTGCCCAAAAAATGCAGCAATCCTACCCCAACATCCCCTGATCCACTTACACTTAGTTTTGTGGGCTCTATCTGGATCAGTCACTGAGGCCAGCTGGCCAAAGGGGAGCAGACCCAGCATTCAAGTTTGGCCTGTAACATTTGTCTGATGACACTGGATCCTGTGGGCAGCGATCTCTGGCGTAGAATGTACCTGAATTGAAGAAAAGTCTTGCGAGCTACCAGAAAAAAAATCACTTTGTCTTTTATTATATATATATATAGATATAGATAGATAGAGATATATATAGATTAATGTGTATGCAGTAATTTTCCAGCTGCTGGCACTGATCACATTCCCATATAGTTGTGCTAAATTAAATATTTAATTAAACTTATGTGCTGCGCTATGCTCTGCAAACAAAATTCCTTCCTGTGAACCGGTGCAATATATATTATCTAGTCAAAAAGAAGAATAATACATTACAATAATATGCACACTTAAAGTGCTAACAATGTATACCGTATATTGCACAGGTTGACACGAAGGAATTTTGTTTGTAGAGTGTACCTGGTAACCTCGCTGGCTCCCCTGGAAGGGTAGTCAAGTCCCGTCCCTGGTGGATGAAGACTAGACCTGTTGGCCCTGTGCCTCTGATTGTAAAACTTTGTGGCAGCTTCTTCTGAGTGTTCTCAGCATGAAGGGTCGGAGGAAAATCCTCAGGAAGATGCTGTTGAGGATCTAGAATCCTCTGTGGCCGAATCCTCCCAGGAGGAATCTCAGGATCTATGGCTGTCTCAGAAGTGTCACACTGATACATTCATTAAAGGAACACTAAAGATATATATATATATATATATATATATATTTTTTTTTTTTTTTAAATAGCAAACATGTTATATACGTACCTCCACTGTGCAGCTCGTTTTGCACAGAGTGGCCCCAGACCTGGTCTTCTGGGGTACCTCGGCGGCTGTCTCGGCTCTCCCCCACAAGAATTTAACACCTTGATGCGAGCTCCCTCACATGGTGTTGAGTGCTTGCGGGCGTGCTCCCGTGATACAGCCGGCGGCTATAGCCGCTCACTGTATCACTGGGCCCCGCCCCCCCCGGCGTGCCACGTCATTGGATGTGATTGACAGCAGCGCGAGCCAATGGCTGCGCTGCTTTCAGTCCATCCACTGTAACCAATCAATGGCCAGGCTGAGTGGCGTAGAGGATGTTGGGGGCGAGCACGGGACTTTCGAGGGGTCAGGTAAGTAAAACGGGGGGCTGGTATTGTCGGATGTTTTTTCACCTTAATGCATAGAATGCATTAAGGTAGAAAAACTTTTACCTTTACAACCCCTTTAAATAGCACGTCTTAGGGAAATTCATTTGGAACTAAAACCTCACCCCAAACAGTTGTTCGTTTGTTTTTTTTTGTTTTGTTTTTTTTATCTTCATATTGCTGCAATTTATAGTCTTTACAGCTGCTTTAGGTCACTTTTTGCTGTTATGTGTATTCAATGCTAAACTCTAGTAGATCTGTGTAACATTTTGGTAGTACCGAATGTTAATATGTATGATACATTTTTGGTGAATTTCAGAAAGTAAATCTGTATCTGCCTGGTTGGATGAGATTATTAAGAACGATGGCATCATTTTCGTGATTAATAGGTTTGAAGGTGCAGGCAATATGAATGCAAGAAATTGTGGAATATTGCACATTGCCACACTCCATGAACTGAAAGAGGTCTTCACCCTAACAGCTGTAATAAAGTGGATGGACATGTTGCTTGCAGCTTTGGACTGCTACAATACGTTTATTGGCATGCGTGTTGTGAAGTCACACACATTGCTAGGTAAGGAAATACTGTTTATTTGTTTCTTTTATTTCTGTATGTGTCTGGTATGTGACAGTTCTCATGTGGCCTTTTTAAAAAAAAAAAAAAAAAAAGGCAATTACAATCTATATTAGGACCGCAACTAACAATTATTTTCATAATCGATTAGTTGGCTGATTTTTTGTTTCCATTAATTGGATAATTTATAGAAAAAAAAATGAAGACTGTATTGCACCTGCACAGGTAGCGGTAGCAGGCCCTAACACCAGCACCTCACAGGTAAGCCTGAAGTGTACTTTACTTGCTTGCACAGCCTGTGAGTGTTCTCCCCCTTGTAACCAGTAGGGACTAGGTGAAGGGGGCACATTTTCCTTTCCTCCCGCACAGGGTGTTTTGGAGTGTATGTGGCGCAAAATTTATTGGGTCATTTATTCTCTTGCAAGCCAAGACTTAGGACAAGGCCCAAGCGCATCCACCAAAAAGGAAATGTGCGGTTTGCGGAAGCAAATTGAGCTCCTCATGGCATCAAAGCAGTTTGCCGCACCTGTTTAGAAAGCCTAGTTAGGGATGACCCAGTAGTCTCCGGTCAGAAAATGCTGACTTCTGTTAGAGATGAGCTTACGTCTACGTTTAGTTTATTTAAGACTTTTTTTTAAATCAAATAGGATTTTTTTGAAAAGATACAAAATGATTAAAAGCAGTACGGGCACACATTTGTTTTCACAAATTAGTCTTATACCCTCAAAACATAGATCTATAGCAGAAGAAAGCTCATTTAAGACTCTAATTGACAAGTTTAAGTCCCCTCAGAGGGTCTGTCTCCAATTAGGACTTCAGATCCCAGCGCTCCACAGCAGAGTGCGGACAGTGAAGACTCTGAGGCTGAAGCCAGGAAGAATCAGGGTCAGATACAGGGCACAGGGATAGAGAATCCGCAAGGGGCTCGAGGTATAAGTTATCATTGGAAGATGTAGTTGACTTATTAAAGGTTATCTATATGACACTTAATATAGAAGATGTGTAATAATTGTCTAAACATGGCCTTATGTACAAGGCTTTGCATAAGAAAAAGTCTAGAGTTTTTCCCGTGCATAGTTCCCTTCTTGATACTGTCAAGCTGGAGTGGAAAAATCCAAAGAGAAAACCTTTCTTTTCTGGTAGCCTAAAAAGGTTTCCATTTGAAGAGGACACAGCGCAGCCATGGAACAAAAATCCTAAGTTAGACGCACCTCTTTCAGAGGTTTCAAAAAACTCAGACCTGGCGTTTGACGATATGGGCACGCTTAGGGATCTGATGGATAAAAGAGGAGATATCCTTCTTCACAGAGCCTGGGATTCAGCCATTGGGATTCTTAAACCAACTCTGGCCTCCACTTGTGTAGCCAGATATTTAGATGTATGGTTGACACAAATACAAGCACATTTGTTGTCAGGTACCTCTAGAAAGCAGATTCTGAAATCTTTCCCTCTCCTCTTTCGTGCAGCGAGGTTTTTGGCTGATTCTTCTGCAGAGTTGGTAAAAATGACAGCTAGGACTTCAGCCTTAGTGAATTCAGCCAGCAGAAGCCTATGGCTTAAAACCTGGTCAGGCGATGCTGCCTCAAAGTTGCGCCTATGTAGTCTTCCCTTAACAGGCGATCATCTTTTTGGCCCAGGTCTACAAGAGGTGCTGGGATGTACGGCCGATAGAAAAAAGGCCTTTCCAGAGAATAAGAAAAAGCCGACAGCCAGAAAGTTTTTTCGTGGCCAAAGTAGGCAGCAGGGTCCTAGAGAAAGGGACGATAGGCCTAAAAAACATTGGACAGGGCACAACACCAGAGGTAGAGGGGGCGTCTTGTTTAACGCTCCTCAACAATCCGCCAAGCCACAGTGACTCGTGTCTCCCAGTGGGAGGAAGGTTGAGGGCTTTCCTCCCACAATTGGCAGCAGTCACCTCAAGTCCATTCATCCTGGACCTAGTGACTAATGGGTACAGGCTGGAATTTTCTTGCCAGCCACCAAAGCGTTTATTGGTCACCTTCCCTCCCCAAGATCGGGTAAAAGCGAGGGCCCTTAGTCTCCCAATTGGGTATTTGTTAGATCAAAATGTCCTGATCCCAGTTCCCCGGTCAGATCAGGGCAAGGGATTTTATCCCCATATATTTGTCATCAGAAAGCCATCAGGGAAAATATCGGCTTATCCTGAACCTCTGGTCTCTAAACCATTCGATCAGGTACAAGCACTTTAGTATGGAGTCTGTGTTTGCAATCAAAAACCTGCTTTACCCAAACTGCTTCATAGCCACTTTGGATTTGAGGGATGCCTATCTGCACATCCCTATCCATCTAGCCTTCTAAAGATTCTTGAGGCTAGCGGTCAAGATGGGAACAGAGATTTGGCACTTTCAATTTCAAGCCCTCCCCTTGGGCCTGTCTTCAGCCCCATGCATTTTTTCAAAGGTGTTGGAAGAGGCACTAGCTCTGCTAAGGTTAAAGGCGATAATTATTATCCCTTACCTTGACGACCACCTAGTGGTGGCAGAGTCATACCAAAAGTTATTAGCAGATCTCCAGACTGTACAGGACTTTCTTCAATCTCTAGGCTGGGTAATAAACAAAGAGAAGTCTTCCTTAATTCCGGCCCAGAAAGTGACATATCTGGGTTACGAATTTTGCTCAGTAGACCAGAAAGTGTTTCTTCCGCAGGAGAAGGTCTCAAGAATGATGCAAACAATGTCAGCCTTACAGACCAATCAGTCGGTCTCTCTGAGCAGTGGGTCTTATGACTTCATGCTTTCCCGCAGTGCCATGGGCAAGATTTAATCAATGCCCTTTACAGCTGTTTCTGTTAAGGAACTGGGACAGAGACACATGTTCCCTGGAATTAAGGGTCTTGTTACCCTCCAGGGTAAAAAAAAGCTGTGGTGGTGGAGGACAAACCTGCACCTTACAAGAGTTCTATCATGGTCCATTCCTATATCCCAGAGGATCACAACGGATGCGAGTTCCTGGGAATGGGGAGCCCACCTCAGCAACACAGTGGTACAGGGAGAATGGTCCTCAGTGGAAGCAAGAGCTTTTTCGAATCAGAGCTTCTAGCGGTTTAGAGAGCCTTGCAGGCATTTCAGACAGATATCAGGGGTCACAATCTCCAGATTCTATCCGACAATATCGCTACGGTGGCGTACCTCAACAAACAGGGAGGTACAAGGAGTCGGATACTTCAACCTATCGCCAAGGAGATTTTATCATGGGCAGAAGGAAATCTAGCCTCAATTACAGCATTGCACCTGAAGGGCACACAAAATTGTCTGGCAGATTATCTCAGCTGCTACCGGGTCGAACGAGACAATTGGTCCCTTCATCCCGAAGTCTATGCAGGTCTCACCGACAGATGGGGAGGTCCCAAAGTGGACTTGTTCGCAAATCAGGATAATCGCAGGACAGAGAAGTTCTTTTCTCTAAACCTAGTGGATCGATCATTGGGGATCGATCCTCTAGTGAACCCGTGGCTATTTGGCCTCTGATATGCCTTCCCGCCGATCAGGCTTATTCCGGATGTTCCTTCTAGAAGAAACAGATCTTATCCTAATTGCCCCTTTCTGGCCCAAGAGACCGTGGTTTTCCCTGCTCCAGACTCTGGTCTCGGAGCCTCCACTGAGTCTTCCGAGGAGAGAAGACTTATTATCGCAGGGTCCATTGTCGCACCCACAGGTGGTTACCTTTTAAACTTCACTGCCTGGTATCTGAAGAAAAGATATTAAGCACCCAGGGGTTCTCTGACAAAGTATTCAAGACCCTGGTAAATTGCAGAAAACCAGTCACTAGAGCTATATATTCCAAGGTTTGGAAATTTAAGAAGAAATTTAACTCGTGGTTATCTGAAATTCAAAGATAGACGCTTGATGTTCCTTCAATTTTAGAATTTTTTCAGGAGGGTGTCGACAAAGGTCTTTCAGTTAGTACCTTAAAGGTACAGGCAACAGCTATCAGTGTTTTTCTCCAATTTTCTCTCTTGGAAAATCCCACTATAGCTAGATTCTTCAAATCAATTTCTAGGTCCAGGCCAGTAATGGTTAGAAGTTGTCCAACCTGGGACCTGTCCCTGGTGCTTCAAACTCTGGTAGAATTCCCCTTTGAGCCCCTAGAGCAGTGGTTCTCAACCTTACTAGTGCCGTGACCCCTTGATAAAATTTCCCAAGTTGTGGGGACCCCTAACAGTAAAATTATTTTCGTAGCGTGGGTTGTCAGCACCCAAAGCAAGACAAGTAATTTGCGCCCCTAACCCCCGGACATTTAGCGCTCCCGGAGTCCCTTCCACTCGTACAGTATTAACCACTTAAGGACCGCCTAACGCCGATTTACGTCGGCAAGGCGGCACGGGCAGGCAAAATCACGTACATGTACGTGATTTGCCTCTCGCGGGTGGGGGGTCCGATCGGACCCCCCCCCCGGTGCCCGAAGCGGTCCCGTTCTGTTCCCCGGCGATCCGAGATGAGGGGGAGGCCATCCGTTCGTGGCCCCCCCCTCGCGATCGCCGCCGGCCAATGGGAACACTCCTTTGCTGCTGTATGCTAAACAGCAGCAAAGGAAATGATGTCATCTCCCCTCGGCTCGGTATTCCGTTCCAGCGCCGAGGGGAGAAGACATCAATGTAAGTGCACAACACACTACACACACAGTAGAACATGCCAGGCATACAAAACACCCCGATCCCCCCCCCGATCGCCCCCCGATCCCCCCCCAATCACCCCCCCCCCCGTCACAAACTGACACCAGCAGGTTTTTTTTTTTTTTTTTTCTGATTACTGCATAGTGTCAGTTTGTGACAGTTACAGTGTTGGGACAGTTAGTATTACCCCCCTTTAGGTCTAGGATACCCCCCTAACCCCCCCTAATAAAGTTTTAACCCCTTGATCACCCCCCATCGCCAGTGTCGCTAAGCGATCATTTTTCTGATCGCTGTATTAGTGTCACTGGTGACGCTAGTTAGTGAGGTAAATATTTAGGTTCGCCGTCAGCGTTTTATAGTGACAGGGACCCCCATATACTACCTAATAAATGTTTTAACCCCTTGATTGCC
Source organism: Aquarana catesbeiana (assembly GCF_042186555.1). Classification (NCBI taxonomy): domain Eukaryota; kingdom Metazoa; phylum Chordata; class Amphibia; order Anura; family Ranidae; genus Aquarana; species Aquarana catesbeiana. Next base: position 499,636,516 of record NC_133328.1, on the reverse strand, counting down.
CCCTAGTTAACCCTTTCACCACTGATCACCGTATAACTGTTACGGGTGACGCTGGTTAGTTTGTTTATTTTTTATAGTGTCAGGGCACCCGCCGTTTATTACCGAATAAAGGTTTAGCCCCCTGATCGCCCGGCGGTGATATGCGTCGCCCCAGGCAGCGTCAGATTAGCGCCAGTACCGCTAACACCCACGCACGCAGCATGCGCCTCCCTTAGTGGTATAGTATCTGATCGGATCAATATCTGATCCGATCAGATCTATACTGGCGTCCCCAGCAGTTTAGGGTTCCCAAAAACACAGTGTTAGCGGGATCAGCCCAGATACCCGCTAGCACCTGCGTTTTGCCCCTCCGCCCAGCCCACCCAAGTGCAGTATCGATCGATCACTGTCACTTACAAAACACTAAACGCATAACTGCAGCGTTCGCAGAGTCAGGCCTGATCCCTACGATCGCTAACAGTTTTTTTGGTAGCATTTTGGTGAACTGGCAAGCAAGCACCAGGCAGCGTCAGGTTAGCGCCAGTAGCGCTAACACCCACGCACGCACCGTACACCTCCCTTAGTGGTATAGTATCTGATCAGATCAATATCTGATCCGATCAGATCTATACTAGCGTCCCCAGCAGTTTAGGGTTCCCAAAAACGCAGTGTTAGCGGGATCAGCCCAGATACCTGCTAGCACCTGCGTTGTGCCACTCCGCCCGGCCCAGCCCAGCCCACCCAAGTGCAGTATCGATCGATCACTGTCACTTACAAGGCACTAAACGCATAACTGCAGCGTTCGCAGAGTCAGGCCTGATCCCTGCGATCGCTAACAGTTTTTTTGGTAGTATTTTGGTGAACTGGCAAGCACCGGCCCCAGGCAGCGTCAGGTTAGCGCCAGTACCACTAACACCCACGCACGCAGCATACGCCTCCTTTAGTGGTATAGTATCTGAACGGATCAATATCTGATCCGATCAGATCTATACTAGCGTCCCCAGCAGTTTAGGGTTCCCAAAAACGCAGTGTTAGCGGGATCAGCCCAGATACCTGCTAGCACCTGCGTTTTGCCCCTCCGCCCGGCCCAGTCCAGCCCACCCAAGTGCAGTATCGATCGATCACTGACACTTACAAAACACTAAACGCAAAACTGCAGCGTTCGCAGAGTCAGACCTGATCCCTGCGATCGCTAACAGTTTTTTTGGAAGCTTTTTATTGAACTGGCAAGCACCAGCGGCCTAGTACACCCCGGTCGTAGTCAAACCAGCGCTGCAGTAACACTTGGTGACGTGGCGAGTCCCATAAGTGCAGTTCAAGCTGGTGAGGTGGCAAGCACAAGTAGTGTCCCGCTGCCACCAAAAAGACAAACACAGGCCCGTCGTGCCCATAGTGCCCTTCCTGCTGCATTCGCCAATCCTAATTGGGAACCCACCACTTCTGCAGCGCCCGTACTTCCCTCATTCACATCCCCAACCAAATGCAGTCGGCTGCATGAGAGGCATTTTCTTTATGTCCTCCCGAGTACCCCTACCCAACGAACCCCCCCAAAAAGATGTTGTGTCTGCAGCAAGCGCGAATATAGGCGTGACACCCGCTATTATTGTCCCTCCTGTCCTGACAATCCTGGTCTTTGCATTGGTGAATGTTTTGAACGCTACCATTCACTAGTTGAGTATTAGCGTAGGGTACAGCATTGCACAGACTAGGCACACTTTCACAGGGTCTCCCAAGATGCCATCGCATTTTGAGAGACCCGAACCTGGAACCGGTTACCGTTATAAAAGTTAGTTACAAAAAAAGTGTAAAAAAAAAATATATATATATATAAAATAAAAAAAAATAGTTGTCGTTTTATTGTTCTTTCTCTCTATTCTCTCTCTCTATTGTTCTGCTCTTTTTTTACTGTATTCTATTCTGCAGTGTTTTATTGTTATTGTTATTATGTTTTATCATGTTTGTTTTTCAGGTATGTAATTATTTATACTTTACTGTTTACTGTGCTTTATTGTTAACCATTTTTTTGTCTTCAGGTACGCCATTCACAACTTTGAGTGGTTATACCAGAATGATGCCTGCAGGTTTAGGTATCATCTTGGTATCATTCTTTTCAGCCAGCGGTCGGCTTTCATGTAAAAGCAATCCTAGCGGCTAATTAGCCTCTAGACTGCCTTTACATGCCCCCCCCCCCCCCCCACCGTCTTCCGTGTTTTTCTCTGGCTCTCCTGTCTCAACAGGGAACCTGAGAATGCAGCCGGTGATTCAGCCAGCTGACCATAGAGCTGATCAGAGACAAGAGTGGCTCCAAACATCTCTATGGCCTAAGAAACCGGAAGCTACGAGCATTTTATGACTTTATGATTTCGCCGGATGTAAATAGCGCCATTGGGAAATTGGGGAAGCATTTTATCACACCGATCTTGGTGTGGTCAGATGCTTTGAAGGCAGAGGAGAGATCTAGGGTCTAATAGACCCCAATTTTTTCAAAAAAGAGTACCTGTCACTACCTATTGCTATCATAGGGGATATTTACATTCCCCGAGATAACAATAAAAATGATTTAAAAAAAAAAAAATGAAAGGAACAGTTTAAAAATAAGATAAAAAAGCAAAAAAATAATAAAGAAAAAAAAAAAAAAAAAAAAAAGCACCCCTGTCGCCCCCTGCTCTTGCGCTAAGGCGAACGCAAGCGGCGGTCTGTCGTCAAACGTAAACAGCAATTGCACCATGCATGTGAGGTATCGCCGCGAAGGTCAGATCGAGGGCAGTAATTTTTGCAGTAGACCTCCTCTGCAAATCTAAAGTGGTAACCTGTAAAGGCTTTTAAAGGCTTTTAAAAATGTATTTATTTTGTTGCCACTGCACGTTTGTGCGCAATTGTAAAGCATGTCATGTTTGGTATCCATGTACTCGGTCTAAGATCATCTTTTTTATTTCATCAAACATTTGGGCAATATAGTGTGTTTTAGTGCATTAAAATTTAAAAAAGTGTGTTTTTTCCCCAAAAAATGCGTTTGAAAAATCGCTGCGCAAATACTGTGTGAAAAAAAAAAATGAAACACCCACCATTTTAATCTGTAGGGCATTTGCTTTAAAAAAATATATAATGTTTGGGGGTTCAAAGTAATTTTCTTGCAAAAAAAAAAAACTTTTTCATGTAAAAAATAAGTGTCAGAAAGGGCTTTGTCTTCAAGTGGTTAGAAGAGTGGGTGATGTGTGACATAAGCTTCTAAATGTTGTGCATAAAATGCCAGGACAGTTCAAAACCCCCCCAAATGACCCCATTTTGGAAAGTAGACACCCCAAGCTATTTGCTGAGAGGCATGTCGAGTCCATGGAATATTTTATATTGCGACACAAGTTGCGGGAAAGAGACAAATTTTTTTTTTTTTTTTTTTTTTTTTTTTGCACAAAGTTGTCACTAAATGATATATTGCTCAAACATGCCATGGGAATATGTGAAATTACACCCCAAAATACATTCTGCTGCTTCTCCTGAGTACGGGGATACCACATGTGTGAGACTTTTTGGGAGCCTAGCCGCGTACGGGACCCCGAAAACCAAGCACCGCCTTCAGGCTTTCTAAGGGCGTGAATTTTTGATTTCACTCTTCACTGCCTATCACAGTTTCGGAAGCCATGGAATGCCCAGGTGGCACAAAACCCCCCCAAATGACCCCATTTTGGAAAGTAGACACCCCAAGCTATTTGCTGAGAGGTATAGTGAGTATTTTGCAGACCTCACTTTTTGTCACAAAGTTTTGAAATTTGAAAAAAGAAAAAAAAAAAAAGTTTTTTCTTGTCTTTCTTCATTTTCAAAAACAAATGAGAGCTGCAAAATACTCACCATGCCTCTCAGCAAATAGCTTGGGGTGTCTACTTTCCAAAATGGGGTCATTTGGGGGGGTTTTGTGCCACCTGGGCATTCCATGGCCTCCGAAACGGTGTTAGGCAGTGAAGAGTAAAATCAAAAATTCACGCCCTTAAAAACGCTGAAGGCGGTGATTGGTTTTCGGGGTCCCGTACGCGGCTAGGCTCCCAAAAAGTCTCACACATGTGGTATCCCCGTACTCAGGAGAAGCAGCTAAATGTATTTTGGGGTGCAATTCCACATAGGCCCATGGCCTGTGTGAGCAATATATCATTTAGTGACAACTTTGTGCAAAAAAAAAAAAAGTGTCACTTTCCCGCAACTTGTGTCAAAATATAAAATATTCCATGGACTCAATATGCCTCTCAGCAAATAGCTTGGGGTGTCTACTTTCCAAAATGGGGTCATTTGGGGGGGGGTTGTGCCACCTGGGCATTCCATGGCCTCCGAAACTGTGATAGGCAGTGAAGAGTGAAATCAAAAAGTTACACCCTTAGAAATCCTGAAGGCGGTGATTGGTTTTCGGGGTCCCATACGCGGCTAGGCTCCCAAAAAGTCCCACACATGTGGTATCCCCGTACTCAGGAGAAGTAGCTGAATATATTTTGGGGTGCAATTCCACATAGGCCCATGGCCTGTGTGAGCAATATATCATTTAGTGACAACTTTTTGTAAATATTTTTTTTTTTTTTTTTTTTTGTCATTATTCAATCACTTGGGACAAAAAAAATAAATATTCAATGGGTTCAACATGCCTATCAGCAATTTCCTTGGGGTGTCTACTTTCCAAAATGGGGTCATTTGGGGGGGTTTTGTACTGCCCTGCCATTTTAGCACCTCAAGAAATGACATAGGCAGTCATAAACTAAAAGCTGTGTAAATTCCAGAAAATGTACCCTAGTTTGTAGACGCTATAACTTTTGCGCAAACCAATAAATATACGCTTATTGACATTTTTTTTACCAAAGACATGTGGCCGAATACATTTTGGCCTAAATGTATGACTAAAATTGAGTTTATTGGATTTTTTTTATAACAAAAAGTAGAAAATATCATTTTTTTTCAAAATTTTCGGTCTTTTTCCGTTTATAGCGCAAAAAATAAAAACTGCAGAGGTGATCAAATACCATCAAAAGAAAGCTCTATTTGTGGGAAGAAAAGGACGCAAATTTCGTTTGGGTACAGCATTGCATGACCGCGCAATTAGCAGTTAAAGCGACGCAGTGCCAAATTGGAAAAAGACCTCTGGTCCTTAGGCAGCATAATGGTCCGGGGCTCAAGTGGTTAAAACCCCTTATGGTACATTTTAAGATGTACCACTCTTTCTCTTTGTTTTCCTTTCTTTCCCTTTTATCTCTCTTTATTCTAATTTCTTGTCATCGTCCCCCCCCCCATCCCTCTATCTAGCCGTCTTTCTTGTTCTTTCTTTTATTCTTTCTCTCCCTTTTTCTTTGTTCCTTCCCCTCTTTTCCTCTCCCTTCCATGTATTCTCTATTTTTATTCCCTCTCTTACTCCTTGGTGGGGGGAATGGGATGAGTGGCAGTGCTGGCAGGTAGTTGGGATGAGTGGCAGTGCTGGGGGGAGTTCTGATCAGCCAAAGTAGGTGCTCTTGATCAAGGTCATCTGCTGATCTGAGAACTGTAGTGGGGACTTTTAATGGCAACTATAATCACAGGTAGTGTTACTCACTGTGTCTCCGACTTTGTGGCAGCAGTGACACCTATGCCGAAATCAGGAGATAGGGTCTCCTCCAGCCCCACCCACTTCATTCCTCACCAGTCAGCTGACCTCTAGTCTCTGCCCCCCCCAGCTTTACTGTGAACTGAATGGGTGGCTGCGAAGAGGCTGAGTGTTGCACCACGGGCTCCAGGAACAGCCCAGCTGGGCGCCCGCGAAAAGGCTGGGAGAGCAGCGCAGACTTCAGGAACAGCCCAGGATTCGGTGACCCCTGGCAAATTGTCATTTGACCCCCGAGGGGGTCCCGACCCCCAGGTTGAGAATCACTGCCCTAGAGGATGTTTCAGTTAAGTTACTTACCTTAAAAACATTTTTTCTGGTGGCAATTACCTCAGCTCGCAGGGTAAGTGAGTTACAGGCCCTATCAGTGAGGGAGCCTTTCCTCACAATTTTTGAGGATCGGGTTGTTTTGAAAACTGATCCAGAATTTTTGCCTAAAGTGACCAGTACATTCCACGGTTCCCAGGACATTGTACTGCCAACCTTTTGTAGTTCGCCAAAGGGCGACAAAAAAAGAAAATTTAGTTTTTTAGACATGAGAAGAATTCTTCTCGTCTGTCTTGAGGTCACTAAGACCTTTAGAAAAACAGATGCCTTGTTTGTCCTCTTTTCAGGAGCACACAAGGGAAAGAGTGCATCTAAAGCCACCTTGGCTAGATCAAGATCAAGCAAGCTATTTCTGAAACTTACAAAATTAGGGAAGTTCCTCTGCCTTTTGTCACTGCGCACTCAACAAGAGTCTTGTCTGCATCTTGGGCTGAGAGGGCTGGAGCCTCACTGGAACAAATTTGCAGGGCTGCCACATGGTCCAGTTTTTCGACCTTCATTAAACATTATCACCTGGATCTCCTATCTCCTCAGGAGCAGGCGTTTGGTCGCAAGGTCCTTCAGGCAGTTGTCCCTCCCTAAACTGGTAAGTTCTGGCTCATCGTCTCATGGGCTGTCCTGGAAGATGTTAAGAAAAAAGCTGAGTTAGACTTACTGGTAACTCCTTTTCTGAGAGTCTTCCAGGACAGCCGAATTCCCACCCCGTTTTGCCTTGAAGTTATGTGTATTGTGCATATGTTTTACAGGGAAGTCCTACGGTTCTCGAGAATACTGACATGGGGCCTGGAGGATCGCCCTTTTATCTGGTGGGGGTTAACGTGTTTCCTGTCCTGGTAGGGGAGGAGCCCTAGGTCTCATGGGCTGTCCTGGAAGACTCTCAGAAAAGGAGTTGCTGGTAAGTCTAACTCAGCTTTTTGGTTAATGGTTTTGCACAGAGCAGCCCTGACTCTCTTTATCTGGGGTCCCCCACCGATACTTCTGGCTCCTCCTGTCTTCAGAGTGCCCCAATAGCAAGGTGTAATGTGTAATATACAGTGCCCTATAGCAAGGTAAAAAACTTCTGACTTTAGAACCACTCACTTCCTGCCCAGGACTACATGTCCCATGAGGCATTGCTCTGCACACCTTCACATGTTCTCAGGCACTTGCTGACATGTATGGTGTACTGAGCTGTATGTGTACTGCACTGTATTTCCTGATATGTAAACAAATAATGCATTCTGTATGCAGGCTGACTAATCGGCTGGCCGATTAATCGATTATCAAAATAGTTAACTATTTTGATAATCGATTAGTTGTCGATTAATCGATTAGTTGTTTTGGCCCTAATCCTATATGTGAAAAGTGTAAACTAAGTAATTAAATTCACAGCTGAAATACATATATTTTATCTCCTAAAAAATGAATAATTCTGTTCAGCTAGACTTTCAATACACACATCCCAACCAGACAGTGATGAGATTATCTCTGAACTCTCCACTCCAATCTGCAAGCTTTTTTGTTCAAATCAATGCAATGTTCAAGCCTTGTTTGCTTACCTTGCTTCCCCTTCCTTCTCTAGACTGAATGTTCATATACAGGGGAATAGAATACTACAGAGAGGAGTTATCAATATAACTTATTTTATTAGGTATATTGCTGGATTATATTGGGTTCTTTTATATCTGCCTACACTTTAATCACAGGATATAATTACCTGAGCTGCCTTTTCTCACTTGCTTTTTACATTCAACTTCAGGGGTGTTATCTTGATCCAATCTTCTTTAGCTGAAGAATCCACAGTCACCCCACAATAATAAGGGGGAGCTTGGTGAGCCAGCATAAAAGTCTTGTATATGTAGTTTCCTCTTCGGGCAGCGCACCACATATCCTCTCAAAGGAATATATACTAGAAAACAAATGCTTTCATTAATGAAGACCAAATCAGGTGCTGATGCAGTGATTTGTTCTAGGTTACATAGGTTCATTGATTGAAATAAGACACAAGTCCATCTAGTTCAACCAATTGAAAAAAAACACTAATTCACAAATAGAAAACCTCCATATACACAATCCATTACCCACAGTTGATCCAGAGAATGGCAGAACCCCCCCCCCCCCCCATAAAGCATAATTCAGCGGGAGGGGGGGGGGGGCCTTCCTGATTCCCCAGGAAGTAATTTGATATTCCCTGGATCAAATAACAGTGGTGCTAATATCTATAAGTATTCGGCTATATTTTGTGCCAAAACCAGCTCTTGGAGTCTATTCCACATTTTCACAGCTTTTACTGTGAAGAAGCCTTCCCATACTTGGAGGTTAAGTCTTTTATCATCCAGACTTAGAGTGCCCCCAATACTGCTCTAGGGCTATGGTCTAACACCCAGATCCTTCTCCAACACTGATTTCCCCAGTTGTACCCCTTCTAGTATGTATGATGCATGCATGTTTATAATTATCATTTCCGTTTATTACTTTACAGTTATCAACATTAAACCTCATTTGCCACATAGTTGCCCAATTAAACAGTGCATTGAGGTCGGCTTGTAGACAGGAGACTTACTGGAAGGACGTTATTCCTCTACATAGCTTGGTGTCATCTGCAAAGACTGAAATGGCACTCCCAGACTATATATCATTTATAAATACATTCAAAAGTAAGGGTTCCAATGGTTAGACCATTCAAAGTATAAATCACTGATTTCTGAATATGGTCTTTTAGACAGTTTTCTATCCATTTACAAACTTTACCTTACACGTTAGCCGTGTGTGGGGTATTGTGTCAAACGCTTTTGCCAAATCCAAGTATACTATATCCACAGCCACTCCTTTTTTGTCTAAGTTTTTGCTTACTTCCTCAAAAAAAGAAATCCTATTTGACCACTTCTGCCTTTTGTCAATCCATGTTTATTGCTCAAAAGATCTTTGTCTAGCATAAACTCATCTATGTGGTCTTTTACTAAACTCGCCAGTATCTTCCCAACTATACAAGTTAAACTAACAAGTCTGTAATTACTTGGTAAAGACTTTTTTTTTTTTTTTTAAATATGGGCACCACATTGGCCTTACACCAATCCAGCGGTGCTTTGCCAGCCATTAATGAGTTCCTAAAAATTAGAAACAATGGCTTTGAAATAACAGAGCTCAGCTGTTTTATGAGTTGAGCCATATTGGTACATTTGGGGCTGTGTCAATACTATCCCCATTATGAACTTGAGCACCCCCCATGCTCCTTTGTATACGCACAGCTAAAGAATGTATTTAATACATTTTATCTTTTTTGTCCCAGTCTCTAATTCTAAATAATTTTGTAGGGAGCCTAATGCTCAGACCTGCCCTTTTTACTGTTGATATACTGTATTTGAAATCTTTTTGGGGGTTTGTCTTACTCTTTTGCTACCTGTTGTTCATTTTGATTTTTTGGCGCTTTTATTTGCTTTTTACCTATTGTGTTATATTCTTTGTAACTTTTAAATGATGATAGTGTTCCTTCATTTTTATAGCGTTATAACTTTCAAATCCATCAAGGAAGATAGTAGTCAGAGACACAGCAAACCTTTAGGCTTTTTTTAGCACCCTTGTATTATTTTGAGATGTTTCCTTCTGTCCATTTTCAAATACTTTCTGATTTTTTGCTTGTTGGGGCAAGTCCTAGTTGTTTCCTCAACCCTCAGGCTAAGCTTTCCTCTACTGGTGGGCATGATTCTTGTTTTTTTCTCCCTGGGTTGATTCATTCTTCTTTCACTGATGCTAGCCACCTTAATTTCACAAAGAGATTCTACAACTTTTTTATTGGTCCAGGGTAATTTTACAAGGGTATTCCTGCTTCCAAATCACTCCCCTAGAAAGTATTCTTTCTGATTTGCAACTGGTGAGCACTCGGGCATCCACATGATGTCTTGCTTTAGCCACAAAGCTTTCCAGTGATTTGATGTCCTTTTTTTTTTCATTTTTTCAGATGCTTCACAGAAGTCCTCCTTTTTCAAAGCATTACACTTCTTCATCCGCCACCTTTCCATGGAGGACATCAAAGCGGCACAAGCGTGCTTTACAATAGGCTCCAAATCTAACCTGTTCAGCCCACATGAATTGGAACAGTACAACTACAGCAAGTGCACAATTATAGTACGCATTATGGAGTTTGTATCCATGATCTTAGAGAACTGCCATCAGGACTTCTGGAAGGTAAACATTATGATTTTAATGTGAGAATTTCTTCCAAGATGGTTAGAAATTTAAATTTTAAAGTGAACTGGTAAACCATTTTCAATCTTTTAAAGTATTGTCCAACATCAAGCACAAGGCACCTGCTATTACTTCTGCTATCCTGAAACACTTCTTGTGTACCTGTGTGATCCCGGTTTCACTTTGTAATTAAGGGCTTGACTTCCCTGATTTAGGGGCCAAGCCCCAGACCTCTAAGTACCTCTAATCTGCTGACACGCCTTTCAATGAGAACTGTTATTGGCACTAAGGAGCACTATCACTGGAAAGGTGGATGGTAGGTAGACGAGTCTTAGCTTTGGGGATGGGACAAGATGTAGCCCCAAAGTCATGTAAAAGTGGCCTGTAATAAGCACAACGAAGATCAGAAGTGTAAACAAAAGAAGCTTTTCTGCTTTCAAGAGTGGTAGTTTGTTGCCATTAACATATATATTATTATTTTGCCTTATTTGTTTATTACAGAGTCAAAAGCAATATATTGTACATTTTTCTCTTGCATTATAGATGCTTGAAGAGGAGCTGCTAAATAATTACATGTGGGAATTAACTGCAGTCACTGTATGCAATCCATGTAGTATTGGGTTCAACACGGCAGACGTTCAAGTGATGAAGAATTTGCCTGATGTTTGCATACGCTTATTAAAAGCATTGGTGAAGTCACCATATAGAAGACCTCTGGAGATGGCATTGCAAACAAAAATAACACTGCAATGGTACAGTTGGGGCTTGCTTTGCTTTCTCAATATCGCATGGTTATTTCTTTAAGTATATATTTTAATATTGCTGGAAAAGGAAAGGTTGGGAGCTGGTAGCACTGAAGTTATCTAATGTTTGATACCAATGTTTTGATGGGGTGCAGCTAAACTTTTATTTAGTGCTGACTGAATCTGCATTACTATTCTTCTTTGCTAGAATCACAGCAGTTGTTTTTTTTTATATTGCCCAGATGTTTTCTTCCTGTAGTGTTGGGATTATTTTACCTGCTGTGTAGTGCTCCATTGTATGCCATCCTGCCAAACATATAATTGCATATTTTTGAATAATAATAAATTATAAATATGCTATTTTTTGTCATTCTGGGTAGCATGGAAGACCTGTGCACTGTAGATTTGTATGATCCAAATGCCAAACATGACCGTGTCAAATTGGATGCCACTCTTTCTGCTTGCAAGCAGCTTCAGAAGGTGGAGCTACTGAATTCCACCTTGCAGGCACAGGTGGGAAGATGATTATTTTATGTTTTACAAATGTGCATACAGTAGAAGCCAAACTGCTGTTAAGACCATTTTAAAGTAATTGTTGACTGTTATGTTTGTGATGTTGAAAAGCATCTGAATTTTCTTTTATTTGCCGCCACATAAAAGTTTACTTTTGAGAATTTAAAACAAGATGCCAAAGGGCTACCTCATGCGTTTCATGACAAGTGCTACAGTACCTGCCCGCGAGAATGTGTTTCCAGCGCGTTCCCATTGCGCTGGTTCTTGGTGACAGGTTACTGTACATCTCACACTGGCTGCAATAGGAAAAACACATTTTCCTATTGCAGCGAGCGCGAGAAAGAATTCCCCTCCAGGAGCATACCAGGCCATTAGGTCTGGTATGGATTCTAAGGGGAATGTGGGGGTCCCCCCCAAATCCATACCAGACCCTTATCCGAGCTTTCAGCCCGGCCGGTCATGAAAGGGGGTGGGGATGAGCGAGCACCCCCCCGAACCGTTCCAGGCCGCATGCCCTCAGCATGGGGGGGTTGGGTGCTTTGGGGAAGGGGGGCACCCTGCAGCCCCCCCACCCCAAAGCACCTTGTCCCCATGTTGATGAGGACAAGGGCCTCTTCCCGACAACCCTGGCCGTTGGTTGTCGGGGTCTGCGGGTGGGGGGGCTTATCTGAATCCGGGAGCCCCTTTAATAAGGGGGCCCCCAGATCCCTGCCCCCCACCCTATGTGAATGAGTAGGGGGTACATCGTACCCCTACCCATTCACTTGGGGGAAAAAAAGTGTCAATAAAAAAACACACTAGACAGTTTTTTAAAGTAATTTATTAGGCAGCTCCGGGGGTCTCTCAGACTTTGGGGGTCTCTTACGACTCCTCCGCTCCCTCTGGCCTCTTCTCCCGCTCTCCAGCCTCTTCTCCTGCTCTCCGCTTCTTCTCGCGCTCCCTGCTTCTTCTGCCGGGCTCTTCCACTATTTTCTGCTCTTTTGCCAGCGATGGCCCGGTCTTCTGCATCGTCTTCTTCCCTCTTCTCTTCTTCTGATGTTGACACTACGCTCTCTCCCGCTGTAATGCAGTGTGCAATGACTTATATAAGCATGGGGCGTGGTCACCGGGAGATGTCACCCGGTGACCCCGCCCTTTATGACGTCACAGTCCTATCATGCCCCGGGCACACGGCATTACAGCGGGAAAGAGCGTTGTGTCAACATCGGAAGAAGAGAAGAGGGAAGAAGACGATGGAGAAGACCGGGCCACCGCTAGCAAAAGAGCAGAAGATAGCGGAGGAGCCCGGCAGAAGAACTGGAGAGCGAGAGAAGAGGCCAGAGAGAGCAGAGCAGTCGGAAGAGACCCCTAGAGCTGCCTAATAAATTACTTTAAAAAACGGTCTAGTGTGTTTTTTTTATTGACACTTATTTTCCCCCAGGTGAATGGGTAGGGGTATGATGTACCCCCATTCTTATTCACATAGAGGGGGGGGGGGTCGGGATCTGAGGACCCCCTTATTAAAGAGGGCTCCCTGATTCCGATAAGCCCCCCGCCCGCAAACCCTGACAGCCAACGGCCAGGGTTGTCAGGAAGAGGCTCTTGTCCTCATCAACATGGGGAAAAGGTGCTTTGGGGTGGGGGGGGCGCTTGCTTGTCCCCACCCCCTTTCCTGACCGGCCGGGCTGCGTGCTCGGATAAGGGTCTGGTATGGTCTTTCGGGGGGGAACCCCCACGCCGTTTTTTTCGGCGTAGGGGGGTTCCCCTTAAATTTCATACCAGACCTAAGAGCCTGGTATGCTCTTGGAGGGGAACCCATGCCGGTTTTTTATTTAAAATTTGGTGTGGATTTCCCCCTCATGATTCATACCAAATACATGTCAGCAATGCTTGTCGCTCATTGGGAAAGGAAAAAACACATTTTTCCTTTCCTGATGAGCGAGCCAGCTCGGCGCTGGCTCCCGCGACGCGGCTCGCAGGTGTCAATCTCGTCAATAACAGCGGCGAGATTGACACAATATCGTGGTCACCTACTGTACTTCATTAGAAGCTCTTGAGTCTGAGTCTGCTGAATGCTAAAACCAGGGGAGGTGGAGACAGGGTGTGCTGTGGCTGCACAGAAAGGTGCAGGATCTGTAGGAGGAGCTTTGTCCTCCTCTCTGTTGCTGATTGCTGAGACAAGGTGGAGGCACAGATGAGGAAGAGTGCCACAGCTGCACAAGAGGTGCGAGGGCTACATAAAATGGTCTGTAGGGCGATAGGGCCTGCGGGCCTTGTGTTTGACACATGTACCCTAAACCCTGTAGGTCATATGGTCCTTCATGATGATTTACCTATGGAGTTCAGGTTTTATTGCTGAGTTTCCTATTTCTAGACCCTGCTTGTAATTGGCTGGAGGCAGGTGGTATACTGTATGCATACACCAGCTTTGTAAACTGTTCCCCTATTTCAGGGACACTGTATCAGTTGGCAGCTCTCTAAAAACAACTTCTGCAACTCAAGAAACAAATTAAATGTGCAAGGTGGTTGCACCTTACTTTCACGGTTTTCATACATACAGTTTATTGTCCTTTTACTATTCTTTCTAGGCTACAAAGCTCAGCTTTTCTGTTGGATCCAAACTTCTGTTGGTTGTGTATAAAGGTATCGCTCCTGGTGATGAGAGAAAGTCCCTTCCATCCCTAGATATCAGCAGTAAACGTCTTGCTGAGGGCATTCTACAACTGGCTTTTAGTTTCAGTGGACAGGTAACTCTGCAAAGGACTTTAAATATGGAATATTGTACCTTTTAGGTTGGACTGTTCAAATTTAGAATAATCCATTCGATACCAATGCTCACAGATTACACATATTGAAAGAGAACTACTGAAAAATAAAATTATGTAAATCACATACCAATATAAATGATCCACCTGCGCTTTAGGTATCAGTAAAAACACTTGATAGAAGCAGCTTTTTGGAATATATACAAATTCTTTCAGAAATGTCCACACAAAAGTGTATTTAGACACATGGAAGGCACCTCAGTTGTGCATATAATATCATAAAATAGTGGTAAGAAGAGTCCTCCACCTACACCACAGCACACTGAGCTTCTTACCCTCAATTGTGGACCACCTAATTTAAAAGCGGTCAAACAGTGATCAATCACCCACTGAACATTGGCAGATTCCCAACAGGCTTCTTAGAAATTATGCCTTAATCATAGTCCCCCCCTCATGGGTAATCCCTCCAGGAATCAGATTCCCAACCATACAAATCAGAAAGAAGGACAAAACCGCCTCATGGTTTAGTTATTAAAAGCATTTTGACATTTAAAAAAAAAAAAGAAAAACTCCAGAACACTCAATGTATAAGACCAAACAAGTATTTCATCAAAAACTGTAAAAGTTTCCAACCCAAGAACCCTTAGGACACCCCAGTAAGATGGCGATTGGCCCCACATTTGTTAGAGGACCCTTCGCTGCTCTCGGTAATGTGAGACAGGACGAGAGCAGCTGGCATGGTTTGATACCTCTGGAAATTTCTGTATTGGCAACCATCCCTGTCGCGCAGAGTTTGACAAATGACCCACTCACAGTAGTGATACAGGGGACACAGGAGACGTTAAACAGCATATCAATAATGACACCAACTGTAACAGCTAAATCCATTACCTTAACCTTGCCTGCTATACATTATACAAATTTCTTATTTAATTTCATTTAGATTTACCTTCAACTATGTAGTGCAAGGGCCTGTCTGATTGCATACAAATTAAAAGTGTTTGTTTGTATGACCTGATATTATATGGTTTTGGTAGATCTAAAGGAAAATTGTACAAGGAAATTGTATAATGTATGGCCAGCCCTAGAGTGGCTGGAAAATTAACCGTTATATCATCTACTTTAAACTTATCAGCCCCTATCATGTCTACATCTGCTATATTAGCCACAACTACTTCCACAATAGTCTCTACAACCCAGTCATCCCAGGGAGACACTGCTACAGTGCCTTGAAAAAGTATTCATACCCCTTGACATTTTCCACATTTTGTCATGTTAAAACCAAAAACATAAATGTATTTTTTGGGGGATTTTATGTGATAACCAGCACAAAGTGGCACATAATTTTGAAGTAGAAGGAAAATGATGAATGGTTTTCAAAATCTTTTACAAATAAATATGTGAAACATGTGGCGTACATTTGTATTCATCCCCTTCTATTTTGATACCCCTAACTAAAATCTAGTGGAACCAATTGCTTTCAGAAGTCACTTAATTTGTAAATAGAGCACACCTGTGTGTAATGTAATCTCTGTATAAATACAGCTGTTCTGTGAAGCCCTCAGATGTTTGTTAGAGAACCTTAGTGAATAAACCGCTTCATGAAGGCCAAGAAACACACTAGAGAGGTCAGAGATAAAATTGTGGAGAAGTTTAAAGCACGGTTAGGTTATAAAAAAATATCACAAGCTTTGAACATCTAACAGAGCACTGTTCAATCCATCATCCGAAAATAGAGTATGGCACAACTGCAAACCTACCAAGACATGGCTGTCCACGTAAACTGACAGGCTGGGCAAGGAGAGCATTAATCAGAGAAGCAGCCAAAAGGCCCATGGTAACTCTGGAGGAGCTGCAGAGATCCACAGCCCAGGTGGGAGAATCTGTCTACGGGGCAACTATTAGTTGTGCTTTCCACAAATCTGGCCTTTATGGAAGAATGGCAAGAAGAAAGCCATTGTTGAAAGAAAGCCAAAAGAAATCCCATTTGCAGTTTGCTAGAAGCCATGTGGAGGACAGAGCAAACATGTGGAAGAAGGTGCTCTGGTCAGATGAGACCAAAATTGGGCCAAAAGCAAAACGTTGTGTGGTGGAAAACGAACACTGCACACACCATCCCCACTGTGAAACATGGTGGTGGCATCATGTTGTGGGGATGCTTTTCTTCATCAGGGACAGGGAAGCTGGTCAGAGTTGATGGGAAGATGGATGGAGCCAAATACAGGGCAGCCTTAGAGGAAAAACTGTTTGAGTCTGCAAAAGACTTCCGGCATGACAATGACCCTAAACATACAGCTAGAGCTACAATGGAATCGTTTAGATCAAAGCATATTCATGTGTTAGAATGGCCCAGTCAAATCAAGACCTAAATCCAATTGAGAATCTGTGGCAAAACTTGAAAATTGCTGTTCACAGAGGCTCTCCATCCAGTCTGACAGAGCTCGAGCTATTTCTTTCTCGAACATCACGGGACACAGAGCCTCAGTAATTACTGATGGGTTATATAGGTATCACTGGTGATTGGACACTGGCACACCCTATCAGGAAGTTCAACCCCCTATATAATCCCTCCCCCTTGCAGGGATACCTCAGTTTTTACGCCAGTGTCTTAGGTGATGGACGTGTAAAGATGTCCTGTGCTGAGCTCCAAAGGGAATATCCTAAGATCCTATACTGGGGCAAGCCAGGCGAACCGGATCCATTCAAAGTGTCTTTTCATGGCCGAATTGAATGGAACCCGGGCCTCGTGTCTGAAGAAACGAGGTTTTACCCGTAATGCTTCTCTTTTTAGAGAGCTGGACCCCGCAGATCAGAAAATGGCTTTAAACTTCCTAATTTCTGGCGAGGTGCTTTACGGTCCCAGAACTGTTGGATCCCCCTATTCGTAGGGGGCCCCAGTCTCTGACGGTTTTTTCAAACGGAGCCCACCGTGAGAGGTGAAGATTGGGTCTGTGTAAACAGCACCCTGCAGCTGGATAAGGTAAGAGGAGATTCCACAGAATTTTTGAGTTCTAGTGGCTTTTCTCCTTTAAGGTAAATGCATGCTATGCCTATTGTGACCACCGGGGGCTGCCAAGAGCACAAACCTGCACATGCTGACTGTTTGTCTCAGTGTTTTTTCATCGCTGTCTATGTCCCAGCGTCTCAAGCCGGCTGCAAGGTAAGATGGAAGGGGGGATTTCTCATGTTTGAATGTTCCCCCCCAGGCTAGAGAGGGGCCACAGGGGTCTAGAAAATGGTTATACCACCCGGGCTCTGTGGCCTAATGGCCACCATCTCTGAAGATAGCCGTTCAGGCAGATCTTGTTACCAGCCTCCCTCCCTCCCCCCCCCCCCCCATCCCCAGCCTTTCTCCAGAAGCATGACAGGAGAGTCGGCCAGCGCGGGAAGCACTCGTTTTTTTCAAAACTCGAGGGGGGGGGGGCGGTAGAAGAGGGGGCGGGACGTCAGCACAGGTGCTTAGACTCCCACTCAGGCCAGCTGCAGGCTATTAAAGGCACTCTGTACAGGTGCACACAGCCTTCTGAGAGACACAGAGCTGACGGTCGCATGTAAGGTGGGACACAGGCATTCTCCTAGGCAGCATTTACTGAAGTAACACCAGACTGAGCATTGGGTAGCAAGGCTTTTAGCCAGACTACATCGCTCAGCGGGCAGTGTTCATTTGTATACCTCACACCTTGTTGCTTTGCACTATGGGTAGAAGAGGTTCAAGCACCCCAGGAACCAGAGACACTAGGGGATCTCGTTCAGGTTCTGAGGGAACCCTGTCGGCAGCATCCTCCCCCCCTAAAGATGGGCCAGGGACGGCTAGCCAGGAAGAGCCATCGGGGTCAGGGGCTACACCTGCTTCTGGCACTTCAGCCCCTGTATATATTACACAAGAGGTTTTTTCCTCAACCATTAATGGTCTAGAGGAAAGATTAATGGCCGTGATTAGGTCTTCACTCAGTGGAAGAAAACGCACTAGGCTTTCCTCTGTTCCCCAAGACCCTCAGACAGAGGAGCTCTGGGATAAAGGAGATGAATCCCTTTCAGAGGATCGGGATGGGACGGATGATTCCTCTTCGGAGGAATCAGGTGGAGAGGGACTCTCTGCGACTTCCCAAGAGGAGAAAGTCTTAGTGCAGATCCTTGCTGGATTGGTCCGCTCCACATTTAAGTTGCCCATACCTGAAACTGCTAAAGAATCCTCTTCTGCTTTGGGGTCACTGAAACCTTTCCAAGCAGCACATGCTTTTCCTGTTCATACTTTACTTGAAAAGCTCATTTATTCTGAGTGGGATCACCCAGACAAACGTTTTTTTCCGTCGAGAAAGTTTTCAACACTTTATCCGATGGAAGAAAAGTTTATTAAAATGTGGGGAACACCGGCTATTGATGCCGCCATTTCCTCCGTAAATAATAGCCTGACTTGTCCTGTAGACAATGCTCAGATGCTCAGGGATCCTGTAGATAAAAGGATGGAATCCCTATTGAAGGATGTTTTCTCCTTAGCAGGATCAGTGGCCCAACCTGCAGTAGCAGCGATTGGAGTCTGTCAATACTTAAGAGACCATGTTAAGCAGGTCAACAAAGTTTTACCTGAACAGCAGGCCCAGGGGTTTGCTAACCTTCCAGCGGCCTTATGCTTTGTGGTTGACGCCATTAGAGATTCTATCGTGCAAACCTCCCGTCTTTCACTGGAGTTGGTGCATATACGTAGAATCCTATGGTTGAAAAATTGGTCAGCCGAAGCACCATGTAAGAAGCTACTGGCTGGGTTTCCATTTCGTGGTGCAAGGTTGTTTGGAGAGGACTTGGATAACTATATCAAGAGAATCTCTTGTGGGAAAAGCACTCTCTTACCTGTCAAGAAGAAGAGTAAGCGTCCCTCTTTCAAACTGACTCTTTCCCCAGCGCCGGGGGCTTCAGCCTCCAGGCAGTCTCGACGGCCGCCTCCATCGGGGTCCAGAGACAAGAGTCAACCCCAGGGACAAAAGAAGTCCTGGGGAAAGAAGCCTACTAGGCAAAACACTAAGACCTCTGCATGAGGGGGCGCCCCCGCTCACTCGAGTGGGGGGAAGACTGCGACAGTTCTCAGAGCTCTGGCAGGAGGACTTCCAGGACAGATGGGTAATCTCCACGGTAACCTTAGGGTACAAGCTGGAGTTTCAGGAATTCCCCTCTCCTCGGTTCCTCAGATCAGGTGTTCCCAGAGACCCAGAGAAAAAGCAGTCGCTCCTTCTAGCGTTAGAGCGACTTTTGTCGCAGGAGGTCATTATGATAGTTCCCGCAAAGGACCAGGGATTGGGCTTCTATTCCAACCTTTTTACGGTCCAAAAGCCAAATGGGGATGTCAGGCCCATTCTGGACTTAAGGGATCTGAAACGATTCCTAAGGATTCAATCCCTCCGCATGGAATCAATTCGAACAGTAGTTCCCACCCTGCAGGGAGGAGAATTTCTGGCATCAATAGACATCAGAGATGCATATCTGCATGTGCCCATTTTTCCTGCTCATCAGAAGTTTCTGCGCTTCGAGGTAGGAGGGCGCCATTTCCAGTTTGTGGCTCTGCCTTTCGGGATAGCCACTGCACCTCGAGTGTTCACAAAGATCTTGGCTCCTCCTCTGGCCAGATTAAGGGCTCAGGGTATAGCTGTCATAGCATACCTAGACGACCTGCTCTTGATAGACCGGTCGGTAGCCTCTTTGAATGCAAACTTGAGGACCACAGTCAGGTATCTAGAACACCTGGGTTGGATCCTCAACTTAGAAAAGTCTTTCCTAAAACCAGTAAGAAGACTGGAGTATTTAGGTCTGATTATAGATACAGGCCAGGAGAAAATATTTCTACCCCAGGCAAAGATCACTGCTTTGAGAGAGCTGATTCTGACAGTAAGGACCAAGAAGGGTCCCTCAGTCCGCCTTTGTATGAGGCTACTAGGGAAGATGGTGTCTTCATTCGAAGCAGTTCCCTATGCTCAGTTTCACTTAAGAATGCTGCAACACAGTATTCTGTCGACCTGGAACAGGAAAGTTCAGGCATTAGACTTTCCGATGCACCTGTCGCATGCGGTGCGTCAGAGCCTCAATTGGTGGCTCATACCCGAAAACCTGCAGAAGGGGAAATCCTTTCTACCGGTTACCTGGACGGTGGTAACAACAGATACCAATCTGTCAGGTTGGGGAGCAGTTCTGGAACAGGCTGCGGTCCAAGGGGTATGGTCCAAGACAGAGAGGACCTTACCCATCAACATTCTGGAGATCCGGGCGATACATCTAGCTCTAAAGGCCTGGACTATCAGGTTACATGGGTTGTCCGGTCAGGATCCAGTCCGACAATGCCACAGCAGTGGCTTATGTCAATCATCAGGGAGGCTCCCGGAGCCGAGCTGCTCAAAAAGAGGTGAACCAGATCTTAGTCTGGGCAGAGATGCATGTGCCATGCATATCGGCAGTTTTAATCCCGGGAATAGAGAATTGGCAGGCGGACTATCTAAGTCGCCAGCAGTTACTTCCAGAGGAATGGTCTCTGCATCCCGACGTCTTTTGGGCCATATGCCAAAGATGGGGGGTTCCAGATGTAGATCTCTTTGCATCCCGATTCAACAAAAAGATAGACTGATTTGTGGCAAGGACAAAAGATCCTCTTGCATGCGGGACGGATGCGTTGGTGATTCCGTGGCATCGGTTCTCACTGATTTACGCATTTCCGCCTATTCTGCTATTACCACGACTCCTTCGCAGGATCAGGCAGGAAAGGAAGTCGGTACTTCTGGTGGCCCCCGCTTGGCCCAGAAGGACTTGGTATGCAGAAATAGTAAGGATGACAGTAGGTTCCCCGTGGACACTACCGGAACGCCCAGACCTGTTATCTCAAGGTCCAGTGTTCCATCCTGCCTTACAAACGCTAAATTTGACGGTTTGGCTATTGAGACCCACGTTCTGAAGAGTCGTGGGCTCTCAGGTCCTGTCATATCTACCTTGATTAATGCAAGGAAGCCAGCTTCCAGGATGATTTATCATAGAGTCTGGAAGGCTTATATAACCTGGTGTGAATCCAGAGGTTGGCATCCCAGGAAATATGTCATAGGTAGAATTCTTGATTTTCTACAAATAGGATTAGAGATGAAGCTGGCCTTGAGTACCATCAAGGGCCAGTTCTCTGCTTTATCAGTATTATTTCAGCGGCCACTTGCTTCGCATTCTTTGGTCCGAAACTTTATGCAGGGGGTGATGCCTCTTAATCCTCCGGTTAAAGCGCCCCTAAACCCCTGGGACTTGAATTTGGTCCTGGCTGTGTTACAGAAACAGCCTTTTGAACCAATAAGTCAGATTCCTTTGGTCTTGTTGACAAGGAAGTTAATTTTTCTGGTGGCCATCTCTTCTGCTAGAAGAGTATCAGAATTAGCAGCTCTTTCCTGTAAGGAGCCTTATTTGATTATACACAAGGATAGAGTGGTACTACGCCCTCATCCTAGTTTTTTACCGAAGGTGGTTTCTGATTTTCATTTAAACCAAGACTTTGTTCTACCTTCCTTTTTTCCAGATCCCTGTTCTCCGGAAGAGAGATCTCTACATTCGTTGGATGTAGTAAGAGCAGTTAAGGCCTATCTAGGGGCAACTGCTCAGATCCGCAGGACGGATGTTTTGTTTGCGCTGCCAGAGGGTCCCAATAGAGGACAGGCAGCGTCAAAAGCTACCATTTCTAAATGGATTCGACAGTTGATCATTCAAGCTTACGGTTTGAAACAGAAGATTCCTCCGTTTCAGATCAGGGCACATTCCACAAGGGCTATTGGTGCTTCTTGGGCAGTGCATCACCAGGCCTCTATGGCTCAAATCTGCAAGGCCGCAACCTGGTCTTCAGTTCATACATTCACCAGATTCTATCAGGTGGATGTGAGAAGG
This sequence comes from Aquarana catesbeiana, assembly GCF_042186555.1. Lineage (NCBI taxonomy): Eukaryota > Metazoa > Chordata > Amphibia > Anura > Ranidae > Aquarana > Aquarana catesbeiana. The sequence continues at coordinate 499,614,545 of NC_133328.1, read as the reverse complement.
CATGAGGATATCGCCTTTGGGCGTAGTGTGCTGCAGGCAGCGGTACAGGGTCCTCAGGTCTGATTGCACCCTACTTGGTCGTGGTTCCCCCCCCTCAGGTAGCATTGCTCTGGGACATCCCATCAGTAATTACTGAGGCTCTGTGTCCCGTGATGTTCGAGAAAGAAAATAGGATTTTTTAAAACAGCTTACCTGTAAAATCCTTTTCTTTCTAAGGACATCACGGGACACAGAGGTCCCGCCCCTCTTTTAATACACTATATTGCTTGGCTACAAAACTGAGGTATCCCTGCAAGGGGGAGGGATTATATAGGGGGTTGAACTTCCTGATAGGGTGTGCCAGTGTCCAATCACCAGTGATACCTATATAACCCATCAGTAATTACTGAGGCTCTGTGTCCCGTGATGTCCTTCGAAAGAAAAGGATTTTACAGGTAAGCTGTTTTAAAAAATCCTATTTTTGCAAAGGAGAATGTGCAAAAACATTCACTCTATAGGGACATCCCCAAAAAGGCTTGCAGCTGTATTTGCAGAGAAAGGTGGTTCTACAAAGTATTGACTCGGGGACTGAATACAAATGCACGCCACACTTTTCACATATTTATTTGGAACACATTTTAAAAACCATTTATCATTTTCCTTTCACTTCACAATTATGTGCCACTTTGTGTTGGTCTATCACATAAAATCGCAAAAATTACATTTACGTTTCAGGTTGTAACATGACAAAGTGTGAAAAATGTCAAGGGGTATGAATACTTTTTCAAGGCACTATACGTAGTCCAGATCTGGTACTGCCACCACCCCCTCGGCCATGGACTATTGATTCAGAGTTTTTTGCACTCGCTCCCCACCAAACAGGATCTGGAAGCAATTCCAACTAGAGTGGATTTGGAAAGTCTGGCTCAACGTCTTGAGTGAGTACTCCGTAAGGAGATAACTGATGTACGACAACACTTACAGGTTGTGGAATCTAGGGTATCAATGTTGGAGGCTGCAGGCGATGTCGTGAATTCCCGTTTATCTGCTTTAAAATCTTTCCAAGGAATGATCAAACAAAGGCTCACTGCACTTTTTTTCAGTGTGGAAGATGCAGAGAACCATAGCAATACTTATTGTAAAGGCTAAAATAAATGGTCTACATGTCAATTAAAGTTAGAAAATTGCACTGTATTTTCTACACCTTTTTATTATGAATCATATAGAGGATCTTTATGCTTTCCTTCATGATTTTTGAACATTTTTTTTCTCATTTCGAAAAAAATGAATTGTAGATAGTATTTAATATAGTAACAAGACAACAAAATTGTAGTAAATTTAATACTTTTCCCTCTTTTATAAACAATACATCTTGCAATTTCAGAGTGAAGAACTTGTAAGCCTGTTACTGAACACATTGGTGCTGTCAGTGCCTTTATCAGGAAGTTCACAAAGAAGTTTCATTAACTTTTCCCATGGGGAATATTTCTACAGTTTGTTTTCTGAAACAATCAACACTGAGCTTTTGAAAAATCTGGACACTGTAGTGGCGCATGTGCTGAAATCTTCTACAGAAAACCCTAAAATGGTAGTATGATCCAATTCTGTTATTTTTACAACTCTTCGATTACTTCCATCTTATTTCTAAAACCAAGAGTTAGCATTATTGCTATCAAATAGCGAACACATTGTTACTATATTTGGCATTTCTACTTTTTCAACATATCAGAGCGAAGTGGGTCTGAATCAGGAAAAATAGAAGAGCTCATATTTAACACAAGTTTGCACTTTGCGACACACCTATGCACTGCAGTAACATGTGCGTTAAAGCAACACATTTTATTGCACCATATAGGTGTCAGTGCATTGGAGTACCTTTCTTTCTAAATTGCACCTAAGGCACCCAATTTGTTTTGCAGTGCATTGCAATGTGTGGTAACTTGCTAACAAACATTGCATTCTAAGAGGGCAGTTCAAGTTGTCGATGTGCTGTGGTGGGTTGATCTTAATGCAGTGCACAGCTAAGGTGGGAAAAGGCCAATAATATAAATGTAAATTTATGTAGGCATGTTGTGATATTCTGATTTCAATGGTTGCATTCTCTTCTGAAGTCAGAGGCAGCCATTTGACTGCAGAATGCCACACTACTCCATACTATTAGAATGTTGCAGCAGAGTACTAGAAATACATTGTAGAGTTATAGTCAAGTTTTCTAGCACATAGGGGGTTGATTTACTGAAACTGAAGAGCGCAAAATCTAGTTCAGTTGTACAGCTTGTTCAGTTAAGCTTTGATAAAAAAAAACAAAAAAAAAACTGGAAGCTGCACTGAATTTTGCACTCTCCATTTTTAGTAAATGAACTTCACACTGTCACTGCTATATTTGCCTGTGCACTTAGGTTTCAATTAACTCTGGTAGCAAAAGGGTTAGGATTGAGGTCAGCAGTGGCAACCTCTGTATTTCTCTCATTACATTTTTCTTTTAAAAAGTCAGTCCTCACAAGACTGACTGTTTGTTTTTAAAGTGATATTAAAGGTTTTTTTGTTGTTAAAATAATAAAAGATGTTATGCTTGCCTGCTGTGGGTAATGACATTGCACAGAGCGGTTCCTTACCTCCTTTTCAGGAGTCCCCCTCCAGCACTATTCGCTCCTCCTTCCTCTCGTGCCTCTCTACCAAGCCTTGTGTTATGGGGGCATCTGTGCGGGGATGCCCTCATGAGCCCTGCTCTCAGAATCTCCTGTGAGACCAGCGGCACTGCAGCGGGACAGGGCCGGAGCATGAGAGGACTCGGGTAAGTTTTTTTTTTTTTTTTTTTACCTTAATGCAGAGAATGCATTAGGGTAAAGAGAACCACTTTATTTTCTGGCAGAAGAGGTAAACTCTGTCATTATTTCTTATATGTCTCATAGCTACTTCTGAGATTTCCCATGTTTGCATCCCTGTCACAGCATACATGACACTGTCCGCCTCCCCCTGTTGGATTTTTATTGTATTTTATGTTCAAATCCTGGGCATGGAACATTATATGGTCAGGACTGGGAACAAATGCCCTCTTTTTTTTTTTTCTCTTTTCAAGGTGAGCACTATTTTGAATGGCATGCTTGATCAAAGTTTTAAACAACGTACAATCCGAAAACAACAAGGTGTTGATTTGGTAAATGTTGTCTTGCAAAACTGGCTGAAACTAGAGAGCTGGTGGGCCAAAGATTCTTCACCTGAAAGCAAAATGGCAGTGCTGACATTACTTGCTAAAGTGCTACAGGTACTTTTTTTTTTTTTGTTTAATGTGTAGTGATTGTTTATTAGCTGTGTATTTCCAACAAGTGTGCTTGTGTTATAATTAGAGGTCGACCGATATGGGCTTTTCTCTGGCCGATGCCGATATTTAGAAATCGCGGTGGCCGATTCCGATATGTGATGCCGATTTTTTTTGGGCCGATATATTTGGCCGATTTTTTTTTTTCCCCTTCATCTCATAAAATCTAACAGTTAGACCCCTTTCACACTCGGGCGTTTTGCAGGCGCTTTTGAGCTAAAAAGAGCGCCTGTAAAGTGCCTGTAAAACGGCTCCCCTGCAGTCTGTGTGATATCCCGAGTGCTTTCACACTGAGGCGATGCGCTGGCAGGATGTAAAAAAAAAAGTCCTGCAAACGGCATCTTTGGAGCGGTGTATACCACCACTCCTGCCCATTGAAATTAATGCGCACCGCTGCTGAAGCGCCTGCAAAGCGTTTTGGCAGCGGCGCTTCAGGGGGCGCATTTAACCCCTTCCTCGGCCGCTAGCTGGGTTGTAAGCACCCCGCTAGCAGCCGAATAGCGCCTCTAAAATGACGGTAAAGCGCCGCTAAAACTAGCAGCGTTTTACCATCAACGCATGCCCGCTCCAGTGTGAAAGCAACCTTAAGTGATAAGTGATACAGAAAATTTTTTACATTTAAACATTAAACAAAACAAACCTCCAATCAGTTCACTTGTATGTATAATTTAGAAAAAAAAAAAAAAAAAACTATCTTAAATATTAAATACACAAAAACAGGTAATCAAAACTTTTGGACGAAAAAAAAATGGGCTAACTTTACTGCTTAGTTTTTTTTTTTTTAATTCATTACTGTATTTTTTTTTTTTTTAAATTGCATTTGAAAGACCGCTGCGCAAATACCGCGTGACATAAAATATTGCAACAACCACCATTTTATTCCCTAGGGTCTCTGCTAAAAAAAATATATATAAATGTTTGGGTGTTCTAAGTTATTTTCTAGCAGAAAATACTGGATTTTTACCTGTAAGCAACAAGTGTCAGAAAAGATTTAGTCTTTAAATGGTTAAACTGAGAATTCCTACACGGAGTTCAGTCTATTGATAAAAAAGAACTTGAAGAGATACAAATGTATCTACTTATCAGACTTGGCAGGCTGCCCAGAGGAGGAGAGAAGATAACTTTCAGACAACTTGCATTGACTCTATTACAGAAGTCATTTGCAAGTCACGGCTGAAGTTACAATCGGCCTTTTTTATCAGCACAATCGGCCCATGCCGATTAAGTAAAAAACGCCAAATATCGGCCGATATATCGGTCGACCTCTAGTTATAATACAATTTGGTATAGTCTCAAACTCATTTGTCCAATATCCATTGAGATATCATATCACAAATAATGATGAGCTTCAAGTTTGGACAAAATTGAATCTGAATTTTGCCTGTTTGACATTTAGTGAAGGGCTGAACTAAATGGGGTGTTTACCTGCCCACCATACCTTTGTTGCAGCAGAAAGAGGTGCATTTAGCAATGGTAATAAGGCCCCCCTTATATTAAAGGGAATTTCCAATAAGCCTGCCAATAGCAGACCCTCCACAACCACTGGACCAGGGTTGAGGGGGCAAAGTCGTCACTTGCCCTCATCAGCAAGGAAACAAAGTTTTTGCCATGGTGCAAACCCCCCCCCCCCCCCACTTCGACAAGGTACCCTCCCCATATTGAGGGCATGTGGTTTGGTATAAGATTGGATAAAGGTCTGGTATAGGTGATTGAAATCTTTAGCTATTGATTTTGATTGAGAACAAAGCGGCCAGGAGCTGTCATTTACCAGCAATTTTCTTTGAATTGTTTTTTCTTTCGAGTTGTTACTTTTGCTGTAGTAGGTTGTATGCATCATACAGACACATCACTTCACAGACAGATTCAGTGCATCCCATAAACATGTTATTAAAGGAATTTTACATTCTTAATGTTTCACTTAAAGAGTTTATAAAATCTTTGCTCTCTGCCAAAATTAAAAAAATTGCATTGGTATTTGACCCCCAGGGTAGTGCCCAGCCCCCCATGCCATTTGTTTGACAGTCCTCTGCCTCTTGACCTTGAAAATGACCAGAACTTATTTTTAGGGCTGGTTCACACCACTCTAGATTTGTTACTGATGCATTCTATGCATGCGCGTTTTGGATGCGTTTCCGGATGCATTCCAGGTGCTTTTTTTCGTCTTTCCTGTTTTTTTTTCCTCTCACTATACTAAGGTACAGTGCGTTTCAGTGCGTTTTTGATTAGTTTTACTGCGTTCCAGTACAGTCCAGTGCAGGAAAAATGCAGCATGTTCCATTTTCTTTTTTTTTTCTGGAACTGAAAAAGCCCTGGAACTATGTGAACTATGCCATTGCAAACCATATAGCCTACTTTCCATGCATTTATGATGCAGAACAAAAACGCATTGGACTGCATGTGGGATGTGAACTGCAGTGTTAATTTTGGCAGCAAATTTCGATTTAGTTTTAGTCTTAATCTTAGGACTAAAATGGCATTTTAGTTTTAGTCCCATTTTAGTCTTCTGCAATTGTTTTCGTTTTAGTCGTATTTAGTCGACTAAATCTCCAGTAGATTTTAGTCGACTAAAACTCATTTTAGTCGTCTAAAATAGAATAGGTGTTAACAATTCTCTACAATTTGCAAACTCATTATATACTGTTGGAGTGAAAAATCTAATCTTATTTATTTTTACATTGAGGTATGAACATGTACTACAGACCAGTGTTAATTTTGAAGTCAAATTTCAATTTAGTTTTAGTCTTAGTCTTTTGACTAAAATGCCATTTTAGTTTGTCGTATTTTAGTCATTTCAGTTGTTTTAGTCGTATTTTAGTTGACTAAAATAATATTCATTTAGTCGACTAAAATGTTTTAGTCGATGAAATTAACACTGGTGAACTGGCCCTTAAAGATTTGGCTGCAATTGGGCTTGTAAAACCTCCTGCTAACTGAACTCAAATAGGTTTGGCTCGAAGGTGCAGTAACACTTAAAAAATGGCAGTTTTATCGCTGTAGCTTTTACCTTTTATAAGTAAGAATATATTCATAAAAATATTTTAGTTATGCAGCATAACTGACCCGCTGTTTTCCCAGCAGCGAGAACTCTCTTTGGTAAATCCTCCCTTTATCCTGACTCTCAGTGGTTGTAAGAGGTACGTCATTGCAGGATTGTCTAACAAATTATTCTGGGGGTCTAGTTTAGGATATCAGTTAATTTGTATAATAAAAGAAGCCTAAACAAATGTTAAATCTCAACTGCAGCTATTTTTTTCTTTTAGTTTTGAATAGAGCAATGGAATGTTAGAACATCAAGTTTATATGCTTGCTTCTTCCACTCTCTTTATTTTCTTTTGATACTCATTCCCTGAACAGAGAACCAGTGGCTGGAAACCTCCCCAATTAAGGAACAGTCACCAGTAAAGCATGTTGACAGGTTCTAACTCTTATCCACTCCAAAAGTTTAAATAAGAAATAATGTTGAGTCACATGAGTTTCTGTCTGTACTATTCTGTAGTTTTTGTAGATATGTATGTACAGTATAACCTTTTTCTATGTTTAATTTCAGATTGAGTCTTCTGTTTCTTTTGATACAAGCCATCCAGCTTTCAACAGTGTATTTAAGACTTACATAAACCTTCTAACTGATCAAAAGCTTGGCCTTAATTTGAAGGTATGTTCTTACTTTTGACCTCTCTCTTCCAGATAGTAATGTCATACATGACATCTTAATACAGTGTTGTGTCTTCGTATTGACACCACATACATATACTGCAACCAATAATTTTGTAAATACAATCCTAATTCCAAAAAAGTTGTGACGTTGTGTAAATTCTACATAAAACAGAATTTGCAGATATCATAAACCCATATTTTATTCACAATACAAAACATATAATATGTTTAAACTGAGAAAATAGAGTATTTTAAGAAAAAACAAAGGTAATGTTGAAATTTATGGCAGCAACATATTTCAAAAAAGTTGTGACAGGGCCATGTTTACCATGGTGTAGCATCCCCTATTCTTTTAACAACACACTTTGTAAACCTCTGGGAACTGATGAGACCAGTTGCTGAAGTTTTGGGAAAGGTTTGTTGTCCTATTCTTGCCTGATATAGGATTCTAACTGCTCAACAGTCCTGGGTCTTCTTCGTGCTATTTTTAGTTTTTTGATGTACCAAATATTTTCAATTTGTGTAAGGTCTGGACTGCAGGCAGGCCAGTTAAGCACCCAGACTCTTCTACTACCAAGCCCTGTTGTTGTTATAGATGCTGAAATATGCAAGGCCTTCACTGAAAAAGATGTCATCTGGTTGGGAGCATATGCTGCTCTAAAACCTTGATATATCTTTCATCATTGATGGTGGCTTTCCAGATTTGCAAAAGTTATATTTTACAGTGTTCCAACTTTTTTGCAATTGGTTTGTATTAGGAGGGGGTACGATAAAACATTTACATCACTTTTAGTGGTGGGGTCCCTTTAAAACAACCTGCTCCTAATTCAGGACTGCCTGGTGACCCTTCCATTAGGGTTTCCAGTACGTGTGACATATTCAGGTAGTTCTTATTACCGCCATGTTTAAAACCTGTTGCTATCGCTGCCACAGATTCAAAAAGAATTGCATCTGATTTGCAGATTGGGAAATTGGTGGTAATCAAGACCAACTCTGAGCTGGTGTACAGATGGACACCAGTGCTCAGAGTGGGACATTTAGGTGCATATATATAATTGAAAGCTGTAATGGATGTGACATGTTCCTACACAGGACTCCTGGGTTGCTGGTGGCTCATCTTAATCAGCTTAATTGTACTATAGATGATGCATTTCTTGATTTTACACTGTCAGATACATAGCCTACAGTGTCCTAGCAATCAGTGACGTAGGGGCACGGTGACAGTGGGTGAAGCCTGATGGGGAACTGAGACTAGATTCCAATCAGGTCCACCTGCCTTGTGATTTGACAGCGTTCAGTTCAATAGCAGATATGTAATCCATCCACTGTCTTTGTTGGTCGCAAGGCAGGTAAACCTGATGGTGTACTAGTCTTGGGCTTCATGTACACTTGAACTACTTTGACCGCTGGACGCAGGATAATGCAAAATTGTGCTGCAAGTTTACTGCGATTTTGCGGCCGGCGGTAAAAATGTTTCTATCCTGAACGTGATTCTAACACGTTCAGGAGAAGGTTAGGGGGGTTGAACTTCCCCTAACCGCAGCACCTCCTAAACCACGGGTCTCAAACTGGTGGCCCTCCAGCTGTTGCGAAACTACAAGTCCCATGAGGCATTGCAAGGTTGACAGTTACAAGCATGACTTTCACAGGCAGAGGCATGATGGGACTTGTAGTTTTGCAACAGCTGGAGGGCCACAAGTTTGAGACCGCTGTCCTAAACGATCCTAAAAGCCTAGGTGTACATGGACACATACACTTTTATTGAGTTTAGGAGCTGCTAGTGTACATGGAGCCTTAGAGTTCCACTTTAGGCTCTGCCCAACCTGCAAAAGAACATCTTGACTGAAGCACCTGTCTGTGTGACGGTTGCAGTGGCTGGGGGGAGGTTAGTAACAGTGAGCCTGTGATTTTATCAGGCTCAGCGCTGGCGAGTTGCACTGGGAAAAGGACATGGACACTGTCCTGACCGGTACACAAATCTGTCGTAAGCACTGGCACTTGTGGCGTGGAGGTGTAACGGAATTCTAAAGAGTTTTTGTACACTCTTTATGAATTCCACTGTGTTATTGTCGGTTGGGGATGTTCAAGCTACCAATCATTTTCCAGTATATGGGAATGAAAATCACTGATATATTATACAATGGAGATGGAGAAGAGACAAGGTGTGCCAATCTAAGTGTAGTATGTATGAACAATTTAGTGAAGAAATAAAAGGTGGCCAAGTGGCTACTCACAACTTATGAGACTCATAAGGCATGTAAACACATGTATTGGAGTCCATGTTGTCCTGGATATTCCACTATACTCTTGCACTAATAATTGCCCTTTCAGCCTTTTGGTATTATGCATGCTTAAATAACCCATGTCTCCCCTTTTCCCCAGTAAACAGCCATAGTCACCATCTCAGCTCCATCGTTCCGCCATCTGCCGCGCAGGGCAGAGGCTCTCGGCTTTTTATTCACACACAAACGGGAAGCCACAAACAGGATGTGACCTCACAGGATGTGACTTTATACAACAACCAATAAATAATGACTAGGGGAGTCTTATGGGCATGTCTGGGCAGGGGCAGCGTGTACAATCTCCAGCCCCCTGTCTCTGATTACAGGAAGCCTGAGATCATGAACACTTCTCCCGACCACAACGATTCAAAGACTCCCGTTCTCATCGTTTGTTCATGAATCCTTATTCTGCTTTGTTCAGAGAACAAAGCATACCCGGACTATACTACTGTCTCTGTGGACGAGAGATTATCTGCAGGTGTATGCTCACGGCACCCCAATATGTTGATCAGGCATACAGGGGTGACACAGCACATCCGCTAAACCGATAATGTCTTTGCAGAGCGAACAGCCCCCCCCAGACGATTGTTCTGTGCATCGCACAGGGGCCCTTCGCTGGCGGACTTGTTCCTACTCCGCAAACACTTCTCTACATCCCCGAGGAGCTTTCCACTACCAAACGGATCACAACCAGCGTCAGTCTGCCCCAGTCAGCTCTTTAGAGCGGGTTGTGGGAGTACTAACACTGGGAAACACGTAAGACAATACATATTAAAATACATCTTCATAAAATATCCACAACAATGTTCACTCATTCGGTCCGGGGCTGCATCAGTGGAGGCGTCCTAGTGGAATCTGGATGAACTGCCAAGATGGAGGTGCAGATGCAGGACGGCCTGTATTTCTTGCTGATGGTGGGTGCCGTCTATTATGCAAGCCAGGTGGAAGTACAGAGGGACCTGGGTGTAAGTCTCTGCTGCATGTTGTCCGTCCTCAGGGATGTTGGGAACCGGAAGGACAACCAGCGTGGAACGCACAGCTCGATGGATTCCATGTCCCAGAAGTGACGTATGTATGTGTCAGATGAAGCGTTTCAAAGCTTTTGCTTTTTTCCTCAGATTTGGATTGGCTTTTAGCAGTGTCAGTCATTTATAGGCTGATGCTGGTCAACACGTGACGACACCATCAAGGTAAACAAAATAGTAGGACGGCCGGAAATATGCACATATATTAGACCATACCAGGAATTGGGGGGAAAAAAAACAAACACAAAACATATATACAAACGTAATAAAAAGGATATCTGTCAAATAAGTGTATGTATGTATGTATGTATGTGTGTATATATATATATATATATATATATATATATATATATATATATATATATATATAGAAAATGGTAAAAATATATAAAAAAATGAATTAATAATTTGGATAAGATTTAAAGTGTATGTATATAATATAAATATATATATATATATATATATATATATATATATATACACCTAGGAAAGATGTATAGAATAATTGTAAACTAGATAATAAATCAATGGAATAATCAGTACATGAAATGGGGATCACTAACCACAATGAGTCAAGACTTAGGGAAACAATTATATATTTATAAAAATAATTCTAAAAACTATACGAATGAAAGTCGATAGAATATAAAAAATATGTATATAAAAAAAATATACAATATAATAATAATTGTAAAATATATCCATACATACGCATATATACACATACATATACACCTGTAAGTATAAATATACATAAATAAATACATATAAAATATATATATATATATATATATATATATATATATATATATATATATATATATATATACACACACCTCTATAGAAGAGACTTAAGGATGCAAATGTATGGCATCTACATAGATGTCCACATATGCAACCATAGGGGGACATATATTAATAATTATTGAACCTATGTCAAAGAGAGTCCAATGTGCAAGGGACAAGGATCGATGTCAACAGTGCACATGGACCCCTGAAGGCATGTACATAAGAAACCTAATGGAGTCATAAAGTATTACTTACCCATCCAAAAAGGACAAGGAAATGGGAATCAATATGGAAAAGAAAGGAGAAGGGAAGGGTGCACAAAAACGAAGGGAGCTGTGAAAAAATGAAAAAGGGAAAAAAGAAGGAGCAAAAAGATTCCCATTTCCTTGTCATTTTTGGGTGGGTAAGGTGTGTGTGTGTGTGTGTGTGTGTATATATATATATATATATATATATATGTATATTTTATATGTGTATTTATACGTACAGGTGTATGTGTGTGTGTGTGTATGTATATATATATATATATATATATATATATATATATATATATATATATATATTTTTTTTTTTAATATACACATTTTTTTATATTTTTATATTCTATCGACTTTCATTCGTATAGTTTTTATTCATTTTTTTATGTGTGTGTGTATATATATATATGTGTGTGTATATATATATATATATATATATATATATATATATTATATGTGTATATATGTATGATTTTTTTTTTCCTAAGTCTTGACTCATTGTGGTTAGTGATCCCTATTTCATGTATTGATTATTCCATTGATTTATTATCTAGTTTACATATATCCTATACATCTTTCCTAGGCCAATATAGCTATATACTGTGTATATACCATTTAAATCTTATCCAAATTATTAATTTTCTTATTTATATATTTTTACCATCTTGCATATATATATATATATATATATATATATATATGTGTATATATACACATATGTGTATATCTATATGCTCATTTGACAGATATCCTTTTTTATTACGTCTGTATATATGTTTTTTTTTTTTTTTGTTTGTTTTTTTCTTCCCACTTTCTGGTATGGTCTAATATGTGCATATTTCCGGCCGTCCTACTATTTTGTTTACCTTGCTGACGTTGTCACGTGTTGACCAGCATCAGCCTATAAATGAGTGACACTGCTACTAGCCAATTAGATCTTAGGAAAAAGCGGAAGCTTTGAAACGTGTCATCCATACGTCACTTCTGGTACACGGAATCCATCGAGCTGTGCGTTCCACGCTGGTTGTCCTTCCGGTTCCGGTTTCTGGCATCCCCGAGGACGGACGGCGTGCAGCCGAGTCTTACACCCAGGTCCCCCTGTACTTCCATCTGGCTTGCATAAAAATAGACAGCGCCCACCATCAGCAAGACATACAGGCCGTCCTGCATCTGCCCCTCCATCTTGGCAGTTCATCCAGACTCCGCTGGGACGCCTCCATTGATGCAGTCCCGGACCGAATAAGTGAACATGGACTCCAATACATGTGTTTACATGCCTGATTCTCACTCATAAGTTGTGAGTAGCCACTTGGTCACCTTTTTATTTCTTCATTAAATTGTTCATACATACTGCACTTAGATTGGCGCACCTTGTCTCTTTTCCATTTGTTTTCCAGAGTTTTTTCTTCAACTCCCAAGGGAGCTGCCGCTGGTGCAATCTATTTTATTTCATTAATTCCTCCCCACTTCCTAATGCTGGGACTTCTTATCTATATACATATATATAATTGTTTCAGATATAAACATTGTATACAGTACATATTATCATTTATTTTACTTTAATTGCTGCTATAATGTTTGGTTAGTCATTGCGCCATCTTTTCCTTTTCTATTATACAATGGAAAACTGGGTCTTATGATGACTATCATCTGTTGTATGTTATAGTAGAATTGCTTCTTTTGCAACCAAAGCAATGCATCAGTTGGGATGATTACTAATGTTGGCAACCCAATGGTTATGAAGTATTTTGTCCTTTTAGTGGTTACCTAAGCTGTGAATGCTGGACAAACATAGAGCTATCTCCAAGCATGTGAAAATAATTAGGTTTATTGTCTTTCTGTACATTATAGAATTTTGACTGATTATTTACTTTAATTATGTACGCCAGTTCATGATAAGACATCTCTTGGTTTTCCGATTCTCATCAGCTGGTTTTGTAACTTCCACACATTCAAATATGTAGTTATTCTTAATTAGGAATTATATTAAAGTTTGTTTTTCAAGTGGGTGGAAAATAGGTATTTTTGTTTACTCTGATCATGAGAGAAGCTTATTGATTGTAAGCATCCATGCTAGACTGCTATGGACAGCCATTTTTTTTTCAGTGTAACACTTTCACCTGCTTGAAGAAAACATTCACAGTCCAATGTATATGTTGTTTCAGTACAGCATTATGTAGGACAGGATATTTTTAGTGTGTCAAATGTGCGGAGCTCCACCCAAAAGGGGAAGCTCCGCTTGTTCGCACCCCCCCCATCCCTCTATTACCACATTTGCCACTTTTTTTGGGGGGGGGGGGGGGGGGGAGTGGGAGCGGGTACCTGGTTGGCTCCCACTACCGGGTAAGATTGCTGAGCTATGATATTTCGGGACCCCCCTCCTTCCCTTCCCTGAGCTTCCCAGTGAATGGCTGTGCATGGAGGCATGTCAAGACAAGTTTGATCATTGGAGGAGAGCAGGATAATTAGAACTTTGGCGGTGTCTAGCATAGTTAGAGAACTGACCTGAAGCTCTCCTGCTTAGTGTGGTCAGTTTTTAATAGTAAAACAGAGGGACTCGGAGGAACACCAGGGATTTTCTTTCAAAGAAAGCAATACAAAGAGAACATGATACTTTTTCCTACAAGTTCATGGTACAACAGACACAAATCATGTATATGAAATGTTAGGGTAACAAACACTTTAAACGTGTAACATTTTTTTCAGCAACTTTAACAGTTGCTTGTATATTTTATAGTGTTAAGTTTTATTCAATATTAAAGTATGCTTATGGTTTCTTGTTATATTTTTATAGAGTCAGACTATTATAATTCTTCCTTTCTTTACCAACCTCAAAGAAGAAAGACTTGATGAGTTGAAAAATACACTTGAGCAGTTTGTTGCCTTTAATTTTCCAATGAGAGCTGATGAGTTTCCTAAAGGGACTTTAAAGTATAATAATTATGTGGACACTTTGAAAAAGGTAAGAGGTCTTTGCCAAACTCTTTGCATGTTAAAAAAAAAATACATGTGACCAAAGTAGTGAGCCTGCAGAAAAATCTTTTTAAAGAACTACTGACTTTAGCTAAATTTGTGCAGTAATGCATATCACTGTTTAGATTTTGTCCTGTGATAGAGCATGACATGATATGATATAAAATGCACAGGTTATATGTAATAGGCACAATATAGCTTCTTTTTTTTAATCAAAACAATGTTTATTGAGCATAAAAAAATACATAAACATACGGGTGAATAGTGCAACAGGCACTACATTTACGAATCAATCCAATTGACATACATAGAAGCATGACATAAATCCGAGGAAGAGGTGCTTGCATAGTATAGTCCATTGGGTAGTTGAACAGTGCAAGGCCGGGGGAGACCATGAGGCAGCCATGGGGTTACCAAAGAGAGGCGTATCTAGCCTTCTCCATCACAGGTGGAGGCATCCTCCAGCCATCTATCCCATATTTTGTGATATTTATTAGTGCAGCCCCTGTGGATGTAGAGTAATCTTTTATAGGGGAGAGTGATATTGACAGCTATAATCCATTGCTGTAGTGTGGGGGGGGGGGTGGGGGTCCCCTCATCCATGTCCTGGCGATCTGCAGTCTGGCAAGGAATAATGTTTCTTGCAGAGAGACCATGGGGAGCCCATGCGATCATGGAGGAACCGGACCACCTGGGTCCAGAACCCCTGTATGAACGGGCAGGTCCACAGTAGATGGAAGGAGGAGGCGTTGGGGTGGCTACAGTTGGGGTTATGTCCATGTCTATATTTGGAGATGCGGTAGGGCGTCGGGTATGATCTGTGGAGGATGTATAGATGGGTGAGGCGGTCAGAGTTTTGGAGAAACCGTTTTACAGTTAGCAAGGGCCTCCTCCCAGTCCTCGTCCATCATAGTGCCCAGGTCAGGCTCCCAGCATGATTTCAGTTGATGGGCGGTGGTGGTCGCTGTGGGCAGCATGAGGTATGTATAGATTTGGGAGATCAGTTTCTTGGGGTCTTTTCCTGAAACTATGTCCACCAGTAATGGGACCTCGAGAGCTGGAATGGAGTCACTATACTGTGTGTGTGTTAAGTGCGTGTTGGAGTTGAAGGTATCGGAAGAACATGTGGTTGGGTAAAGCGAAGTTATCTTTGAGTGTTTGGAATGACTTAACCGACCCGTGAGCTACAACTTGCGACAAGTAGATGACACCCTTGTCAATCCACAGTCCATGATCAGGAATAGAGGCAAGTTCAGGCAAGTGTGGGTTGTCCCAAAGAGGTGTGTGGGAGTGAGGGGAGGGTGCCCTACTGAGGCACAGGGCGAGTTGCCAGATCTTGCAGTGGTGTAACAACATGTGCCTCCCATCACCGGTTCGGGGTGGACCTCGGGGTCCGCAGAACAGGATCTGGAAGGGGTGGGCCGGGGGCCTGGGAGCAGACTAGGGTGGAATAACTGACTCTGTCAGATTGATTGAAGTAGAAGAAGTGAGAGATTTGGGGCGCTATGT
Organism: Aquarana catesbeiana; assembly: GCF_042186555.1. NCBI lineage: Eukaryota > Metazoa > Chordata > Amphibia > Anura > Ranidae > Aquarana > Aquarana catesbeiana. The sequence continues at coordinate 499,598,758 of NC_133328.1, read as the reverse complement.
AATATGTAGAGAGGTCAGGGAGTTCGGTGCCGCCTAAGTCATTCGGCATTTCAGGACCTGCCATGACAATTTGTGTCTAGAGGAGCCCCAGATGAACGTGTTAAGGATAGATTCCATGGATTTAAATATATGTGGTGGGAGGTATAGCGGGGCATGCCAGAAAACGTAGAGTCATTTGGGGAGGAGAATCATTTTGACCAAGTTAATTTGACCCATGACCCCTAGAGGGAGACGGGACCATATCTGTGTTTTGGCTTTTAAGGTAGCGAATAGGGGTTCAATATTGAGGTTTATGTAGTCGAAGAGGGATCGGGAGATGTGGATGCCCAGGTACTTAATGGTGCTTGCTCTAACCAGAGGGAGTGCGGCTTGATCAGCAGTAGGGGCACCTATGTCTAGAGGGAGAATTTGGGACTTGGTCCAATTTATCCGAAGCCCAGAAAATGCCCCCGAAGGCTGTGATAATTAGTAGGGCAGTCTGGAGTGAGGGGCCAGCCTCAGCGAGGTAAAGGAGCATGTCGTCAGCGTAGAGGCTGGATTACCTCTGTAAACTGGCCACAGCGGAGGCCTTTAATGTCTGGATGACATCTGAGCGCTATAGCCAGGGGCTCCACCGCCAGGGCGTAGAGTAGGGGTGAGATGGGGCAGCCCTGGCACGTGCCACAGGAGAGTGGGAAGGAGGGGGATATTCTGCCATTAACTTGAATCCTTGCCATGGGGGCCTGATAGAGAAGTTGAAACCAAATCTATGGAGGCATTCCCACAAGTAACTCCACTCCACGGAGTTGAACGCTTTGGCGGCGTCTAAACTGACCACTACTCTGGAGCCTACATCTGTATGCTGGGATTGGAGGTTCATGTGGCGCCGTGTTTTTGTCTGGCATGAATCCAGTCTGGTCGGGATGCACTAAGCTAAGGTGAGGCGCAGAGCTAGGATTTTGGCCAGTATCTTAACGTCAAGTTGAAGGAGGGACATGGGCCTATACGATTCAGGGAACAGCGGGTCTTTGCCTGGTTTGGGTATGTGTACGATAAGGGCTTCACCCATGGATGTCGGGAGGGCATTCGTATCAAATATGTGCGTGTACAGTTTACAAAGTTTAGGGATGAGGATCTCACTGAATTGTTTATAAAACTCAAGGGGAAGCCCATCTGAGCCAGGTGCCTTAGAGGTGGGAGCTGCGCCAGGGCCTCTGCAATACAGTCTGCAGTGATAACCACTTCCAGTTGGGCAATCTGCGGAGGTGAAAGTGTAGGGAAATCAATGTCCTGTAGGAATGCTGGGAGCTCAGCTTTGGGGTGCTTGGCGGTAGAAGAGTACAACTCGGAGTAGAAGTACCTAAACTCCTCGGCTACCTGGTCAGGATCTGTTATCCTGGCCCCAGATGCCGATTGGAGAGAGACCACCACCGGAGGGTTGTGGTCTAGGTGGGCCATGTAGGCGAGGAGCTTGCCAGCTCGTTCGCCATGTTCAAAAGTGCGTTGTTTGCTAAAAAAAAAAGATGCCCTGCTTGACCTTCTCAAGATGTAATTGGTCTGTGAGCCTGGTCTACATTAGTACAAGAGAGGTGTTGGCAGCTGTTGGGCCATTCTGAAAGACTTGCTCTGGGGTAGTAAGGCGGTCCTCTGCCTGGCAGAGCAACAATTTGGAGGTGGCCTTGTGTCTATTGATTCGCGTAGAGAGGATCACACGAGCGTGTATTTTAAAGGCCTCCCATACAGATCCGACCGGGGCAGAACCATCGTTTATGCGGAAATAATAATCCAACTCAAGTTGGATGGTGTCCAGATCGGGGAGGGTGGTGAGCTAGAACGGGTTCAGCCTCCAGATCCAGACAGCAGGAGGAGATGGCAGCCGCAGTTTGATCCAGTATGGGGAGTGATCAGAGAGCACTCTAGCATCAAAGCCTTCATCAAGGAGGTAGGGAGAAGAGGGGAGGCAAGGAAGATAAAGTCTATACGGGACATAGATGAGCGTGAAGCATGAGAAGCGTGGTTGTGTTGGGTGTATGCGTAGAGGAAGGAGGGGTAGCAGCCTGTCCAAGCTTGGGGTGATGACCATGTTAAAATCACCTGCCCAGATTGCCGGTACTGAAGGGTATTGGGCCATGAAAGCCACTCCCAGCTGCAGCATGGCAAATTGGAATGGGGTGGGATGTAAAAGGCCAGGAGGAGGACCTCGAGGCCCCCAATGGTGGCATGCAAAAACAGTGACTGGCCCTGGGGGTCCGACTGCAAGGTGTGGAGCTGGAATTGCACCGTGTTGGCTATGAGAATTGCAATCCCGCAGGAGTTGGAGTTTTAAGACACATCTGCTTCTGGCCTGCAAGGTGGGTCTCGACAAGGATGGAGACGTCCGCCCGCTGATATTTGAGGTGAGGGAGGACTGCCACTCAATTGGCTCGCTTACTGAGACCCCGGACATTCCAGGTTACAATTTTGAGGGAAGCCACATTGTGCGGGGGAGGCTAGTGAGTGCAGTCGGACTCCCAGGGGGCATAAAACAGCACAGAACAATAAAAGTAACATGAAACATTTCCTGATGAGATATACATGTGTGCTTGGTACCCAGGGATCGGAGGAGCCAGCCAGGGGGTTCCGAGCTAGTGATGTGGACCTTGGTGGGTACATGTCCACCACACGCTAGTGTGGGGCATTTTAGATCCAGGGAGAGAGGTTCGACACATAGGTATCAACAGCAATAATGAGATGGCATAGTTCGTAGAGTATATCAATGTGGGCGCAAAAAAAAAGGAAGCACAATACATGAAAAAGCAAAAAACAAACATACTGCATGAGCACTGAACCAGTAAAGCAGATTTAACACACTGCCATCCATTGCAAATAGGGGGGCAGAGGCTGGCCAGGGAAACAGTGGTGGAGAGGTGGTAGTCAAGGGTGGCACGGATGCCAAGATCATAGGGTGACCAACAGGGACGGGGGGGGGGGCGATCAAGCTGGAGAGCGCACAGCGGTGCAGGGGGGGTAACCAGTCTCTGGGGATGCGGGTGCAGGTGACCTGCCCGAGACACAAAAATCAAGCATGGTGGCGGGAGGAAGGCAATGTCTTACAGTGCAGGTATAGAGGGAGCGGAACAGACATTGAATCACATCGGAGGGCGGGGAGGGGGGAGAGAGTAATGTGAGCAGTGCATGAGACCAACTCACGGTTCCAGGAGAGAGATGAAGGGGAGGTTAGCAGTGCAGAGAGAGCGGTTCTCTAGCGTCAGGTGATCAGCGGCGGTGATGCACAGAGGATGGGGATCTAAGCTTTCCCCTGGGCCGGCCGCGGCGCGGTGTTCTAGCCAGGAGAGAACAGCCTGCGGGTCTTCAAAGAACTGTGCCTTGCCTTCGCTCACCACGCGGAGCCGTGCTGGGAAGAGCATCGCGTATGGTAGGTGGTGTACATGGAGCTGCCCTTTCGCCTCTGTGAAGCGCGCTCTTTTCTTCTGGACTTCAGCCGAGAAGTCAGAGAACACCGCTACAGTCACATTACCAATAGGGATGTTGCCTCTTTCCCGAGTGAGCCTGAGGATTGCGTCCCAGTCACGGTAGTTTAAAAACTTGGCAATGAAGGTTCATGGCGGGGCTCCAGCAGGTGGAGATTTTGCGGTGAGGCGATAGGCGTGCTCCACAACGAAGGTTGAGGAGAAGGCCTCTCTGCCGTAGGTCTTGACTAGCAGGTTTTCTAGTTACGTGGTGGGGTCTGCAGCTTCGTATTTCTCGGGGAGTCCCACGAAGCGTAAGTTGCATCTCCTGAGACGGTTCTCCATGTCGTCCTGTTTGGAGAGAACCACGTTCAGTTGATATTGCAGCTTTTCGGTGGTGACCTGAAGTGGATGCAGGTCCTCCTCCACATGGCCGACACGGCGCTCCGTCTCAGTCACCCTTTTGCAGAGCTTGTGAATATCCTGCCGGATTAAGGAGATGTCGATCTTAACCTCCTCGATCCTGGAGGTAAGGGTAGATTGGCAAAGAGCGATGGCCTCCAGCACTCTAGCAGTGTCACCGGAGGTCTGATCGTCGTTCGCGGGAGGCAGGATGGCGCCATCTTCCTCTGCTGGGTCTGGCTCGTCATGGCGGTATTGAGCTAGTTTGGCAGCGGCGCTGGATCTTTTAGGAGGAGACATGTCGGCTCAAGGTTGAGCAGGATATCTGGAGCTTTCTGGCGTCTGTTTATGGGGAATATAATCCCCAGGATCAGTATCAAGGATAGGTCTTGAGCGGAGCTCTCACACTGCACGTCCTCCTCCACGCAGCTCCAGACCACCACCCCCCCACCACCCCCACAATATAGTTTCTATGTGTATTAGGTATATGAAGGGTTGCACATGCTAGCAAATGACAAAAATTGTGAATAGTTAAAGGAGTTGTAAAGGCAGAAGATTTTTTATCTTAATGCATTCTATGCATTAAGATAAAAAACCTGCTGTGTGTAGCAGCCCCCCCAGCACCCCCTAATTACCTACCTGAGCCCCTTCTCTCTCCAGTGATGTCTACAATCCCCTCAGCCATCCAGGACAGGACACTCCACCTGATTGGCTGAGACAGAGCAGCGGCGCCATTGGCTCCCGCAGCTGTCAATCAAAGTCAGCCAATCGGGGCAGAAAGGAGGCAGGGCCAGGTAGGGACTCCGTGTCTGAATGGATACACGGAGCTCTGACTCAGCTTGGGTGCCCCCTGTAGCAAGCTGCTGGCTGAGGGGCACTCAAAGGAGAGAGGGGCTAGGAGCAGCGAAGAGGGACCCGAGAAGAGGAGGATCCAGGCTGCTCTGTGCAAAACCAACTGCACAGAGGAGGTAAGTATAACATGTTTGTTATTTAAAAAGAAAAAAAGGAGCCTTTACAATCACTTTAACCAAAGGATGAGGTCTGAGAAGGCTGTTTATCCTATGGTCGGAAAGTAGTAAAAACTTTTATCCCTGGTATACTGAAGGCTTTGACCCTGGATGGCATTAAAATTGTGATATCCGCTTATTGGAATTTAAATGGGTACTAAATATGTTCACTGTTCCAGTTCTTGGATGCACTGGAGTTGTCTCGTAGTCCGCTGCTCTTGCAGCTCATGGCAGAAATTTTTTGTCGGGACAGCAAACATGTAATGGAAGAATTGTTTCAGAAAAGCTTTAAAACTGTTATTCTGAGGTAAGTGTTGTATGAAGATTTGAATATTTTTAAATAAATATTTGTTAAAACTATATATTTTATATACAATGGAACCTTGGTTAACGAGTAACGTGGTTAACGAGCGTTTTTGAAAGACTAGCAACTTTTTTTAAAATTCTGACTCGGTTTGCGAGTGTGGTCTCGCAAAACGAGCAGAATTCAAGCTAATGTGGTGTTCAGTACCGCATTTGGTCAGAGGTGACACTCTGAATGGTTCGGAGCCGTTTGGAAATACTTGGAATCACTTGGAAATACTCAGTTTCCAAGCCTTTCCGAGGGAGGGTTTCCGAGTTCAGCCGAGCTATACCCAAGTTTTACCGAGGCTCTCCGGCGCCACCCCCCCCCCCCATCTCTGGCCACATGCGGTATTGCATGCAATAGAAGTCAATGCGGAACAAATTATCTTAGTTTCCATTGACTTCTATGGGGAAACTTGCTTTGATATGCGAGTGCTTTGGATTACAAGCATTCTCCTGGAACGGATTATGCTCGTAATCCAAGGTTCCACTGTACTCTATATTACCAAAAATACTGGACGCCTGCCTTTACATGAACTTTAATGGGATCCCAGTCTTAGTCTGTAAGGTTTAGTATTGGGTTGTATCAAACAATAGGAGAGTTTTCCCAGGACAGAAGGTATTAAGTGACCCCAGACATTTATGCAGTAACAAAATTGAAACAGTTTATTGGACTCAGAAAAATTAGAAACAAACATTAAAAATGCATGAACCCTCCACCTTTCACCAAATAACAACTTTGTTATTAGTTAAAAGAAAAAAAAGCACACTTGGCCCATGAGCTCCTTTATTAATATAAGAGATAGCTGTATTCTTTCCAGATTGGGATATTAATCATGTATCCAGCTCACTGAGCATTAACTATTAATTGTCATATGGATTTGTAACATGATTGCGTCCCTTCTGGATAATGACAGTTGCACAAACACAGGTACATCACAGGAGGTGATAGAACGATTGTTAGGCAGGGAGTACAGTAGAAGAAATTAGTAAAGATTCCCGTTTGTTGTAAGGTATTACTAGCCTTCTATAGGGATGTGATATATTCTGCAGGGTCTCAGAGGTAGATGATGGGACATCCATGAAAAGATTTTGTTGGCTCAGGAATCAATAGCATTGTATATGGCCTCGCTGAGCTCTGTGAGAGCTGCAAGGTTCCAGATGTGCCTCCAAAATGAGCTAATAGTGACAGTGCTGTGTAGGGGCGGGAGTGGGGGTTGTTTTGACAGGGAGTCCATGGGTGGTGCAGTGACAGCTGAGTTTAAACAGGATGGTGCCGACTTAGCTGGACATTCAGGAATGGAAGTAGAATGATAATTATCTTCCTGCACTCCTCCCAGCTGTATGCACAGACAGACTCTACTCTGTGTTGGCCAGTCAAGTTCCTCTACCCCAAACTCGCTCATCTATGTCTCCATGGGCCTTGTTTGTGCACTGGTGCGCAGTCATATTGGAACAGGAAGGGGCCATCCCCAAACTATTCCCACAAAGTTGGGAGCATGAAATTGTCCAAAATGTTATGGTATGCTGACGTCTTAAGTGTTCCCTTCACTGGAACTAAAGAGCCAAACCCAACCCCTGGAAAAACAACCCCACTCCATAATTCCCCCTCCACCAAATGATTTGGCTAGTGCACAAACGAGGTCCATAAAGACAAGGATGAGCGAGTTTAGGGTGGAGGAACTTGACTGGCCTGCACAGAGTCCTGACCTCATTCCCATATTCCCCTAGACCAGTGATGGCGAACCTTGGCACCCCAGATGTTTTGGAACTACATTTCCCATGATGCTCAACTACACTGCAGAGTACATGAGCATCATGGGAAATGTAGTTCCAAAACATCTGGGGTGCCAAGGTTCGCCATCACTGCCCTAGACACACTCCTAAACCTTGTGGACAGCCTTCCCAGAAGATTTGAAGCTGTTACAGCTGCAAAGGGTGGGCCAACTCAATATTGAACCCTACGGGCTAAGACTGGGATTCCATTAAAGTTCATGTAAAGACAGGCGTCCCAATACTTTTGGTAATATAGCATGTGTGTCTATGTGTATATATATGTGTGTGTGTGTGTGTGTATATATATAATATGCCATTTAGGAGCTATGAAAAGTTAGGTAAACTAAGTAATACCATCTCTGATTTTTTTTTTTTTGAGTAAATGGCTGATAAATGATTTCGTTTATGCAGATGTACTGTATGTAGGTCTCAAAGGAGTACATTTTTAGCCCCCCTACATAGCCACAGTAAAACCGTTGGATCAAGAATCTGAACCAAGTTTCTTTAAACAACACCTTGATTTATTTATTAGTCATAAGTTATTCTAGCAGTTGCTTAGCGCTTGGAAATTTGCTGAATGTTAGACCTTCGTTATGTAGAAAATCTGTAATTCCCTGCAAAAAAAGCTGTAGTTTTAGGTCTGGCTTAGAGCAACAGTTTGGCTGGGCCACTGAAACGAGAGCAAAGTTAGAGAAATTGCATGAGTAGTTCACAGTTCTACTGGGATAAATTAATACTAATTCACCAAAACCCAGAAAAAGGGATCTATGAAATTTAAAGCAAAATGTAATTTCTTTCTCGAACATCACGGGACACAGAGCCACAGTAATTACTGATTGGTTATATAGGTATCACTGGTGATTGGACACTGGCACACCCTATCAGGAAGTTCAACCCCCTATATAATCCCTCCCCCTTGCAGGGATACCTCAGTTTTTACGCCAGTGTCTTAGGTGATGGACGTGTAAAGATGTCCTGTGCTGAGCTCCAAAGGGAATATCTTAAGATCCTATACTGGGGCAAGCCAGGCGAACCGGATCCATTCAAAGTGTCTTTTCATGGCCGAATTGAATGGTACCCGGGCCTCGTGTCCGAAGAAACAAGGTTTTACCCGTAATGCTTCTCTTTTTAGAGAGCTGGACCCCGCAGATCAGAAAATGGCTTTAAACTTCCTAATTTCTGGCGAGGTGCTTTACGGTCCCAGAACTGTTGGATCCCCCTACTGATGGGGGCCCCAGTCTCTGACGGTTTTTTCAAACGGAGCCCACCGTGAGAGGTGAAGATTGGGTCTGTGTAAACAGCACCCTGCGGCTGGATAAGGTAAGAGGAGATTCCACAGAATTTTTGAGTTCTAGTGGCTTTTCTCCTTTAAGGTAAATGCATGCTATGCCTATTGTGACCACCGGGGGCTGCCAAGAGCACAAACCTACAAATGCTGACTGATTGTCTCAGGTGTTCAGTGCTGATTATGTCCCAGCATCTCAAAGCAGGCTGCAAGCAGGTAAGGTGGAAAGGGGGATTTCTCATGTTTGAATGTTCCCCCCAGGCTAGAGAGGGGCCACAGGGGTCTAGAAAGTGGTTATACCACCCGGGCTCTGCGGCCTAATGGCCACCATCTCTGAAGATAGCCGTTCAGGCAGATCTTGTTACCAGTCTCCCCCCCCCCCATCCCCAGCCTTTTCTCCAGAAGCATGACAGGAGAGTCGGCAGTGCGGGAAGCGCTCGTTTTTTTCAAAACTCGAGGGTAGGGGGGGCGGTAGAGGAGGGGGCGGGATGTCAGCACAGAGTGTTTAGACTCCCACTCAGGCCAGCTGCAGGCTATTAAAGGCACTCTGTACAGGTGCACTCAGCCTTCTGAGAGACACAGAGCTGACGGTCGCATGTAAGGTGGGACACAGGCATTCTCCTAGGCAGCATTTACTGAAGTAACACCAGACTGAGCATTGGGTAGCAAGGCTTTTAGCCAGACTACATCGCTCAGCGGGCAGTGTTCATTTGTATACCTCACACCTTGTTGCTTTGCACTATGGGTAGAAGAGGTTCAAGCACCCCAGGAACCAGAGACACTAGGGGATCTCGTTCAGGTTCTGAGGGCCCCCTGTTGTCAGCATCCTCCCCCCCCCTAAAGATGGGCCAGGGACGGCTAGCCAGGGAGAGCCATCGGGGTCAGGGGCTACACCTGCTTCTGGCACTTCAGCCCCTGTATATATTACACAAGAGGTTTTTTCCTCAACCATTAATGGTCTAGAGGAAAGATTAATGGCCGTGATTACGTCTTCACTCAGTGGAAGAAAACGCACTAGGCTTTCCTCTGTTCCCCAAGACCCTCAGACAGAGGAGTTCTGGGATAAAGGAGATGAATCCCTTTCAGAGGATCGGGATGGGATGGATGATTCCTCTTCGGAGGATTCAGATGGAGAGGGACCTTCTGCGACTTCCCAAGAGGAGAAAGTCTTAGTGCAGATCCTCACTGGATTGGTCCGCTCCACATTTAAGTTGCCCATACCTGAAACTGCTAAAGAATCCTCTTCTGCTTTGGGGTCACTGAAACCTTTCCAAGCAGCACATGCTTTTCCTGTTCATACTTTACTTGAAAAGCTTATTTATTCTGAGTGGGATCACCCAGACAAACGTTTTTTTCCGCCGAGAAAGTTTTCAACACTTTATCCGATGGAAGAAAAGTTTATTAAAATGTGGGGAATACCGGCTATTGATGCCGCCATTTCCTCCGTAAATAATAGCCTGACTTGTCCTGTAGACAATGCTCAGATGCTCAGGGATCCTGTAGATAAAAAGGATGGAATCCCTATTGAAGGATGTTTTCTCCTTAGCAGGATCAGTGGCCCAACCTGCAGTAGCAGCGATTGGAGTCTGTCAATACTTAAGAGACCATGTTAAGCAGGTCATCAAAGTATTACCTGAACAGCAGGCCCAGGGGTTTGCTAACCTTCCAGCGGCCTTATGCTTTGTGGTTGACGCCATTAGAGATTCTATCGTGCAAACCTCCCGTCTTTCACTGGGGTTGGTGCATATACGTAGAATCCTATGGTTGAAAAATTGGTCAGCCGAAGCACCATGTAAGAAGCTACTGGCTGGGTTTCCATTTCGTGGTGCAAGGTTGTTTGGAGAGGACTTGGATAACTATATCAAGAGAATCTCTTGTGGGAAAAGCACTCTCTTACCTGTCAAGAAGAAGAGTAAGCGTCCCTCTCTCAAACGGACTCTTTCTCCAGCGCCGGGGGCTTCAGCCTCCAGGCAGTCTCGACGGCCGCCTCCATCGGGGTCCAGAGACAAGAGTCAACCCCAGGGACAAAAGAAGTCCTGGGGAAAGAAGCCTACTAGGCAAAACACTAAGACCTCTGCATGAGGGGGCGCCCCCGCTCACTTGAGTGGGGGGAAGACTGCGACAGTTCTCAGAGCTCTGGCACGAGGACTTCCAGGACAGATGGGTAGTCTCCACGGTAACCTTAGGGTACAAGCTGGAGTTTCAGGAATTCCCTTCTCCTCGGTTCCTCAGATCAAATGTTCCCAGAGACCCAGAGAAGAAGCAGTCGCTCCTTCTAGCGTTAGAGCGACTTTTGTCGCAGGAGGTCATTATGATAGTTCCCGCAAAGGACCAGGGATTGGGCTTCTATTCCAACCTTTTTACGGTCCAAAAGCCAAATGGGGATGTCAGGCCCATTTTGGACTTAAGGGATCTGAACCGATTCCTAAGGATTCAATCCTTCCGCATGGAATCAATTCGAACAGTAGTTCCCACCCTGCAGGGAGGAGAATTTCTGGCATCAATAGACATCAGAGATGCATATCTGCATGTGTCCATTTTTCCTGCTCATCAGAAGTTTCTGCGCTTCGAGGTAGGAGGGCGCCATTTCCAGTTTGTGGCTCTGCCTTTCGGGATAGCCACTGCACCTCGAGTGTTCACAAAGATCTTGGCTCCTCCTCTGGCCAGATTAAGGGCTCAGGGTATAGCTGTCATAGCATGCCTAGACGACCTGCTCTTGATAGACCGGTCGGTAGCCTCTTTGAATGGAAACTTGAGGACCACGGTCAGGTATCTAGAACACCTGGGTTGGATCCTCAACTTAGAAAAGTCTTTCCTAAAACCAGTAAGAAGACTGGAGTATTTAGGTCTGATTATAGATACAAGCCAGGAGAAAATATTTCTACCCCAGGCAAAGATCACTGCTTTGAGAGAGCTGATTCTGACAGTAAGGACCAAGAAGGGTCCCTCAGTCCGCCTTTGTATGAGGCTACTAGGGAAGATGGTGTCTTCATTCGAAGCAGTTCCCTATGCTCAGTTTCACTCAAGAATGCTGCAACACAGTATTCTGTCGACCTGGAACAAGAAGGTTCAGGCATTAGACTTTCCGATGCACCTGTCGCATGCGGTGCGTCAGAGCCTCAATTGGTGGCTCATACCCGAAAACCTGCAGAAGGGGAAATCCTTTCTACCGGTTACCTGGACGGTGGTAACAACAGATGCCAGTCTGTCAGGTTGGGGAGCAGTTCTGGAACAGGCTGCGGTCCAAGGGGTATGGTCCAAGACAGAGAGGACCTTACCCATCAACATTCTGGAGATCCGGGCGATACATCTAGCTCTAAAAGCCTGGACTATCAGGCTACAGGGTTGTCCGGTCAGGATCCAGTCCGACAATGCCACAGCAGTGGCTTATGTCAATCATCAGGGAGGCACCCGGAGCCGAGCTGCTCAAAAAGAGGTAAACCAGATCTTAGTCTGGGCAGAGATGCATGTGCCATGCATATCGGCAGTTTTTCATCCGGGGAATAGAGAATTGGCAGGCGGACTATCTAAGTCGCCAGCAGTTATTTCCAGGGGAATGGTCTCTGCATCCCGACGTCTTTTGGGCCATATGCCAAAGATGGGGGGTTCCAGATGTAGATCTCTTTGCATCCCGATTCAACAAAAAGATAGACAGATTTGTGGCAAGGACAAAAGATCCTCTTGCATGCGGGACGGATGCGTTGGTGATTCCGTGGCATCGGTTCTCACTGATTTACGCATTCCCGCCTATTCTGCTACTAACACGACTCCTTCGCAGGATCAGGCAGGAAAGGAAGTCGGTACTTCTGGTGGCCCCCGCTTGGCCCAGAAGGACTTGGTATGCAGAAATAGTAAGGATGACGGTGGGTTCCCCGTGGACCCTACCGGTACGCCCAGACCTGTTATCTCAAGGTCCAGTGTTCCATCCTGCCTTACAAACGCTAAATTTGACGGTTTGGCTATTGAGACCCACGTTCTGAAGAGTCGTGGGCTCTCAGGTCCTGTCATATCTACCTTGATTAATGCAAGGAAGCCAGCTTCCAGGATGATTTATCATAGAGTCTGGAAGGCTTATATAACCTGGTGTGAATCCAGAGGTTGGCATCCCAGGAAATATGTCATAGGTAGAATCCTTGATTTTCTACAGATGGGATTAGAGATGAAGCTGGCCTTGAGTACCATCAAGGGCCAGGTCTCTGCTTTATCAGTATTATTTTAGCGGCCACTTGCTTCGCATTCTTTGGTCCGAAACTTTATGCAGGGGGTGATGCGTCTTAATCCTCCGGTTAAGGCGCCCCTAAACCCCTGGGACTTGAATTTGGTCCTGGCTGTGTTACAGAAACAGCCTTTTGAACCAATAAGTCAGATTCCTTTGGCCTTGTTGACAAGGAAATTAATTTTTCTGGTGGCCTTCTCTTCTGCTAGAAGAGTATCAGAATTAGCAGCTCTTTCCTGTAAGGAGCCTTATTTGATTATACACAAGGATAGAGTGATACTACGCCCTCATCCTAGTTTTTTACCGAAGGTGGTTTCTGATTTTCATTTAAACCAAGACATTGTTCTACCTTCCTTTTTTTCCAGATCCCTGTTCTCCGGAAGAGAGATCTCTACATTCGTTGGATGTAGTAAGAGCAGTTAAGGCCTATCTAGGGGCAACTACTCAGATCCGCAAGACGGATGTGTTGTTTGTGCTGCCAGAGGGTCCCAATAGAGGACAGGCAGTGTCAAAAGCTACCATTTCTAAATGGATTTGACAGTTGATCATTCAAGCTTACGGTTTGAAACAGAAGATTCCTCCGTTTCAGATCAGGGCACATTCCACAAGGGCTATTGCTGCTTCTTGGGCAGTGCATCACCGGGCCTCTATGGCTCAAATCTGCAAGGCCGCAACCTGGTCTTCAGTTCATACATTCACCAGATTCTATCAGGTGGATGTGAGAAGGCATGAGGATATCGCCTTTGGGCGTAGTGTGCTGCAGGCAGCGGTACAGGGTCCTCAGGTCTGATTGCACCCTACTTGGTCGTGGTTCCCCCCCCTCAGGTAGCATTGCTCTGGGACATCCCATCAGTAATTACTGTGGCTCTGTGTCCCGTGATGTTCGAGAAAGAAAATAGGATCTTTTAAAACAGCTTACCTGTAAAATCCTTTTCTTTCGAAGGACATCACGGGACACAGAGGTCCCGCCCCTCTTCTAATACACTATATTGCTTGGCTACAAAACTGAGGTATCCCTGCAAGGGGGAGGGATTATATAGGGGGTTGAACTTCCTGATAGGGTGTGCCAGTGTCCAATCACCAGTCATACCTATATAACCCATCAGTAATTACTGTGGCTCTGTGTCCCGTGATGTCCTTCGAAAGAAAAGGATTTTACAGGTAAGCTGTTTTAAAAAATCCTATTTTTCTACTCTCAAATTAAACAAGATTCTTAGTATATACTATAGCCAACACCCCATTTTTCCTCCAGTTTTTTTCACCAGGTTTTAATCAACCCTTCTGCCTCCACGGTCTTCTGAAAAGCAATGTTTTTGATAGTGATGCAATAAAGTATATTTGCTGGAAGCAAAACCTGAGTTAGAACACCATTCTAAAAAGTTTTTCTCTTTAACCACTTCACCCCCAGAAGGTTTTACCCCCTTCCTGACCAGAGCACTTTTTACAATTTGGCACTGCATCACTTTAACTGGTAATTGCGCGGTCATGCAATGTTGTACCCAAACTAAATTTGCGTCCTTTTTTTCCCACAAATAGAGCTTTCTTTTGATGGTATTTGATTGCCTCTGCCATTTTTATTTTTTGCGATATAAACAGAAAGACCGAAAATTTTGAAAAAAAAATTATTTTTTGTTATAAGAAAAATCCAATAAACTCAATTTTAGTCATACATTTAGGCCAAAATGTATTCAGCCACATGTCTTTGGTAAAAAAAAATGTCAATAAGCGTATATTTATTGTTTTGCACAAAAGTTATAGAGTCTACAAACTAGGGTATGTTTTCTGGAATTTACACAGCTTTTAGTTTATGACTGCCTATCTCATTTCTTGAGGTGCTAAAATGGCAGGCAGTACAATCCCCTCCCCCCCCCAAAAGACCCCATTTTGGAAAGTAGACACCCCAAGGAAATTGCTGAGAGGCATGTTGAGCCCATTGAATATTTAATTTTTTTTGTCCCAATTGAACAATGACAAAAAAAAATTTTTTACAAAAAGTTGTCATTAAATGATATATTACTCACACATGCCATGGTTATATGTGGAATTACACCCCAAAATACATTCTGCTGCTTCTCCTGAGTACGGGGATACCACACGTGTGAGACTTTTTGGGAACCTAGCTGCATACGGGCCCCGAAATCCAATCACCGCCTTCAGGATTTCTAAGGGCGTAAATTTTTTATTTCACTCCTCACTACCTATCACAGTTTCGAAGGCCATAAAATACCAAGATAGCACAAACTCCCCCCAAATGACACCATTTTGGAAAGTAGACACTCCAAGCTATTTGCTGAGAGGCATGGTGAGTATTTTGCAGCTCTCATTTGTTTTTGAAAATGAAGAAAGAAAAGAAAAATGTATTTTTTTTTTCTTCAATTTTCAAAACTTTGTGACAAAAAGTGAGGTCTGCAAAATATTCACCATACCTCTCAGCAAATAGCTTGGGGTGTCTACTTTCCAAAATGGGGTCATGGGGGGGGGGGGGGGGGGGGGGGGTTGTGCCATCTGGGCATTCCATGGCCTCAGAAACTGTGATATGCAGTGAGGAGTAAAATCAAAAATCTACACCTTTAGAAAGCCTGAAGGCGGTGCTTAGTTTTTGGGGTCCCGTACGTGGCTAGGCTCCCACATGTGGTATCCCTGTACTCAGGACAAGCAACAGAATGTATTTTGGGGTGTAATTTCACATATGCCCATGGCTTGTTTGAACAATATATCATTTAGTGACAACTTTGTGCAAAAAAAAAAAAAAAAAAAAAAAATTGTCTTTTTCCCACAACTTGTGTCATAATATAAAATATTTCATGGACTCGACATGCCTCTCAGCAAATAGCTTGGGGTGTCTACTTTCCAAAATGGGGTCATTTGGGGTTGTTTTGAACTGTCCTGGCATTTTATGCACAACATTTAGACGCTTATGTCACACCTCACCCACTCTTCTAACCACTTGAAAACAAAGCTCTTTCTGACATTTTTTGTTTACATGAAAAAATAATTTTTTTTTGCAAGAAAATTACTTTGAACCCCCAAACTTTTTCGATTTTTCGAACGCATTTTTTGGGGGGAAAAAACAAACTTTTTAAAATTTTAATGCACTAAAACGCACTATATTGCCCAAATGTTTGATGGAATAAAAAAGATGATCTTGGGCCGAGTACATGGATACCAAACACGACATACTTTAAAATTGCGCACAAACGTCGTGCAATGGCGACAAACTACATACATTTTTAAAAGCCTTTACAGGTTACCACTTTAGATTTACAGAGGAGGTCTACTGCTAAAATTACTGCCCTCAATCTGATCTTCTCGGTGACACCTCACATGCATGGTGCAATTGCTGTTTACATTTCACGCCAGACCGACGCTTGCGTTCGCCTTTGCGCGAGAGCAGGGGGGACAGAGGTGCTTTTTTTTTTTCTTTTTTATCTTTTTTTTTTTTAACTGTTCCTTTTCATTTTTTTTTTTATCATTGTTATTGTTCTCAGGGAATGTAAATATCCCCTATGATTGCAACAGGTAGTGACAGGTACTCTTTTTGAAAAAATTGGGGTCTATTAGACCCTAGATCTCTCCTCTACCCTCAAAGCATCTGACCACACCAAGATCGGTGTGATAAAATGCTTTCCCAATTTCCCACTGGCGCTGTTTACATCCGGCGAAATCTAAGTCATAAAATTCTCGTAGCTTCCTGTTTCTTAGGCCATAGAGATGATTGGAGCCGTTTTGGTCTCTGATCAGCTCTATGGTCAGCTGGCGGAACCACTGGCTGCATTCTCGGGTTCAGGAGACAGGAGAGGGACAGGAGAGCCAGAGAAAACCATGGAAGACGGTGGGGGGGACATTCCCTCCCACTGCTTGTAAAAGCAGTCTAGAGGCTAATTAGCCGCTAGGATTGCTTTTACATGAAAGCCGACCGCTGGCTGAAAAGAATACCAAGATGATACCTAAACCCGCAGGCATCATTCTGGTAGAACCACTCAAAGCCAAGCAACATACCAGTATGTTGCTGGTCCTTGTTGGGCATATATTGTAATTTTTTTTTCATGCAGCCTGTGGGCTGAACGAAAAAGAGATTGATTGGTGGGAATGCCCACCATTAGAATACCTCCCTTCATCCACCCACTTCTAATGATGGGCATACATGCACCCTTTTGTTTTTAACTGTGGTGGATAAATCACCTCTGACAGCGCTGGAGTCACGGCTTTATGTATCGTGGGAGCAAACGCTGTTGCTGTCAAGATAAATAAATCCACGCTGCAACTGATTGACGTACCTGCTAAGCAAATGATGGTTAACAATAAAACAAATAACAATAAAACAAAGTTACATTACAGTATAACCGTAAGACATACCATACCTACAAAGCAAATACAAAAAAATAAAAAAATAAAAATAGTAAAAAATAAAACTTTTTTTAACGCAATCTGTGCCTAAAATATATATATGCCGAAGCATGGGGGCATCCGCCCGCAAGAGTTAGGAGCAAATCGCTCCTCCGCCCCTGCTACCCCCATGCTTCGGCATATATACTCTTTTTTTTATTTAACTGTGGTGGTGAAATCACCACCGACAGCGCTTGGAGTCACGGCTTTATGTATCGTGGGAGCAAACGCTGGTGAATTGGGTCAGTGGATCAATATGACCGCAACTCACTCTTTTTAGTTATGCCCATGAGGATTGGCGAATGCAGCAGGAAGGGCACTATGGCCTCGACGAGCCTGTGTTTGTCTTCTTCTTGGTGGCAGCGGGACACTACTTGTGCTTGCCACCTCACCAGCTTGAACTGCACTTATTGGACTCACCATGTCACCACATGTTACTGCAGTGCTGGTTTGATTACGACCAGGGTGTACTAGGCCGCTGGTGCTTGCCAGTTCACCAGAAGGAATAGCGGTGCTAGTACTTCTCTGCTCCATACGAGAGCCCTGTGGTTCTTGCACCTCAACAGCAGAGGAAGATCGGGGTCTGGTATGCCTGACCTTGGTAGGGACCACAACTCCGTCGTCAGAGCTGTCGTCTACAGGATCATATTCTGAGCCTGAATCTGACAGATGAATGACTTCCTTTTCACTATCTGTCATGCTCAGAAACGTGTAGGCCTCTTCACTACTGTACCTTCGATTTGCTATTTTGGGCTCTAAATTTACTGGTACAGTAGTGAGACTCACAGGTAAAAAAGCTCTTATGCCGCGTATACACGGCCGGACTTTTCGACCGGACTGGTCCGACGGATGCCGACGGGCAAATCCGGCAGACAATCTGATCGTGTGTGGGCTTCAGCGGACCTTCAGCTGACTTTTCCGGTCGCAAATCTGACGGACTTTAGATTTGGAACATGCTTCAAATCTTTAAGTCGTAACTCCGCCGGACCCAGAAATCCGCTCGTCTGTATGCTAGTCCGACGGACAAAAACCGACGCTAGGGCAGCTATTGGCTACTGGCTATCAACTTCCTTATTTTAGTCCGGTCGTACGTCATCACGTACGAATCCGTCGGACTTTGGTGTGATCATGTGTAGGCAAGTCTGGTCGTTAGAAAGTCCGTCGAAAGTCTGTCGGACAGGCTGTCGGACTTTTGTAGCTGAAAAGTCCGACCGTGTGTACGCGGCATTAGACTGTCAGCAAATGTAACAAACGCTTCCAAAAAAACTGTTAGCGATCAGGCCTGACTCTGCGAACGCTGCAGTTATGTGTGTTTAGTGTTTTGTAAGTGACAGTGATTGATCGATACTGCACTTGGGTGGGCTGGGCCGGGCGGAGGGGCAAAACGCAGGTGCTAGCAGGTATCTGGGCAGATCCCGCTAACACTGCGTTTTTGGGAACCCTAAACTGCTGGGGACGCTAGTATAGATCTGATCAGATATTGATCCGTTCAGATCCTATACCACTAAGGGAGGTATATGCTGCGTGGGTGGGTGTTAGCAGTACTGGCACTAACCTGACGCTGCCTGGGGCGACGCAGACCCTATCTGACCCTAACTGACCCTAAAACCTAACTGATATCACACAGGTAATAAACGGCGGGTGCCCTGACACTATAAAAAACAAACTAACTAACCAGCGTCACCCGTAACAGTTATACTGTGATCACTGGTGAAAGGGTTAACTTAGGGGCAATCAGGGGGTTAAAACCTTTATTAGATAGTATGTGGGGGTACCTGACGCTATAAAAAGCTGACGGCGAACCTAAATACTTACCCGGCTACCTAGTGTCACCTGTGACATTAATACGGCGATCAGAAAAAAGATTGCTTAGTGACACTTGTGACGGGTTAACTGGGGGGTGATCAAGGGGTTAAACCTTTATTTGGGGGTTGGGGGTACCCTAGACCTAAAGGGGCCTACCACTAACTGCCCTACCACTTATAACAGTCACAAATGACACCAATGCAGTAATCAGTAAAAAAAATAAAAACTGCTATTGATGTCACTGTGACGGGGGGGGGGGTGATTAGTGTGCCTGCGTGTTCTACTGTTCGTGTAGTGTTGGTGCAAACTTATTTGATGTTTTCTCTCCTCAGAAGCCAGAACGAAAAGGCTTTACGAGTGATGACATCACTTCCTCTGCTTCTGTTTACGTTACAGAAGCAGAGGAAGCATTCCATTCGCCAGGAGCGCTCGTGAGGGGGTGGCCATGTATCAGTGGCCTCCCCCTCAGCACGGATCGCTCCTGAAGCGATGCCAACCGCCTCGGGGGTGGGGGTGGGGGGGGGCGAGGCGCCCCCTGCCCATGGGAGGCGAGTAACGTATCCATACGTTACTCTGCCTGCCATGCCATTCTGCCGCAGTATATCTGCATGAGGCGGTCGGCAAGTGGTTAAAAAGTGCTTAAAGGAGAAATCTGGGAATGCAAAAATAGGTAGCACATGCTACCCCCATACCTGCATTGCATTTCTTTTTTTCCTCAGGCCTTTAGTTTTTGCAGAATAGTCTTTTGAATTGTCCAGAATCAGCATCTAATGGTCATTTCTCCGTTCAAAAGTTTGCAGGGAGTGGATACAGCTTCACAGTAAAGCCTCTCCTTCATTCCTTTCCTCTGGAGGACATGTGGGTGAGTTTAGTGAAGAGGTGCACACCCAGGCTGCTATCTAGAACGAGTATGTTCTTCACATGCCTCTGTTTCCATGGCAGCGTGTCCCCAGCTAAAACCCGGAAGCAGAGTGTGATACAAACAGTGAAGTCTCCTCACCTTTTTTTCTTTAGGTTTTGTGCTGCCTTAGGCCTGACTAAACTCGTGTACCACCTAATTTAATGACCCACCCCTTCCTGTCAAGGCCACACCCCTTGCTGTTTAAGACCTGCCCTGAAATTTTCGAGTGGGGACACTAGTTCTGAGGGCCTTCCTGTTTGGCTATGGGGCAGGACATGAAGGGAAAAATCTGCAATGGGACAGGGATGGTAAACAACTGACAGGGGCTATAACCCTCCCTTACTCTATCCAAGATGAAAAAAAAAAGTGTTGCATATAGTTCTACTTTAAGCACATATTTCTGATAATTTTATGGTGAGGACTAAGAAGATCTAACCATGCCAATGGTGCAGCAAAAACATAGAAGAGTGAGGAAGGTTTGTGGTCCAGAATGATAGTATAGTCAAAATTAGAAGTGGCGCGCCCCCCCCCCACAATTGCGGCCTGCTGGCCGCCCGCATACTGGAAGCAGTGTAGCCGCTTTATGGGGGGACGCTAAACTAATTTGCCTCTAGCCCAGTCTGCCCTATAAGACAGGCGCTACACTAACAGTGTAGCGCAAGCCGGCGGGGACTCTTTTCATGCTTCCACCCTGCAAAGTGCTGCCTTAGGCCTGGGCCTTGTCGGCCTAGGCCAGGATACAGTGTTGCACATAGCACTGTGTTATATCAGAAGAGGAGACATGGTGAGGAGCATAGTGACCCGTGCCCTGTGTCTGTTCTCTGAAATGTACACAGTGCTATGTGTATAGAACCTGTGTACAGTACATAGGAGAGGGAGACTGACAACTCCCCCACATCTAAAGTGACCCCCATATGTCCCCAGAGTCTCCTTTATTGTACATACTAATCGTCCCTCTTTCACTGATGTCGCCCCCCCCCCCCCCACCATCCCTCTGTCACTGATCCCATCCCTATCCCCCCCATCCCCTGTACCCCTATACAGTTCCATCATCCCCAGTGCCATCATATGCCATACAGAGCCATCACATGCCGTGATATACAGTCCCGTCATCCCCTGTACTCCTATACAGTCCCATCATTCCCATCCCCGTACGGCATGTGATGGCACTGTACAACATGTAATGACACTGTACGGCATGTGACCCTGTAATATTCTATTTACAATGAAGGGAACATTATTGCTATAGGGGTACTAGGTAATACACCAATTATGGGGGAGCAAAGCTCTGACCATGTCTAAGGAGCTCTGGGCTTCAGTATGAAAATACAAGTAGATGCGAATGGAAGGTTTCATTGTCTCATAAAAATCCAGATAGTCAATAAAAGGATTCATTCACAATGTTAGCTCTGATTTTATTAAATTTTACTATACCAGTAATGCATGGAATGCCTGTGTGCTGTCACATCCATATGTGTATTCTGCTTTACAAATACATTGTTTTCACTCTGGTAGATAGAAATATGTAGAAAACATTTACATACACGGCACTGTCAGTCACTTCTCCTACCTTAGTCACTGACTGAAGTGCTCTTATCTCTGCCGATTCTTCTGACCATTGAGACATGCTGCGGGGAAGAAGGGAGAGGGAGCAGCTACACTCTGTGAAGTCTTGGGAGAGAGCAGAGAGAGGACATCAATCAAGCAAAATGACAGGAAAGTGGGTGGATCCAGACTCCAGAGCCAGACCATTGTTGGTATTACACTGTATGAAAGTCTGTAGACCCTCCCACAGGTATTTAGCTTGATTTTAACAGAATGGGGGCACTTCTGAGAGGGCTTGAAGGATTTATTGATATCAGCAGCTCACATAGAATAGATGTCAGCAAAAAAAAAAAGGAAACCCATACTTCTGTTTTAAAATATTTTTCTTTTGCCTAAGGAGTAACTGTGACGGACAAGTAATACTTATGAATACTTTGCATGAAATGTTTACCAGTGAAAATCTATTGTCAAATACAACCAGGCAGGCTATAATTGACAGATGCCTGCTAACTCTCCTGTGGAACTGCAGCCTTGATGCTATGAGAGAGTTCTTCTGCAAAATCATTACTTTCTCAGTGGATACACTCAAAAGCAAATTTACCAAGGTAAATGTTATTTTATGAAGATATTTTAAACCTTTTTTCTCTTACTTAAAAGAAAAACTGCATACCTTACCCATATCCTCATAAAGCAATACCTTTAGTCTTTTTCAAGGAAAGTTTTCAGGGACATATAGGCACTAACACAGGCATCTTGTTGCACTTACGTTTAGGCAGGAGTTTTTGTTTTAAAGGAAAATCTCACTTTCAGAGATTGTGCACTCATTCTGTTTCCTCTTTTAGGCCTGGTTCACACCTATGCTTTTTTTGGTGCATTTTGCAGGAACGCACTACAATTCATTTAACATGGTTTCCTATAGGACATGTTCACATCTATGCTTTGTTCAGCCGCTGCGTTTTTGGAAAGGGACAGGGACTTTTTTAAAAGCAAAACTCCTTTTTTTTGGTTCAATAGACTTTAACGGAGAAGCTGCAGAAAAGCATGTAGTGCATTTTTGCCACAGTTTTGTGTTTTTAGTTTTTTAATCTGCCCAACAACAAATTGGGCAAAAAAAAGCATTAAAAATGCACGACACAAATTTCTGCAAAATCGCTGAAAAATTGTGTGTGCAAAACGCACTGCAGAAACGGATCAAAAGCAAACTGCATATGTGTAAACAGAGCCCTTAGGGTGATCGAACAGATGTCACTTACCTCATGCATATATACCTCAATCCCACAGCTGCTGCCTTCAGGGATTGTTTACATCCTTCACAGTAGAGCCCCATAAAAGTCTAGGGAGCTCGCCTTCCTCTGTCTTTGGCTGGGAGTCTCATACATGTCTTTGGGGCTTTAGTGTGCAGGTGTGGCCAGGAGACAGAGGAATTGCGGTGCAGGGTGCAAACAGTCACTGGAGATCACTGCTGTCCTGTCAAGGTAAGTATTATTTTCTGGAAAAGGGATGTTAGATCTGTTAGATCAGTTTAAAGGGGAAAACAGGATAAGTGCAATTTCTCTTGAAGTGCGCTTATCTTTTAAACCATACAGCCTGAAGATCAGTATTTGGTGAAACTTTTGCAAAAGTTTTGAGGATATATAAAACTCATGTTTACAGACATCAGAAACCGTATTTGAGACACAGCTTACCAAGAAGTTGGGATATTATAAAATGTTGGAAGTTCTATATTCCCGCCTCTCCAGAGACGAAATCTATTCCAAACAATCTAGAATAAATCATGCTTTTGAAGGATCATCTAATGTAGAAGGAAATCAACTCACTAAGACCTTAATCAAGTAAGTGCTATAACATAACTTGTATGTTGCTAGCATAATTCTAGCTAAAAAATACAACTAGGTTGATAGAATTTACTGCAAAAGATCTGCATGTCATGGGTTATGAGTCTGTGGCAGAGGCTGCGCTGTTCTGAATCACAATTGCAAAATGCTAATAGTTGCCAGAAAGATTTCCCTGCAGATTCCCTCAAGTAGGTTATTAGTTAGGAAATCTGCTCTAATTTTGATTTGATAAAACGTGGCTGGCACAAATAAGAATGATTTACTATAGTTATTGACAGTCACTACTTAAACTTTAGATAGATTGCATAAGCCACAGATAATGTGGTAAATATGTAGAAACTTTTCTTTATCATATTTTTAAGATTGTGCCATGATGCATATACTGAGAATATGAGTGGTGAAAGCCAGCTCCTGGAGAAGAGGCGAGAATATCACTGTGCTGCTTATAACTGTGCTGTAGCAGTTGTGACCTGCACTCAGACTGACAGCAAATTCTACTATGGGTTTCTTCTCTCAGAAAAAAAGGAAAAGGTAATCACTGAGTTTTCCTAGAGTTGTAATTACTGAGTTGTATTTGTCTCCACTCAAGTCATTAATGTACATTTATGAAAACAGGTGCAGGGGGCATTTGCATTTGTACTTGCTACTGAATGTAGTCAACACACCCCTTTGCGGTGGGCTGCTGTATTTTATTAAAAATGTCCCATTATCTCCCATTGTTATCATATGTAATATAAGTCAGATATAATTCTACAAGATTAAGAATTTATCATCTGTATCTCATACCTGCTCCAGTATAAGTTAGCATGATGATGTGAATAAAAAGGAACTTGTATAATTTCTGTCTCTAAAGCTTGCAGGACAGATCTTGCCTTTCAGGGTTTGAGAGCACTTACATGTCTATTTCTGTAGCTAATGACTCCTTTGTCTTGTTTAGTCAGTGAGTGGAATTAATTTCCTTTCTTCTTTCTCCTTTTTCCTCCTTTTTCCTTCCCCACCACCAAATTCAAGACATTTATCACAGGGCACCATATAAAAGATGAATGTATTGGGAATTTACAAAATTATCAGTGTAAGATTGTATTTAAGCTCATGTTTTTATTTATTTCTTTTTTAAGAATGTGCTCATACTTGAAAATATCATCGACCTTCAGCGACAATACTCATTTCCCATTGAAGTTGAGGTAAGTTCTCATAAAATAAAATCTTTGTGCACTTAAATGTCCTGGCCCGTTCTCTAAGGTCTGTCTCTATTGATGACCTACATAACAAAAACAAAAAAAATCTATGTGCCAATGGTTTTTTTTTATTGGGGGGGGGGTGTTTTTTCTTGCTTCAGCTGTATACAATTTACTCAGACCTATTTCCATTAAAGCCCTTTCACGCTGATGCAGTGCGATTTTCCCACATACAGTTTTGGTGTGCTGTCTGAAAGCGCAAAAAAACTTCTGCATGCAGGGGTTTTGGTGCGTTTTCAGACAGCTCACCAAAAATGCGGGACACAATAGAACTCTATGGGAAAGAGCAGCTAACCCACTCCAAACTTGCGGGTACAGTGCACTGCACATGCGATGTGGGAAAACCGCACCACATCAGTGTGAATGGGCTCTTCTGCCCTTTCTGTGAATGTAGTACAAACACTACTTGGCTATGGGCTGCGGTATTTTTCTCAAAATGTAATATGATCTCCTATTAATATCAGGTTTAATATGAGCAGGATGATTATTCTACCAGTTAAAGAGCTCATTATTCATTTTGTATCCAATACCTGCTGTGGGATAAGTTCATGTACGTGATGTTGTACATAGAAAGAAAATTCTTTCTGCTTTTACAGCTTACAGTACAGATCTTGCTATTCAGGGTATTGAGGCACCCTGTAATTTTGTTATCCTCTGCTCCTAGAGTTTGTCCTGTCATCGGAGTCATCCTTAGCGCAGTCGGGTGTGAGCGCTTCCACTGCCCGCTCACATGAGCTGTTTACTACAATCAAGCAAGATATTATGGCTGAAATTACCCAGTTTTTCGCTGACTCTGACCACAGAGGCTTTAAAGTATAACTAAAGGCAAAACATATATATATATTTTTTATTTTATTTTGGATAGATTGGAGAAGGATTAAAACACTCATCAGGTTTTAGTTGAGAGTGAAAGTGAAAGAAAACCACAAATTTTGGGTTGTCACAAGAACAGTCATAGAGGTCAAATCATCCAGTGGGGGCACTAGTCCTGGTGACGTGTGTGGCAACCACAAATTTCACTATGAAGTGATTTCCTCTCCCTTCCTGTTTTGATTATGGCACAGGAAGTGAAGATAAATTTACCCAATTGGACACAGATGGCAAAAAAAAAAAAAAACTGACCCTCCCTTACTCTATCCAAAATGATAAAAAAAAAAATTGCCTGCAGTTCTAATTTAAAGCGGTATTAAACCGAGAAGCAAAAATGTAATATGTTGCAGCTCCTTGATCCAGGATGTGGTGGCTGCATTAGTTATTTTTTTTTTAATTGAAAAAGGTACATGACAATTACAGTTATCAAATGCGCTCAACATGAGCGTACAAAACAGTACGGTATATCTCACCAGTGCAACAATTTCTATGTCTTTACAAGTACATTGCATTTCTCAGCATATTGATCCCGATACACATGTTATAGAAAACACCAAAGAAACACAAGTATTAATGGCTATTTCTCAAATCTTTTAGTGGTATTGTTACATGTTAGTTACAGTAAGGGCAGAAGAACACCAAGCATCCCACACTTTATTATACTTAGTTGGACAACCCCTGTGTTCAAAAATGAGTTTTTAATAGGGTTATACCTGATTTACTACCCAAAGCTATGTATGTATGTATGGATGGAGGTGTGGGCTAGATCCACTTAAGTGCTACAGCTTTATGGGCCATAAATAATGTCTCCAGTAGCATGAACCTAATATGTCTTGGCCATTGCTCCTCATCGAGGACTCCCAGCAGACACACCAGTGAGGTACATGAAACAGGAATTGATAAGACCACAGACAATATCTCTGTCACCTGTTGCCAGTATCTCACTATAACTGGACAGAGCCACAAACCATGTGCAAAATCTGCACACGGCAGGTGCACCTAGTGCAGGCAGAGGTAGGTATATGGTGCATTGCGTGCAGTCTGACCGGGGTCAAGTATGTTTGATGTAGCATTTAAAGGTGGATTAATTTATTGTTGACTGACGGAGATAGATAAATGGGCGAAGCATGCCTCCTCCCAATCCCCATCAGATAAATCGGGGACAAGTTGTCGCCACTTGGTGCGCACCTCCAGTGGAGCCCCACTAGTCGTGGCAGAGAGTAAATGTAGATAGAGTTGAGATAAGTACCCTAGGGCTCTGAGATCGAAGCACTCCTATTAGTGGGTATTCAGAGAAGTCAGTGTCACGAGTATCAAATTGAGTATATAGCAAATGTCTAAGTTGTAGATACTTATAAAAGGTAGATCGGGGCAATTCATATCTCCTTTGCAATACCTCAAAAGAAGCCAATACATTTACATTTTATATGTTATCCACAGAAACCATTCCCCTACGCTCCCAGAATCTACAAAATGCTTTAAATGGGGAACATTGGATTGTGCCAGTGTTGTAGCGCCTCATTTGTACCCTGAAAATTAGTAATTTTCTTGGTCTCCCTCCACACCGTATTGGCCAATGTCAGTATTGGTATATGCCTTTCCCCCAGTGCGGCCATAGGTGCCTTCAGTGCTATCAACAGATGTTTGATTTTAAGGACATAGGCTAGATATGACTTAACCACTGAGGTTGTGTAGCTGGTCCCAGACAGTCTGTCAGGTGGCGCAGCTGCCCAGTCAAATAGTAATAATTTAAGTTAGGCAATGCCATGCCATGCCAGTGTCAGCCTTAGGGCACTGCAGAGTGGAGAATTGAAGTTTCCACCTAGGATTAGCTCAAATAAAGGTGATAAGTAATGTGTCCAGGGTTTTAAAAAATGATTTAGATACTGATGTAGGCATGTGATAAGTCACGCTCAGACACTTGGGCAGAAGGATCATATTTATGAGATTAATCCTGCCTGCTACAGACAGGGGAAGTTTTAGTTTTCTTTTAGGCTTTTTTTTCTCCTTTCATTTCACCTGGTGATCCAGCCAGTAACATACTTCCTTTTTTTTGTTTACAAACGTTTTTATTAAAGGATTATATAAAAACAGAAATTATACAGGCACTGAGAAGATATATGTTACATTAACAAGGTAGGATAACTTGTTTTACAGTTACATCTCTCAGATGGTATATAAACATAGTGAAAAAACAACCATTTATCCCATGAGACGGGAAAGAAAATAAAATAATAATAAGAGAAAAACAAAGAAAAAACCTAGAAACCTTGATATCTAGACCGTACGACCAGAAAGGTGTATAAATTGCGAACCTTAGTACTAAAATGCACACTACAATGTGGTCATCATATTTGCTCCTGATAATAGTCACGTTCAGTCACTCAATCAGACTGAGCAGCAACCTCAGGAACCGAGAGATCCCCAATGCCTGCACTGAGCAGGTGAGCTGTCCATATGCTCCACTTACGGTCAAAAATGTGCATGGAGTGCAGAAGAGTATGGTGAATCCTTTCCATCAGTCTAATGGACTCCACGCGGAGAAGTATCTGCGACCATGACACAGATGGGCTTTTCCAATTCAGTGCTACCGCCCACTGAATGACGCTGAAGAGTGTGTGAACTAATCTCTGTTGTGGAGGGAGAACTCCCGGAACTTCTGCATATAATAAGCACATCTGGTGAGTCAGAGTGACTGACACTCCAGTCAACTGAGTGATGAGGGTGGCTGTGTTATTCCATATAGGTTCTAATAACTTACAACTCCAGAATGTGTGCAAGAGTGTACCCCTCTCCTGACATCCTCTAAAACATGTGTCAGGAGCCAGTGGGTACATTTTATGCAGGCGAGCAGGAGTGTAATACCAACCGGTATGCAATTTAAGGACCGTTTCTTTAATAGATATAGAGCGAGTGCATTTGTGCATATTTTCTACCATAGCTTGCCAGTCTTCCTCTGGGAATTCTTGAGCGGTCTCAACCCCCCCAACCTATCATTGCAGTAGATTTTGAAGGGGTATTGTAGTCATTGAGAAATCTGTATAAAGTGGAAATAGTCCCCCTCTCCTTGGAAGTCTCATCGCATAAATACTCAAATGGCGTTTTAGACAGATCTATTTCTTCACTCAATGCCTTTGAGTAAAAATGCCTTATTTGTAGTTATTGGTAAAAGATTAACCTACTAAAGGCGTAGGTTTGCTGCAAATGTGCGAATGAACAGAAGGATACACCCTGTAGCAGAGATTCCAAGGTTACCAACCCATGTTCATTCCATTTGTGAAATAATTCCCCTGTTCTAAAAGCTGAGAGAAATGAGGGTTCACCCATAAAGGATGATAGGAGTGGTTTGTCTGATTTTAACTTAAATTTTTTCCAGTAGAGAGACCAGAGGTAGAGAGACTGCCCAACAACAGCATTCAATGAGGCAATATCTGATGGAGATATTGAACTTGACCAAAGAAGACCTGGGAGGTAATACGGAGCCATTGTGCCAGCTGAACCAAGTGAGATGCCAGGAAATACTTCCAAAGGTCCGGGTATCCCAAACCGCCTCGCACCTGAGCTCTATATAGCAATGGGCGGCTCAATCTGGGCTTCCTATTTTGCCATATAAATTTGAGGAGATCTGATTGTATTAATTGTAATGTGGAGCGGGCTACATACAGGGGTAGGGATCTAAATAGAAATAAGAGCTTTGGGAGGATAGACATTTTGACTGCTTGGATGCGGCCTATGAAAGAAATACGGTATGAGGACCATTGATTAAGAAGCTGTTTAACATTAGCGAAGGCTTGAAGATAGTTTAAGGTGTACATTTGCTTGAGGGAGGGAGCAAATTTTATACCTAAGTATTGTAAGGAGTTGTGGTTCCAGGAGAATTTAAATTTGTCTTTAAATGTGGTCAATAAAGGACTGGGGAGGTGAATGGGCAACGCTGCGCACTTAGAAGGGTTCACTCCAAGTCCGGAAAGGTGATTGAAGGAAGTAAGGGAGGTCATAAGGTTAGGGAGGGAGATTAGTGGGTCTGTGATGAATAAGAGAACGTCATCCGCATACAAGCTAATTTTAAATTCCTGATCACATTTTTGGTATCCTTTTATGTTGGGTTTATTAGAGATGGATCGGGCCAGGGGTTCCATAGCAAGGGCAAATAAAAGGGGGGAGAGGGGGCATCCCTGTCTGGTACCACGCTTTAAGGGAAAGTAGCCAGAGTTACATCCTGGGAGCTTAATGCGCGTGCAGGGGCGGTGGTATAGTGCTTTAAATCTGTGTAAAAATTGACCATTAAATCCGAATTTGGAAAGAACTGAGTCTAAATAGGGCCAGAGGACACTATCAAAAGCCTTGTCTATGTCCAGGCTCAGGAGTAGTACCTTCCTGGAGTGAGTATCAGCATCCTGTAAAATGTTTGTTGCCAAGCCAAGCGGATGTTATCTGTAATTTGTCTTGAAGGTATAAAACCCATTTGGTCTGGCGATATCAGTGAGGTAATGCCCGAGGCTAAGCGATCTGCTAGTAAAAGTCCAAATATTTTAAGGTCATTGTTAATGGCAGAAATTTTTGGGTAAAGTGTGATCTTTTCCAGGTTTGGGTATAAGGGAGATATTGGCCAGTAGCATTTCTTCAGGGAAATGTTTTCCTTTCAGGATAAAATTAAAAAGTTTGGTCAATTTGGGGATCAGGGTATCGGCAATTTTTTTGTAATAGGTGGCTGAGAGTCCATCTGGGCCTGGGGTTTTGAAGGAGGGAAGAGATAATAGAAGCTATTTCTTCAGAGGTACACTGGGCATTGAGGAGCTGTGATTTTTCCTCTGTGAGCTGTGGAAGGGAGAGAGTATCCAACCAAGTTGGAGAAACAGGGGGGTGTAGGGAGCCAGGGTCTGAAAATAGTGTTTGATAATAAGTGGAAAAAATGTTTAAGACGTCTTTGGGATGAGTGGTAAGGTTACCATTGTGGTCTTTCAATTTGTAGATGTGAGCTGGCTGTGTGGTCTGTTTCAGTTTCCGCGCAAACATTGTGGACGCCGAATTGCTATGGAGAAGGAAATGGGCTTTAGCCCATCTAAGAGACTTTTCAGTGTGTTCGGAAAGTAAGGTATCTAGGGTTTGCCTTTTTTCATTAATTTGGAGTAGCAAGTCGGAAAATGGGGTCTGACTATGTTGTGGTAAAGTTTCCCAAATTCGGCAGTGAGTCTTTGGGTTTCTAATTGTTTTTGGCGTTTTCTTGTGGTTGAGATTTCAATCAAGTGACCCCTCATTACCGCCTTATGGGCTGCCCAAAGAGACGTGAGGGATATTTCGTCTATATCGTTATGTCTAAAATATTCTGCCAGGCGTTCAGATAGTTGGGTCAATACTATGGGGTCAGTGAGTAGCGCATCATTGAGTTGCCAGGTTCTGGTTGTGTATGGGAGTCTAATGCAGGAAAAATGGCTAGAGACCATATGATGGTCTGACCATGGGCAAACATGGATGTTCGTAGAGGTAGAGTTTGCGAGAAGGGAAGGGGAGCAGAAGATATAGTCCAGGCGAGAATAGCTGTCATGAGGGTGAGAGTAAAAAGTGTATTCCCGAGAGCCGACATTGTGAGCTCTCCAGGCATCTATCATATGATGGGACTTAAGGGAGTGTTGAAGAGATTTGGGGAAGGCATTAGAGGATGAGCCCAAGCTAGTTCTATCCATTACGGAGTGGGCAACCAAATTGAAATCCCCTCCAATAAGCAAATGGGGAGAGTGGAATCTATCCAAGACCTGGAAAAAGTTCTTAAAAAAAGTGGCTTGGGACACATTAGGGGCGTAAACTGAGGCTAAAGTGAATTGTTTGTCATGCAGGGAACCTTTGACTATGACAAAACGACTCTGTGGGTCTTTATGGATCCGCTGAGCTTGAAACATTACTGAGTTTTTAATAAGGATCGCCGCCCCTCTGGACCTGGACTCAAAGGTGGAGAAGTAACATTGTTTGAATGACTTGTCTATATAGGATGGGTGGTTAGTGGTGGAGAAATGCGTCTCCTGCAGAAAGAGGATATCAGCCCCCAGTGCTTT
The DNA here is from genome assembly GCF_042186555.1 of Aquarana catesbeiana. NCBI lineage: Eukaryota > Metazoa > Chordata > Amphibia > Anura > Ranidae > Aquarana > Aquarana catesbeiana. The sequence continues at coordinate 499,567,668 of NC_133328.1, read as the reverse complement.
ATACGTCCTGAAGGCCTTTCTCTGTTTATGTGGGGAGTTAAATCCCTTAATGTTGTGGGAGATTACCCTAATACCCATAATAAAATTTGAGGGGAAGGCTAAAAAGGCATGAAGAGTCCAGATCCAGAGGAACGCCCACACCACAACACACAAAACTATCAAGACTACATAGCATAGGCATAATGAAAATATGTGAGGCATCTCTCAGGTTAGCATACATAACTGGTACCATATTGTCATGTACTACACAATCATAAAAAAAAATCAAGATTAGTGGTCTAGAAAAAAGGAAAAAATAGACACAAAAAAGAAAAAAAGTCAGTAACTGGGCCAAAAAGTGGCAATGCATAGTCTTGGGGAGCCAGGGGGGAAATCCTCCCTCTGACCGGAAGAAAAACGTCATTGTGGACCAAGGGGTCCGATACTCTAGACCCGTGGGGCCACAAAATCATCACATACCTGAAGTCCTTACACGATAGAATCCGTGGGAGGCCCATTAACCCAGACATCACCAAGCAGATGTAGGGCCAAAAGGCCTCAACGGGAGTAGAGTAGGGGGACAAACAAGCGGACGCAACCAGAAATCAGCTCGGTGATTGGAAAGGTAAACAGCTGCAAAGCATGGTGGGAGTTCTTCCAACAGAACCTTGAGGGAACACAACTTGGAAAAAAAAGAAAAAAATTCAAATGGAGAGAGAGAAAAAAAGCAAGATAAAAGTTAGTCATAAAGTTAGTTCTTGCGATCTCTCCTGGGAGGTGGGGTGGCCCAAATGGCTGAATGGCGAGGAATGGACGGCATCCTCAGTAGAGCCGCTGCATCCAAAAGGCTGAGTTTCACCAGCAATTCTTTGCCCTCAGTGAGTGTGGTGACAGTATAGGTCGTGCCATTGTGGGAGACTTGAAGTTTGAAGGGGAATCCCCAGCGATAACGAATGCTAGCAGATTGGAGAATGGAGGTAACTTCTTTCATTTTCCTGCGCTTGTCCAGGGTGGTGGGGGAGATATCTGGATATATTTGGACTGAAATGCCCCCCAGACGCAGGTTAGGGGTGTTTCTCGAAGGCCCGAAGGATATCCTCTTTAATTAGGAAGTCCTTGAGACATAGAACTATGTCTCTGGGGGGGCTTCTCAGGAGGGGGAAGTGGACGCAAGGCTCTCTGGATCCTGTCGCAGGAGAACGCTGTGAGCGAGGATTCTGGTAGAAGCGACTGGAACCGCTTCTGAATGGTGGGCAGCAGATCAGTCATAGATTCTGGGGTCCCCTGTACCTGGAGATTATTTCGTCTGTTCCTGTTATCCAAGTCCTCAATGTGAGCCTGGAGTTGCAGGACATTCTCAGAAAGGGATTCCTGCTCTTTTCTAAGGTCTGAACAGGCCAGGGCGAGTTCATAATGCTTAGTTTCCAATAAGTTAGTTCTACTGCCAAGGGCTGCAATCTCCAGGGATAAGGTGTTAGTAGATTTGTGTAGCTCTGACTGAAACTTTTGAGCTATCTTGTCATACATCAGGGTGAGACTCTCATCTAAATCAGCTTTAGTGAGTTGCAGAGAATACTCAGTCTTCCAAGGAGTGTGCTGGGGAAGAAGCTGCAGACCATGCTGGAGTCTGCTTCGTCCGGGCGCCATCTTGGGACATCATGCTGTGTTCCCTCACTCTCAGCAGATAGGAAGTTAGAGACTGTTGGGACAGTTTACTGCAGCGGTTTTTGGGTTCCGGCATGCACTGAGTGTTCCACGGGGGGTGCAGGGAGAAATGGTAGAAAAACGTCGAGTTTATAGCCCCGGGAAGTGCCGTTCGTCTCCGTGGTTCACGGAGCTCTCAGCCCTTGCTTCCTTCCTGCTTCGCGCCACGCATGCGCCCCCTCATGCTTCCTTTTTTTTAGGGTGTCAGCGTTTTGGATGAAGTGGTAAAACAGACATCTTTGGAGAGCAGAATTGTCAGTCTGGGGGAGGGTAGTGTTAGACTAGCAGATTTAGATGGATTTGACTAACAAATTGAAGCTCAACTCCAGCTAATACTTTATTAAGCAGTTGCAGCAACCATTTTTTTTTCCTTTTGGGATTTTACATAAATGAATAAAAGCTGACCATTGTAAGTACAAGTGTTAAATGGTTTGTCTGGACAGCCTGGTCTGTTAATACAAGTAGAAAAATAACATAAAATGACAGGCTGGATCACCAGGAAAAATAAGGGGAAAAAAACCCCCAAAAAACCTAACTAATGCATCGAACACATCTAAGAATTGGTAAGCCGCAATTTAATACATTTTTGTTTTTGGGTTTAATACCGCTTTAACCACTTCCCACCAAGGTACGTACCTGTACGTCCTCGGGTTTCAGTGGTTATACCGGGATGATCTGGTATCGCTACACCTACAGGCATCATCCCGATATCATTCTATTCAGCCGCCAATTCTCTTTTAGGCGGAAGTGATCTGAGTGCCTGATTAGCCACTCAATCACTTCTGCGGGTGGTAGAAGGGGGTCCTACCCCCCTTCTGCTGCCGCCTTTCCCAGGCTCTCCTGTCCCATCTTGGAGGCCGGGAGAAATGCGGTCGACTGTGATGGCAGGCCTGGTACAGAGAGAGAGAATCTGACGTTGTTCGCCTCTCTCTGTAACTCTGGAAACCGGGAGCGACGAGTAGTTTGTCACTTCTGGTTCCGCCCCTTTGTTTACCTGCCCACTTGTTTCTGTCTGATCGGCTGCATGGGGGGCCAGAGAAGGGATTTGGGGTCTAATATACCTCAAATATCTCCATAAAGAGGACCTGTCATGGCCCATGCTGTCACAAGGGATGTTGTTTATCCCTTGTGATAGCAATAAAGATAGTACTAAAAAAAGAAAAAAAATTGTATGAAATAAATAATTAAAAAAATTTAAAGCGCCCCTGTCCCACCCTGCTTACGCGCAAATGCAAACGCATGTTACTCCCGCACTCATATCTAAACGGTGATTACACTACACATGTGAGGTATTTTCGCAAATGTCGGAGCGAGAGCAGGAATTCTAGCACCAGACCTCCTGTGTAACTCAAAACTGGGAACCTGTAAAGGCATTTAAAGCGTTAACTACGGAGAATTTTAAGAACCGTAGTTTGCCGCCATTCCACTGGCAGACGCAATTTTAAAGTGTGACATGTTCAGTATCTATTTACTTAGCGTAACATCATCTTTCACATTATACTAAAAAATTTTGCTGACTTTAATGTTTTTTTTTTAATTAATGAAAGTTTTTTTTTCCCAAAAAAATTGCGTTTGAAAAACCGCTGCACAATTACCGTTTGACATAAAAAATTGCAACACCCACCATTTTAATCTATAGGGTCTGTGTTAAAAAAAATATAATGTTTGGGGATTCTAATTCATTTTCTAGCAAAAAAAAGTCGATTTTTACATAGGAGCCAAGTGTCATAAATGGCCTGGGTGCGAAGTGGTTAAAAACCCTTACATGACTTGCAGATTTCTATCTGATTTACCCATGACTTTAGCGGCTTCTGAGCCATCAGTTGTAGAGGTAAAGCAACAGAGTTGCTTTATCTTTGTCTGGTGAGTTTATCCTGGTGGAGTCTAAAGACCCGTACACACGATTGGACTGTCCGACGGGAAATGTTGGATGTGAGGTTGTTGGCGGACAATCCGACCGTGTGTATGCTCCATCGGACAATTGTTGTGGGACTTTACGCCAACAAATGTTGGCTAGCATGTTTACAAATTTTCCACCCACAAATGTGTGTTGTCGGACTTTCCGATCGTGTGTACACAAGTCCGTCGGACAAAAGTCCAAAGTACAAACACGCATGCTCGGAAGCAGAGGCAGACGGTCTTGTAAACTAGCGCTTGTAATGGAGAGTGAACATTCGTGACATGGCAAATTATAAAATATCTACAAATGCAGCGCACAATTCTCCTCTTCGTTAATTGATTAATAATGAAGCTGCTTTGCTGGTGATACTGATGGAGTTATTGCAAATTTTCAAAGGCTTTTTTTTCTAGTGATATCAAGAATAATATTATTATGTTTTTTTTTTTTTTTTTGTGCATGTTACTACAACACCATTATCCCCTAGTTTTTAAGAACAAAGATACAACTATGTTGGTGTCTCTTGTCAATTTTACATTGTATTTTTTAAAATGTAACTGCCTACTCCCAAACTGTCATTTGAAGTAAAACACATAGCCAAGTGTTATTCTCCAAAATTTTTTTATTGTGCATAAAAAAAAAAAAAAATTATACATGCTATCTGCCAATAGAACTTAACCAAAAAAGTGTATTCTATGCATCCAAAAATATAGAAAATATACCAAATCAAATCATCATTCAACCAAAAAAATAATGTCAAAGCAATAACTCCGTAAGGCCAGTAATAACACGTTCTCGTCCGATTCCGCAACCTATCTGGTTGACGAACGGCCATTCAGAAACGAACTGAAAAGCGCTAAATGAAAAACGCGAAAAGAAAAGTGCGAATCAACACACACTCAACACTCGCCAAACTTCTACTAACACAAACTTAGCAGAAGGAGCCCAAAGGGTGGCGCAGAAGAGCTGAAAAACCACGTAGTACGTGCATTTGTAATTGTTGGCCAACAATTGTGTGACTGTGTGTATGCAAGACAAGTTTGAGCCAACGCCCTACGAACAAAATTCCACGGTTTTGTTGGCGGAAAGTCCGATCATGTGTACGAGGCATCGGACCCCATACACACTATTAGATTTTCTGCAGATTTTTGTCTTCAGATTTACCAAAATATGTAGTGCAAGGGGCTGCCTGACTGCATACAAAATGAAACTCTTAAGGTTTGACCTCATATTATAAGGTTTTGGTAATAAATCTGCAGAAAATCTAATGGTGTGTATGGGGTGTTAGTCTTCTTCTGTCATTCCCAAGTTATTAGGACACTTCCCTATCCTGGAATCCAGCGATGTCGGCACCCCAGCCGATGTTTGCATCTGGTTCCCTACAGCCGGTTCCCTACTGCGCGGCGGCAGGGGGAAGGAGGAGGGGGGCCAAACTTCAGAATGATCTTGCCGCAACGAGATCTTTCAGAAGTGGGGACGGGTACCTGTCAAAAACAGGTATCTGCTCCCATCCCCTTCGAAAGGTGCCAAATGTGGCAACGGGGGGGGGGGGGGGGGGGGTTGGGGTTGCAGATAAGCGGAGCTTCCACTTTTGGGTATAATTCAGCTTTAAGTATCGTGCTTCCAGACGCATTTTACTAATTCTCTGAGTGCTTCTCGGGCTTTTTAGCATTAAGCATCTGTTTCTCAGATATGAAGGCTGCCAGCTGATAATCTGTTCATACATTCTCTAAACTCTACCAGGTGGATTTTCAGGCCTCATCTGGTAACAGCTTTGGTTATAGGGTCATTTAGTGCTGAAGGCATTCCCCAGTTCTGCAATTTTTTTGGGCCTGTTAACATTGTTTGTTGTCTTATCCGCCCCTTGGTTGGTTTTGATTTTGAACAGCCCGAATATGAATAATGCCTTCCTCAATGGACAAGAAAGAAATTAGGACTTTTATACTCTGTAAAATCCTTTTCTTGGAGTGAGTCTCTTGAGGGTCACAGGTCCCACCACCTTGCTTTCATTTGCTACAAAACATATGCATATATTCTGTTAGTGTTCGATCCTCCGGTAGATGGCAGTATAACTAAAAAATGATTGACTTCTGGGCCTCTCCATGGACTCCAAGAAAAGGATTTTATGGGGAGAGCAAATTTCTTTAATCGGGACATCACAGGACACAGAGCCATAGTAATTACTATGTGGGTTATAGTCCACCTTCAGGTGCTGGACACTGGCACACCCTAAACAGGAAGTTGCCTCCCTATATAACCCCTCACATACCGGCAGCATCTCAGTTTTTTCGCCAGTGTCTAAGGTGTTGGTCACGAGTGAAGCTGTGCTGAGCTCCACTGGAGCAATCCTTGCTGGGGCTAGCTATGCAGCCGGATCCATTCAAAGTGTCTTTTAGGCCAAATTGGTGCCCGGGCCTCGTATCCGAAGAAACAAGGTTTTGCTTGTAAACGCTTCTCTTTTTAGAGAGCTGGACCCCGGGATCCAGTACTTTTGGTATTAAGGCCATAAAGTTTTACTGGCGGGTTGCTATCACAGGTCCAGGATTGTGGGTTCCCCAAGGGTCCCCGGTTCCTGAAGGTTTGTTAACGGAACCCACCGTGAAGGGTGAAGATTGGATCTGTTGGTTTTACCACAGAATACCCTGCGGCGGGAAAGGTAAGTGGAGTTTTTTCTAAGGAAACTTTCAATTTTCTTATCAAATGTCTTCTTTACAGTAAATGTTGTCATGCCTAAGTGTCACCACTGGGGGCTGTATTGAACATGTACCTTCTCATGCTTTGCTCAGAGATCACGCTGTGTCACAGAAGCAGCAGACTTTTTTTCCTCCGGCTAGCAGGCAGACCTCTGGTAAGTTTGGGGGTTTTGCTTCCTCCAGACATCCCCACCTGGGCTGAACTCTTCCCCTCTTCGTGAGGCTGTGTATAAGAGAGAACTAAAAACTATCAGCAATGCTGTTTTCTTTCACCGCCCCTACTCGGCGGCGGCTTCCAGGTCTCCTCCATGCCATCCCTCACTCACAAGCCAATCCCGTTGGATCGGAGTCCCGTGTTTGCGTGGGAAAACAATTTTTTTTTTGGAAGAGAAAGGGGGGGGGGCGTGAGGTGGGGGCGGGGCTTAGTGCGGCGTTAGCGTCCTCCAACGTGGGAGTGTGTTTAAAAAAAAAAAACTACATTCGTGCTGCCTGCAAAATTGTCGGAGAGACATAAGAGTAAAGTGGAGCATGAAAGAGGTTTTGGTGACACAGGCATTTACTATTTGCATCAGGCTGAACATTAATAGCAGGGCAATGGCTGGACTATTGCTCAAGCAGTGGATGCGATTTCTTCTGGTAGTACCTCTGCTTTGTGCATCGGGCTAAGGTCAGAAGAGGGGGTTGAAACAACACCAAAAAAGAGCTAAAAGGGTCTCCCTCAAGCTCAAGAAAGTCTACTCATCTCTACAAATGACATCCTCCCCTGAGAGGGGTGGCTGGTCAGAGTGAGCATCAGGGCCATGAAATGTTTGCAACTATTTTCAACACTGCAGCCCCTGTTTATTTTACTAAAAAGATCTTTTTTCCTCAACCATGATAGGTTTAAAAAACGACTTTAATTGCATCCCAGTGTGGGTCAAAATGCGACAGGTTCTCAAGAGTTCCCGTCTCCTCATTTTCTCAGATCAAGCGTTCCTAAGGATCCGGAGAAAAAAAAAGTCTTTCTCTCAAGCTTTGGACCATCTTTTGGCAAAAAGTGATCATGGTGGCCCCCATGATGTAAGACCAGAGGTTGGGGTTTGGTTAAATCCAAATGGACATTCTGGATCTCAAAAATTTAAATTCAATTCCTGAATATAACCACTCTTTTTTTTCCGCATAGAGTCAATCCAATCGGTTATCTCCATCCTACAAGGAGGAGAATAAACCAGAAAAACACAATAAATTACCGCGCTTCACAAACACAAAAAAATTATAAAGCTGCAGTCCCAATTTGGGAGGCATACAAAATAAACAAGTCATATAAATAAAAAATGAACTGCGCTAAACCAGAGATGAAATAATATACATTGAAATAAAAATATGACGACCAATATCAGAAAAACAAATATCTGACAGTAATAAAAAATTTTGTGAGGAGTCAGATAAAGTAACGTGATAACAATATTGAAGTGAATAACAGTGTGTAAAAAAAGTCCCAAAGAATCCAATGGTGATAAGAATAAAGCTCAACAAATGGCACCAAGTGAAAGATCCACCACCAGTAGCAATACATGCTTACCAGAGGCAAGCTACAAGACCGCTTGTATTGAAATAGGATATCCGTTAAATGGAGGCGTCCCAATCCGACCTCACCAGGGGAGGAAGACCAGGCAGGAAGGCTCTGTCCAGTGGATAGATATAATCAACAAGGGGGACCCAGAGGAATAAAAAATAGGATCTCCATAATGTAAATCAGTAAATACAATTTTATTAAAAGGAAGGGGGTTTACACTTACATAGACAGCATGAATATAGGCATAAACGAAGATAAAAACAGCCGGCTGGCCTGCAGACACTCGTTCGAGATGAGAGGACACCGATGACGCCAGCGTGCAACCATCCGACGTACGTTTCGTCTTAGAAGTTGTCGTCAAGGGAACGGGCGACGCACTGACTCATCGATATATATAACACTCACGGAAACCACGCCTCGTTCTGAAGCTCAAGTGGCAGCACCATGACATTCTCATTGAAAACAGGAAATGCGTGAAACCGTATTGGATGTATTACAAATAATAAAACTAAACGGAGAAAACTAATAAATATTGAAGAAAAAGACTAAGAGGGAAAATCTGATGGGGCATAAATAGATAAATATATCTAGAAAACAATATAAAATGTGGCGTTATAAAACACCAACCAAATAAGTACATAGATGTCCCGCTGTGCCATCTAGTGGAAAAATGGAAGAAGACATCCATAATAGAAAAATAATTTAAAATGGTAAATTGAAAGAAATATATCAAGAGGCACTATTAGAAGGTATTAGAAGGTGTCGTAAGACACTCCTACAGATAATAATCATTAGGACTATTATTATTTCAATACAGTGCCCCCACAAAAATGTTTTCTATATATTTTAAACACAAAAATGTTAGTATAAATAACAATAAGAAAAATCCATAATAGAAATAATATTCAAAGGAATAAACTCGAATAGATTTTTTTAAACATTCAAAGTTTATTAAGTTTCATAACAGTATAGAAAAGTATACAAGCTTACATCAAAAACGTACCTTACATTCAAAAATCCACTGTTTGTAGCATATGGCATCTAATTATATTATATAACGCATCGACACCTTTGAACCTGAGATCAGTTAAGCGTTATACATACATTTCTTGGCTATCTAACTTCTGTTATTGGTTCCTCAGCTTGGTAATACATAAATAACATCTATAACCATGTTTTACTTAGAACCCAAATAGGCACAATCAGATTTTAATCAGAATCATTCCATACCAGTATGTTTTTATTTGTAAAGAAAAAGATAAAGATTGTAAAGTGATGAAGAGAAAGAAGAATAGGGTAGGGTCAAGAAGAGGTATCGGACACAGATTGGAAGTACTTTTGTGTTCAAGTGTTCTGTGTCAAGAAAGGTGGGTTATGGCTTCGCTCCGCTTCCTCTCAAGTCTTTATAAGCAGCAGAATAGCGAAATTCAAACCATGGGGTCCATGTTTTATGAAATCTGTCTACTCCATCTGAGGCCTGTGCCAGAGTATCTTCCATTTCGCAAATCTCGGAAACTTTTGTTAGCCACTGTGAGATGGTTGGGGTCCGTGTGGTTCTCCAGAGGGCAGGAATCAAAGTTTTGGCCGCGTTTAGTAGATGTTTGGTCAGCGAGTGTTTGTATCTCTTTAATGGAAATGTGTTGATGTGGAGAAGGCAGCATGCCGCATCTAATACGATCTTAGTTTCGGTAATCTCTTTAATAGTGTCTCTAACCTGTTGCCAAAATTTGGTCAGGCTGGGACACTGCCACCAGATGTGTATTAGCGTGCCTCCTCCATTCCCACATCTCCAGCAAACATCAGGAGTTTGTGTGTACCAAGAGTGCAATTTGGCCGGAGTGATGTACCAGTTTGTGAGTAATTTGTAGGACGTTTCCTGTGTCTTTGTGCTTATAGAGCACTTGTGTGCTAGAATGCAAGCTTTCGTCCACTGTCTGTTAGTAATCGTGTGGCCTAGTACCTGAGACCAATGTGTTTTGAATCTGTCAGCTGTGTCACTGATTGAGTTTTGCAGCCATTTATATGTGATGGAGGTAGTTTTTGTCGTCCGTTTACCTTCCTCACAAACCTTTTCCAAGTCAGTTAGTTGTCTTGAGAAGTGTCCTCTTCTGGACTTATCAGTCACATAACTACGTATCTGAAAATAAGTCCAGAGTGGCAAGTTGAGTATCCCACTATCATTCTATAAGGTCCGGTAGTCTTTAAATTTCCCATTTTGAAAACATTCTCCTGCTTGTAAAGTCTTGTCTGTGAGAGGTTTCCAGAGTAGTTTGTTATTTACACCTGGTGAAAAGTCCAGGTTATCAGTTAAAGGGGTAAGGGGACTCAGCGGGGAGGTCAGTATCAGATTTTTGTCTATTTTTTTGCATATGGCTAGTGTGTTATGTTGTATTGAATTTTGTTGGGCCTTAGTGAGTCTTTGTAACCCAGGATTCCATGGAGAAAGCAAAAGTGGATAGGAGCTTAGTTTTTTTTTCCAGTTCGACCCAGTCCTTGTCCCCTCCGTGGCAGTGCCAGTCAACCACCCTTGTAAGATGAGCTGCTTGATGATATTTTTTGTAGTCTGGGAGTCCCATTCCTCCCACCTCCTTGGGTCTGGTCATAAGTGAGAATTTGATCCTAGCTCTTTTATGTGCCCAGAGGAAATTTAGGGTGCAGGTGTGTAATCTTCTATAGAATTTTTGAGGTAGGTTGACCGGCAGTGCCCTCAGGAGGTACAGGAGCCTAGGTAGTATTACCATTTTTCAAATGGCAGCCCTTCCAAACCACGAAAAGTATCCTGCGTTCCAAAGTTTCAGATCTTTTTCTATTTTAAGAAGTAATGGTGGAAAGTTAGCCTCAAAGATCTTAGCTGTCTTAGGAGTCAGCCATACTCCCAGGTATTTTAAGGCCTTCTGTTCCCATTTAAATGGGCAGTTGGCTTGTGTCAATATCAAGGTAGATGGTGATAAGTTGACGTTCATGGCTTCTGATTTTGTGAGGTTAATTTTAAGGTTAGAGAGATATACCCATAGTGCATGAAAGCTTTCATGAGATTAGGTAGTGTGGTGTGTGGGTTTGTTACGAAAAATAGTAGATCGTCCGCATATGCTGCTGTTTTATATGTCTTGTCATGTATGGTGATACCTTGAATTGATTCATTTTTATTAATCGTTCTTATGAAAGGTTCCAGCGAGAGGATGAACAGCAGCGGGGACAAGGGGCATCCTTGCCTCATACCATTCATCATTCCTACTCTTTCTGACAAGGACCCATTGATCTTTATCCTCGCTAATGGTGTCTGGTAAAGTGTTGTGATCCATGCCATCATATTAGGATTTAAGCCAATATGTGCACATGTCGCAAACATAAAATTCCAAGCTACCCTATCGAAAGCCTTCTCCGCGTCTGTTGACAGGAGAAGACTTTCAACTTGCAGGGAGTGTGAAGCTTGTGTGAGAAGGAGTGCCTTGATGATATTATCTTTTGCTTCCCTTCCTGGCATGAAGCCTACCTGTTCCGGTCCGATTATCTCTGGTAGTAATGGTCTGAGTCTGTTTGCAAGGATTTTGGCTGGTAACTTTATATCGATATTCAATAGGGAGATGGGCCTATAGCTCGAGCAAATTGCTGTGTCTTTATCTGGTTTGGGAATTACCGTAATGTGTGCAGCTAGTATGTCAGATGGAATAGGTCTAGTATCAGTAAGGGAGTTAAAGGCTTTTAGCAGGGGGTCTAACAGAATGTCCAAAAAAGTCTTATAGTATATGGCAGTATAGCCGTCTGGTCCTGGGCTCTTTCCTGGTTTGAGTGCTTTGATAACTTGTTGCAATTCCATTGGGGTGATTGGTTCATCTAGTTGACTAACATCTTCTGCTTTTAACCGGGGTAGTCCACTCTGTTGCACATATTCTTGTATAGCCTGTGTTCTGTTGGCCGGAACACCCGGGGGTCTCTGTTGGGGTGGCAGGTTATACAGTTTTGTGTAAAATGTGTGGAAGTGTCTGGCTATTTCTTCTGTTGTAACATCTACGGATCCATTTGCGTTTCTGATTCCTGAGATGTTTTTAGAGTTTTGTGGTTCGCGTAAGGCCCTAGCTAGAAGTTTGCCTGATTTGTCCCCTGCCTCATAATATACCTTCTTCCGGAAAAAAAGAAGGCGTTTTGTTTTAGTATGTAAAATTTGTTGTAAATTTTTTCTGGCCTCCAGGAGATTACTGGCAGATGCTTCAGATAAAGATTGTTTGTGTTTTGTTTCAAGTGAGAAAATCTGTCCTAGCAATTTTTTGATTTCGGCCTCCTGGAGTCTCTTACGATGTGCCCACATGCGAATCAAGTCACCTCTCAAAGTACATTTGTGGGCTCCCCATATCGCTAGAGGGTCTGCTCCTGGCGTATCATTTAGTTGAAAGAATTCTTTGAGTTTAATTTTAATTTTGGGTAATAGTTCTATATCGGTCAAGAGAGACGCATTAAGTCTCCAGGAGGTCGGGTTAAAAGTCGTCGGATTCTCTACCAATGTCAGGGAAATTGGGGCGTGGTCTGATAAGGATTGAATTCCTATTCTAGCCTCCGTCACTCTTGTGAGATCTCTTTGTGAAATGTATAGGTGATCTATACGGGAATAACGGTTGTGCGGTATGGAGTGAAAGGTATAATCCTTATCTGTTGGGTGTAGAAATCGCCACGTATCAATTAAGTTTAGTGAGTTTAACATGAGCTTAATTTTTTTGAGTATTTTATAGGTTATGCAGGTCTTTCCTGTTGAAGTGTCTAAGAGTGGATTAAGAGGGATGTTGAAATCTCCTCCTAATATTAGGCAACCTGTTGCAAAGTCCGAAAGCTCCCGTATCATATGCTGACAAAAAGCCACATGTGAGGAATTGGGGAAATATACATTGGCGAGGGTAATCAGGGAGCCAGCATAAGTACCCTTCACAAAGATGTATCTTCCGTCTGGGTTTATCATTTTATCTGTCAGATTAAATGGAGCATCCTTGCCGATCAAAATTGACACACCTTTACTTTTAGCTAAAGAGTTTGTAGCATGTATTGCTTCTACAAAGTAAGGGCCAGTCATTTTTGGTACTTTGTTTGAAAGTGGGTTTCCTGCAAAAAGGCAAAGTGTGGCCTACCTTTCTTTAATTCTCTTGTCAGTGTGGATCATTTTTCCGGGATATTCAGCCCTTTCACATTGTGCGATATGATCATTGGTCTGCGACCTAGGGAAGAATAAGCCATCTGGAGGACCCACGGACACCAGTTCCTACGCTGAAACTGTAATGAAGCTTAGAGTTGATCAGCACACTTTAAATGGTAAGGGTGGAAGGGGAAGAGGGGTAGGAAAAGATGAAGGATAAAAGGTGGTGAAGAGGAAAAAAAAGAAACAAACAAACAAGTAGAAACACTCTACGGAGAGTAATCAGTTCACCTCAGAACTTAACTATCGTTCTATGGTCTGTATTTAGTGTAACCAGAGGCCGCAATTAGCCCCTGGGGTCACTACTGAGGTAACGTAGCTAGGCTGCTTCCAGGCAGCGGTGGTTATTACCTATCCTACAAATACTCACTTTATAGGATCAATGATATATCACCAGTAACAACCAAAATTAAATGTAATGTTTATAGTACAGCCAAAACGTGAAATCAACGGAACCCGGCCTATTAAGTCACGTGGGGCATCCCACCCGCCACGCCCAACAGGCGCCACGCGTGAGGCACCCCACATTAATAAAAAAAAAAATTAAAGAAACCTTGTGGTTGGTTTTGAAGTACAACTAAAACAGTAATAAATCTCCAGTTGCCCTCTGGAATTGTGATGTGCCCCTGACGGTAGCTTTGGTATATTCTATCAGTATCCGCCCCTCCGCCCTCCCAGCTAACAGTTCTGAGCTTCAAACAGTCCGTTATACTCAAGGACTGTTTCCGGCCCCTGAAATGTAGCAATGGTAGTATCTCAAGGACAATGTCTTTTGCCGTATGGGAGGCAAGAAGGTAAAACAGCGTGAACCATAGTAAAAAAAAAAAAAAAAAAGGGAAAATTATAAAATGGGTTGGATAAAGTACTAATGTAAAATAAGAGGCTTTGCAGCTTCAGTATGTAACTCCTTGGTAGGCAGGTAGAAAAAAAAAAAAACACATAAAAGAAAAAGGAAAAAAAAATAATTCCACTTGGTCGCCAATCCTACCAAGATGAAATGAGCTGATCTCCTTTACACAACCCACACTGCAAGAGAGGCAGAAGCTCATAGCACAGGTGGGGCTTGAGCGTACTGTCCAAAGGCACGTGTATTCCATTGAGTGGCAAAGGTCCTTATTGTGTGCCATGTTGATCCTGGCAAAAGGAAAGCTTCGGCTCACCAGTCATTTGATTCGGCTTGATCCTCCTCTACAGCTTTTGGAGTGGCCTGTCTGGGGTTGGGAGTGCCGCCATGAACTCCAGAACCTCTGTTGTGTCTGGACTTTTTGGACATCCTTTTTTCAGGCGAGGAGAGAGGCGATCTGTGTGGGCTCCCTTCAGGTCTGGGAAGAAGAAATTCCTGATACCATTCAGGCAGTGCCACAGGTTCCATGTGCAATGATTCAAAGAAATCGGGCAGATCAGCGGGGGGTTGCGTAACACATGCTGCGTAACACATGCTGCATTACAGTAAGGGCAAAGGGGAATCGCCACATGTATCTCAAGTCACTCGCCATCAACTTGTCAAGGAGGGGTCGCAGGGCCCTGCGATTGCGTAGAGTAATTTGGGAGAGGTCATGGAACAACATAATGGTCTCTCCGTTGAATACAATGCTGTCATTGCCCCTAGCTTTAATCATGATGGATTCCTTTAGTGGGAAGCTCTGTAAACAACAGATTATATCCCTGGGGGGAGCGGTGTCAGGACCTTTGGGTCTGAGAGCTCTGTGAGCCCTTGCAAAGTCAATGGCGGTATCTTCCTGTCTTTCAAGGAGAGTGTTGAAGACTCTCTGGAGAGCTGGGATTATCTGTGCTGAATCAACAGATTCGGGGATACCTCTCACCCTTATATTGCACCTTCTTCCCCTATTGTCTAAATCCTCAAGGTGTCTATTCATTTCGATTAGATGAGAGGAGTGAGAGGCAGCCACATTTTCTAATCTATCCATCCTCCTGTCTCTGTGTTTCCCATTAGCTTCTACTGTAGCCAGTTTGTCAGTGAGCACCAGCAGGTTGGATTTCAGGTCGGTAATGGCGGCAGAGAATGTGGATTTTATGTCCGCTGCAAAGCCGGACATATCTGCATAAGTCAGAGGTTGGTTTGTCTGGGAGTATCCCCTACCTGACTCTCCTGCTGCGGACATGGAGTCCTCACTCGAGTCTTCCTCCGTTTGCTGCGTCCGCGCCATTTTGTGCCCCGCCATGCTGCCTCGGGATACTGCTTGACTTTTGAAGATATCCGGGATGTTTCTGGTCTGGGAGGCAGCGGTGGTACGTTTAGGGCGAGTCTGGGGAGTCTGGTACAACTTTCTGCCCATAGCTGTGTCACTAGTAGCGAGGTATCTGGCTGCAGGCCGGATTCCTTCACGGAGCTCTGCTAGTGTGCTTCCGTCGCCATCTAGCGCCAAGCCACGCCCCCCGAACTCAAATAGATTAATGTTGCGGTATAGCCACCAAAGATTCACAGCAAGTTTACAAGAATGGGAATAAAATATTCACGAATTATCTAAAAAGGTATTGAGATCTACCTCTACATTAAGCCCAAAGGGGGTGTAGCATTTTAATTTGTATATCTAGGCCATCTCCAGTCTAGAAATCCCACGTATTAGAGAACCCCCCCTCCAATGGGGGGTATATCTGTCAATCCCCAGGAAGATAGTCTTGGCAGGATCTCGATTGTGAACCTCGAGATAGTGCCTGGAGACCGAATGTTTAGGGAAGCCTGTTAGAATGTTAGTTATGTGCTCGTTAAACCTGACAGAAAGAGGGCGTTTAGTCCTCCCAACGTATTGTAGCCCGCAAGGGCATTGGAGGAGATAGACCACCCGTTCAGTGGAGCACGTAATAAATGATTTGATCTCAAATTCTGCCAAGGTGCTGGTGGAAACAAATGTATGTGTTCTTCTATGTGTGCAGCCACTAAGGGAGCACACCCTACACCTCCTGCATTGAAAAAAGCCAGTCATATACTCAAAAAACCCCTTCTTAACTGGAGGAGGATCGAGAACGTTCGGGGCCACTCTACCTCTAAGAGAGGGAGCACCCTTATAAATCACCTGTGGATTAGCTGGAAGGACATTACCCAATACATGGTCATTCGTGAGGACATGCCAATGTTTTCTAACGAGTTTGGCCACATTTCCATGTTTTATGGAGTAGGTGGTTATAAAGGGAATAGATGGTACCCTATCCCGGTTAGGTGCTTTACTTTTCTGTAAAACACTCCTATCTAGAGATGCAACCTCATCAAGCGTATTCCTAAGGGAGGCCTCAGGGTAACCCTTCTTGAGAAAATGCCCTATCAAAACGTCAGCCTGAAGTAAGAACTCACCATGATCGGAGCAGTTACGTTTCAGACGTATGAGTTGACTTTTTGGCACCGACCTTAGCCAGGCCTCATGATGGCAGCTGTCAGTAGGTATGTACGAATTACGATCCGTATTTTTAAAAAAGGTAGCCATAGTAAACTGGCCATCCTTGACCCCAATTTTTAGATCCAAGAAATTGATCTCAGTATGGCTAGCTTCATAACAAAGCCAAATGCCACGATCGTTGTCATTCAGCTCACTCATAAAGTCCTCTCGGTCCCCATTCCACAGGAGGAGGATGTCATCTATGTATCTAGCCCACAACACCACCTGAGGCCTCTGGTGGGCATAGATGACATCCTCCTCCCATAGGGCCATAAAGAGGTTCGCCAAACTAGGGGCATACTTAGCCCCCATGGCGACCCCTCTATCTTGCCTATAAAACTGGCCTCCAAACCAGAAGTAGTTTTGAGTGGCCACAAAATGAAGTAGTTGCATAATGAAACAAATTTGTTCATCAAACAGTGCAGAATCTCGCCTCAGAAAATATTCTACCGCAAATAGCCCCAAGTTATGCGGTATTACCGTATATAATGAAACAACATCGGCTGTCACTAACCACCACCCTGGATTAGGGGTATAATCAGCAAGTAAGTTGATTACATGACGGGAATCCTTTAGGTGTGAGGGCATTTTGGTAACTAGTGGTTGTAAATAGAAATCTATATACCTGCCCACCCGGGATGTGATAGAATCAATGCCACTAACAATAGGGCTTCCCGGGGGGGCAGGTAGGATGTGGCAGATAGTAAATCACCGGGGTACGTGGGGCTTTAGGTACTAGATATAATCTCTGTTATTTAAAATACCCTGTTCAAACCCATACTGTATTAACACCTCTAGTTCCTTCTTATATTGGGCCTTAGGGTCAGACCTAAGAAGGTATAAGTGTCACGGTCGCCCAATATTCTAGACATCTCAGCAAGATAATCTTTCCTATCTAGAATAATAATCCCCCCCTTTGTCCGCTGGTCTAATTACTAAGTTTTTGTTCTCGCATAGAGAGTTAAGACCGGACATCATGTCTTTATTACATTTCACTCTTTTAAGGGGCAATTGGTCCAAATCCCTTAGTATTAAATCCCTAAAAACCTTCAGGAAGGGGGCCATAGCCCCAGGGGGGTTAAAAAGGGAGGCATTAGAAAGCCCCGAGTGGCGGAACTCATTTGAACTGATCCCAACATCCTGTATGGGATTAGAGGCCATATACCTTTTAATATTTACCTTACGTACAAATTTATGTACGTCAATCTACGTTTGAAACTTATTCAATCCACAAGGTGGTGCAAACTTAAGACCTTTATTAAGTATAAATTTCTCATAGTCCTTTAAAGTGGCTGAACTTAAATTAAATATCCCATCGCTGGTTAGGGTTTTTTCCTCTTTAGATTGCAGTCACCTCCCCCCTCTAGATCCTCTCTTTGGTCTACCGACCTTTTGATGCCCTGATTTGGCCTGTGAAAACCCCATTGTTGGTAATTAGAACCAGAAAGACCTGGATTGCCTAAATCAACAATGGACCCCACAGGTCTAGGGTGGTGCGATGAGGCAGCTCCATTCTCACCATCCGTATTGATGAAATTGGAGTTGTCTCATCGCACCACTCTAGACCTGTGGGGTCCATTGTTGATTTAGGGTTTTGACAGGCCAAATCAGGGCATCAAAAGGTCGGTAAACCAAAGAGAGGATCTAGAGGGGGGAGGCGACTGCTATCTAAAAAGGAAAAAACCCTAACCAGCGATGGGATATTTAATTTAAGTTCAGTCACTTTAAATGACTCTGAGAAATTTATACTTAATAAAGGTCTTAAATTTGCACCTCCTTGTGGATTGAATAAGTTTCAAACGTACGTTGACCTACATAAGTTTGTGCGTAAGGTAAATATTAAAAGGTATATGGCCTCTAAGCCCATACAGAATGTTGGGATCAGTTCAAATGAGTTCCGCCACTCGGGGCTTTCTAATGCCTCCCTTTTTAATACCCTGGGGCTATGGCCCCCTCCCTGAAGGTTTTTAGGGATTTAACATTAAGGGATTTGGAACAATTGCCCCTTAAAAGAGTGAAATGTAATAAAGACATGATGTCCGGTCTTAACTCTTTATGTGAGAACAAAAACTTAGTAATTAGACCAGCGGACAAAGGGGGGGGGCATTATTATTCTAGATAGGAAAGATTATCTTGCTGAGATGTCTAGAATATTGGGCGACCGTGACACTTATACCCTTCTTAGGTCGAACCCTAAGGCCCAATATAAGAAGGATCTAGAGGTGTTAATATAGTATGGGTTTGAACAGGGCATTATAAATAACAGAGAGATTATATCTAGTACCTAAAGCCCCACGTACCCCGGTGATTTACTATCTGCCGAAAATCCATAAACATCCTACCTGCCCCCCGGGACGCCTTATTGTTAGTGGCATTGATTCTATCACATCCCGGGTGGGCAGGTATATAGATTTCTATTTACAACCACTAGTTACCAAAATGCCCTCACACCTAAAGGATTCCCGTCATGTAATCAACTTACTTGCTGATTATACCCCTAATCCAGGGTGGTGGTTAGTGACAGCCGATGTCGCTTCATTATATACGGTAATACCGCATAACTTGGGGCTATTTGCGGTAGAATATTTTCTGAGGCGAGGTTCAGCGCTGTTTGATGAACAAATTTGTTTCATTATGCAACTACTTCATTTTGTAGCCACTCGAAACTACTTCTGGTTTGGGTGCCAGTTTTATAGGCAAGATAGAGGGGTCGCCATGGGGGCTAAGTATGCCCCTAGTTTGGTGAACCTCTTTATGGCCCTATGGGAGGAGGATGTCATCTATGCCCACCAGAGGCCTCAGGTGGTGTTGTGGGCTAGATATATAGATGACATCCTCCTCCTGTGGAATGGGGACCGAGAGGACTTGGATTCCTTTATGAGTGAGCTGAATGACAACGATCGTGGCAGTCGGCTTTGTTATGAAGCTAGCCAAACAGATCAATTTCTTGGATCTAAAAATTGGGGTCAAGGATGGCCAGTTTACTACGGCTACCTTATAAAAAAATATGGATCGTAATTCCTACATACCTACTGACAGCTGCCATCATGAGGCCTGGCTAAGGTCGGTGCCAAAAAGTCAACTCATATGTCTGAAACGTAACTGCTCCGATCATGGTGAGTTCTTACTTCAGGCTTACGTTTTGATAGGGCGTTTTCTCGAGAAGAGTTACCCTGAAGCCTCCCTTAGGAAACCGCTTGATGAGGTTGCATTTCTAGATAGGAGTGTTTTACTGAAAAGTAAAGCACTTAACTGGGATAGGGTACCATCTATTCCCTTTATAACCACCTACTCCATAAAACATAGAAATGTGGCCAAACTCATTAGAAAACATTGGCATGTCCTCACGAATGACCATGTATTGGGTAATGTCCTTCCAGCTAATCCACAGGTGATTTATAAGGGTGCTCCCTCTCTTAGAGGTAGAGTGGCCCCGAACGTTCTCGATCCTCCTCCAGTTAAGAAGGGGTTTTTTGAGTATATGACTGGCTTTTTTTCAATGCAGGAGGTGTAGGGTGTGCTCCCTTAGTGGCTGCACACATAGAAGAACACATACATTTGTTTCCACCAGCACCTTGGCAGAATTTGAGATCAAATCATTTATTACGTGCTCCACTGAACGGGTTGTCTATCTCCTCCAATGCCCTTGCGGGCTACAATACGTTGGGAGGACTAAACGCCCTCTTTCTGTCAGGCTTAACGAGCACATAACTAACATTCTAACAGGCTTCCCTAAACATCCGGTCTCCAGGCACTATCTCGAGGTTCACAATCGAGATCCTGCCAAGACTATCTTCCTGGGGATTGACAGATATACCCCCCCATTGGAGGGGGAGTTCTCTAATACGTGGGATTTCTAGACTGGAGATGGCCTGCATATACAAATTAAAATGCTACACCCCCTTTGGGCTTAATGTAGAGGTAGATCTCAATGCCTTTTTAGATAATTCATGAATATTTTATTCCCATTCTTGTAAACTTGCTGTGAATCTTTGGTGGCTATACCGCAACATTAATTTATTCGAGTTTATTCCTTTTGAATATTATTTTTATTATGGATTTTTCTTATTGTTATTTATACTAACATTTTTGTGTTTAAAATATATAAAAAAAATGTTTGTGGGGGCACTGTATTGAAATAATAATAGTCTTTATGATTATTATCTGTAGGAGTGTCTTACGACACCTTCTAATACCTTCTAATAGTGCCTCTTGATATATTTCTTTTAATTTACCATTTTTAATTATTTATCTATTATGGATGTCTTCTTCCATTTTTCCACTAGATGGCATAGCGGGACATCTATGTACTTATTTGGTTGGTGATTTATAACGCCACATTTTATATTGTTTTCTAGATATATTTATCGATGCTCCATCAGATTTTCCTCTTAGTCTTTTTCTTCAATATTTATTAGTTTCCTCCGTTTAGTTTTATTATTTGTAATACATCCAATACAGTTTCACGCATTTCCTGTTTTCAGTGAGAATGTCATGGTGCTGCCACTTGAGCTTCAGAACGAGGTGTGGTTTCCGTGAGTGTTATATGTAGCAATGAGTCAGTGCGTCGCCCGTTCCCTTTGACAACGTCTTCTAAGACGAAACGTACGTCGGATGGTTGACGCGCTGACGTCATCGGTGTCGTCTCGAACGGGTGTCTGCAGGCCGGCTGTTTTTATCTTTGTTTATGCCTATATTCATGCTGTCTATGTAAGTGTAAATCCCCTTCCTTTTAATAAAATTGTATCTACTGATTTACTCTATGGAGATCCTATTTTTTATTCCTCTGGGTCCCCCTTGTTGATTACCTCTATCCACTGGACGGAGCCTTCCTGCCTTGTCTTCCTCCCCTGGTGAGGTCGGATTGGGATGCCTCCATTGAACGGATATCCTATTTCAATAGAAGCTGTCTTGTAGCTTGCCTCTGGTAAGCGTGTATTGCTACTGGTGGTGGATCTTTCGCTTGGTGCCATTTGTTGAGCTTTATTCTTATCACCATTGGATACCATTTGGGTTCTTTGGGGCTTTTTTTTTACACATTGTTATTCACTTCAATATTGTTATCACGTTACTTTATCTGACTCCTCAAAACATTTTTTATTACTGTCAGATATTTGTTTTTCTGATATTGGTTGTCATATTTTTATTTCAATGTATATTATTTCATCCCTGGTTTAGCGCAGTTCATTTTTTTTTTTTATACTACAAGGAGGAGAACTTCTGGCATCAATCAACGTCAAAGATGCATACCTCCCATATGCCTATTTTCTCGCTCACTAGTAATATCTACTTTTCAAGGTGGAAAATCTTCATTTTCAGTGTGTAGCTCTGCTTTCCGGTCTAGCTACTGCACCTTGAGTGTTTACTCTGTTCTGGCCCTTCTTCTAGCCAGATTAAGGGCCCAAGGTATAACAATTATGGTTTACCTGGACGATCTGTTCTTGATAGTCCAGTCGGTAGCCCGCTTAGACCAAAGTATGGTCACCACATTCAACTACCTGGAATATCTAGGTTGGATTCTCAGCCTAGGAGATATCTTCTTTAAAACCATGAAAAGGGCTAAGATACTTGGGTCTGATCATAGGTACACCCAGAAAAGGGTATTCTTGCCCCAGGCAAAGATCAGCGCCATAAAGGAACTGATTTAGGTGGTCGAAGCAAGATGAATTCTTCTATTCAACTTTGCATGAGGTTGTTGGGAAAGATGGTGGCTTCATTCTAGGCCGTTCCTTATGCTCAGTTTCATTCGAGGCTGCAAAACATTATCCTATCGGCTTGGAACAAAGGGTTCAAGCTCTAGATTCCCAATGTGTCTGACTCCAAACCCTACGGCCACATCACCCTGAAAGCGCCTGATCTCATCTGATCTTGGAGGCTAAGCAGGGTGGGGCCTGGTTAGTACCCAGATGGACCACCTGGAAATACCAGGTACTGTAGGCTGGGTACACTGGAGCCTCAGTTTATGGTTAATATCCAAAAATCTGCAAAGTGGATAATCCTTTCTTCAGTTACCACGGAAGTGGCCCAGATCAGAAATGATAAAACAAGTAAACCGCGCTAAAATATGAGTCCAATTAACAATCAGTGAAATAAAGTTCAATTGAAGTCCAGAACAAAACGGTAAATTCTTCTATGTGATGAAGTGAAGAAAAATAAATAGAAGATAACTGTGTGGTGAACTGCTTACCAGAACGTAAGCCAAGTCAGACAGATGGCTTAAAACCCAGCCCAGGCCTTTAGGAGCACTCCAAAGTGGGCAGAATCCCTCGCGCTCATGCAGCAGAACGGGTCCACATAGGGTTTAATCAGATAAAAATACAAAAACCATAGCGTGATACTGACATAAAATTATTAAATCAAAAAGGAAAAAAAAGGTAGTGTTCACACAGATAATCATGAAAATCATAAATGCACCCTGAATGCGTAGCAAATACAGGGACGTGAAAAATGGTGACATGCAATGAATAGTGTCCTTGGAAATGAGATGTAAAGCACCAAGTATATCTGTTTACCAGAAAATAACGTTGGACAAGCAGACAAAAAAGCCAAAAACAGAAAAAACACCCAGTGCACAGACACAAGAGGCCGCTTACCAGATGGTAAACTAGTGAGGATATAATCAGCAGTAGGCTTACTACCTCTGTGTAACCCAGAGTATAAACTTGATTGGACCCATAGGGGTTCCTGCTCACCAGAAGATTGACTGGAAATAGCCCAAAAAGAAACCTTGGTGGAGTCACCGCGATCCCGTCCTGGCAGGCTCTTCACAGGCTCAAATATGCATATGTGTTCAAAGAGGAGAAGCAGCCAATAGTGTAATAACGTTACGACTCCAATTTATTAAAAAGCAAACACTTACGTTTAAAAAACGAAAAACAGCAATGCCGGCCGGCACTCAGACAGCTCCCGTCCACAACAGGGCAACGTGGTGACGTCAGCATGTTGCCCTGTTGTGGACGGGAGCTGTCTGAGTGCCGGCCGGCATTGCTGTTTTTCGTTTTTTAAATGTAAGTGTTTGCTTTTTAATAAATTGGAGTCGTAACGTTATTACACTATTGGCTGCTTCTCCTCTTTGAACACATATGCATATTTGAGCCTGTGAAGAGCCTGCCAGGACGGGATCGCGGTGACTCCGCCAAGGTTTCGTTTTGGGCTATTTCCAGTCAATCTTCTGGTGAGCAGGAACCCCTATGGGTCCAATCAAGTTTATACTCTGGGTTACACAGAGGTAGTAAGCCTACCGCTGATTATATCCTCACTAGTTTACCATCTGGTAAGCGGCCTCTTGTGTCTGTGCACCGGGTGTTTTTTCTGTTTTTGGCTTTTTGTCTGCTTGTCCAACGTTATTTTCTGGTAAACAGATATACTTGGTGCTTTACATCTCATTTCCAAGGACACTATTCATTGCATGTTGCATGTCACCATTTTTCACGTCCCTGTATTTGCTACGCATTCAGGGTGCATTTATGATTTTCATGATTATCTGTGTGAACACTACCTTTTTTTTCCCTTTTTGATTTAATAATTTTATGTCAGTATCACGCTATGGTTTTTGTATTTTTATCTGATTAAACCCTATGTGGACCCGTTCTGCTGCATGAGCGCGAGGGATTCTGCCCACTTTGGAGCGCTCCTAAAGGCCTGGGCTGGGTTTTAAGCCATCTGTCTGACTTGGCTTACGTTCTGGTAAGCAGTTCACCACACAGTTATCTTCTATTTATTTTTCTTCACTTCATCACATAGAAGAATTTACCGTTTTGTTCTGGACTTCAATTGAACTTTATTTCACTGATTGTTAATTGGACTCATATTTTAGCGCGGTTTACTTGTTTTATTTATTCTATTGGTGTGCCCCACTTATAACCGCAGCTTATTGAATTCTAATTTATGATATTTATATCAAGGAGTCATTTTATTCCTATTCACATTTTTTCACTGGTATTTAATTTTCCAAGCGCAATTTTGTTTGTTTCTACAGATCAGAAATGACCTTGCCCATTATCATTCTAGAAATTCAGGCAGAGCACTTGGTTCTGAGGGCCTGAACGTTCAGTTTACGGTATTGTCCTGCCAGGATTCAATCTGACTATGCCACAGCAATGGCCCTATATTATTCACCACAGGGGCACAAGAAGTTGTGCGGCCCAGAGATAGGTGAATCATATCCTATCTTGGGCAGAAAACCATGTATTTTGCCTTTTGGCGGTCATCATTCTAGGAATAGAAAATTGGCAGGCGGACTACTTGAGTCGCCAGCAATTGTTCCCGGGAGAATGGTTCCTTCACCCCGATATCTTCCTGTCAATATGTCAAAGATGGGGGATCGCAGACATAGATATGTTTACATCCAGGTTCAGCAAAGAAATCAACAACTTTTGTGTCAAAGGATCCACTAGCATGCGGAACAGATGCCTTGCTATTCCCGTGGACTTGGTTCTCACTGATTTATGCATTTCCTTCTATTCTGCCTTCGTCCACGACTTCTTCGCAGGATCAAGCAGGAAGGGAAGTCGGTGATTCTTGTGGCCTCCAGCGGGGCCCAGGAAATCTTGGTATGCAGGGATCGTAAAGATGACAGTAGGGGACCCATGGACCCTACCGCCATGGCCAGACCTTCTTTCGCAAGGTCCGATATTCCATCCTACTTTAGAAACGCTAAATTTAACGGTTTGGCTATTGAGACCCACAAGAAACGTGGGCTGTCAGGTTCAGTGGTTTCTATCTTGGTAATGCAAGGGAGCCGGCCTCCATAATTATATATTATGGAGTCTGGGAAGCATTTGTCTCCTGGTGTGAAACCAGGGGTTGCACCCCAGAAAATAGGTCAAAGGTAGAATCCTTGACTTTCTGCAGATGGGGTGAAAAATAAAGCTGGCCTTGAGTGCTTTCTAAGGACAGGTCTCGGCCTTATAGGTATTATTTCAACGACCACTTGCTTCACTTTCTTTAGTTCGTAACTTTATTCAGGGGGTAAGATGGCTTAATCCCCGGTTAGGTCACCCCTGAACCCTTGGGACTTGAATTTATATTTTTGGCGGCATTACAAAATGGCCTTTTTTTGGACCGATACGACATATTCTTTTGGTCCTCTTTTGACAAGGAAACTATTTTTTCTGGTAACTATATCTGCTGCAAGAAGGGTATCAGAATTGGCTGCTTTTTCTTGTAAAGAGCCATATTATTATTCACAAGGATAAGGTAGTATTGCGTCCTCGTCCTAACCTTTTACCAAAGGTAGTATCAGGTTTTTTCTAAAACCGGATATTGTTCTATCTTCATTTTTTCCAGAACCCTGTTCTATGGAAGAAAAATCACTACATTCTCTTGGTGTTGTGAGAGCAGTCTACTTAGACGACTGCTCAGATTCGGAAAACGGATGTTTTGTTGTATTGCCTGAAGGTCCTAAAAGAGGACAGGCAGCATGGAAATCTACTATTCTAAATAGATTCGACAAGTAATCGTTCTAGCTTATGGTTTAAAGAAGTAGTTTCTACCCTCTCAAATCAAATTGCACTCCTCTAGGGCTGTTAGTGCTTCCTGGGCAGTGCATCACCAAGCCTCCATGGCTCAAATCTGCGAGACTGCAACTTGGTCTTCAATCCATACATTTACCAGAATCTATCAGGTGGGTGTCGCCTTTGGGCGCAGTGCACTGCAGGCAGCAGTATAAGTCCTCTGATCTCATGGTGCCCTACTTTTGTTGCGTCTCCCTCCCTTCAGTTGGCATTGCTCTGGGACATCCCTCATAGTAATTACTATGGCTCTGTGTCTCGTGATGTACGATTAAAGGAAATAGGATTTTTATAACAGCTTACCTGTAAAATCCTTTTCTTTTGAAGTACATCACGAGACACAGAGGTCCTGCCCCTCTTTCTAGTATCCACGTGTATTGCTTTGCTACAAAACTGAGATGCTGCCGGTATGGGAGGAGTTATATAGGGAGGCAACTTCCTGTTTAGGGTGTGCCAGTGTCCAGCACCTGAAGGTGGACTATAACCCACATAGTAATTACTATGGCTCTGTGTCCCGTGATGTACTTCAAAAGAAAAGGACTTTTACAGGTAAGCTATTATAAAAATCCTATTATCCTATAGCCAAAACAGGAAGTGAGAGGAAATCCCTCCAAAGTGAGGGAATCCTGGGGTGTCAGGACAACCATTGTACCCATTGGAAGATTCCTGTTCTGATTCTTGTCTTTAATGACACTTCAATAAAAATTATATATATTTGTTTATAAGACCACAAAAGCATTTAGCAGCTACAACTCTATTGTAATCAAAATGAAACCTCTCCCCTCCATAAAAAAGATTTGACAAAAACTGTAAAATACGTTCACGGCAGAAACTGCTACTCTGGGATCTGGTGGAGGTTGGTCACATAATCCCATTCCTAGGTATTGTCCGCTATGGGCTATTGGTTAGCCCTTTACAAATGAAGGGAGCTGGTTAAAGGGAGACCATATTGCTCGCTCATATTTCTAATTTCTTTACCAGCAGAAAGTTTGTGCTTCAGGTGGCTTGTGGCCAGGCTCTAGGGCAGTGATGGCGAACCTTGGCACCCCAGAACTTTTGGAAGTACATTTCCCATGATGCTCATAAACTCTTCAGTGTAGTTGAGCATCATGGGAAATGTAGTTCCAAAACATCTGGGGTGCCAAGGTTTGCCATCATTGCCCTAGGGGAACAAAGGCATGCACTATTTTTGAAGTGATGGGTTCATTTGCAGGAAGATTTTCTCTTGGTGACTGTGCATTAACATTGTGTTTTGTAGATGTAGGTTTAGGCTGTATGGAGTTAGTATGTAAATAGATTAAAGTTGAACTTCAGAGAAATATAAATAAAAGCAAAAACACTAAGCCTGGGTTCACACTGATGCGAATTGGAAACGGGGTTTCCCCCCATCCAATTCGCATGTCAGGAGATTGTAACCGGCTGACTATGGAGCTGGTTCACAGATCTCTGGAGCGGCTCTGGTGCGAATTGCACAGGAGTCCTGTGCATCTTCTTGTCCGTTTCAGGTCCAAATTTAGGCTGAAATCGGACCTGAAACGGTGAATGGGAATGCACCGGACCCTGCTGTGAGCTGCTCCGTGCTGCGGTGTGAACGCAGCCTAATTCAATTTAGGTACAGTATGCTCATTAAAAAAAAGAAAAGAAAAAACACTGAGCCTATTCTTAAAACCAACTATTTAAGTACCTGAGTTTGGATTGGTATCAGCCTCTTTCAATCAGTGTACAGTAGAGCTTAGTCCTGGAGTAGGAAGAGCAGGAAAATGGGTTGTATCTGTGAGCTGCAGGCATGCTGATGTGGAGAGAGCGGAATGAGAGAGATTAACAAATTTAGTCTGCTGCTTTCCCCCCACAGTTCAGTCACAGGTTGTGAGCAGGTAGGAAACCTAGTTGTATTACTTTGATGCAGTAGTAGACAAGTCAGGGCACCAGCCTGGCTCTACTGCCTGGCATAGTGGAGTAAATTTCAGGACTGAATTGATATAAATTTGTTGCCAGGTAAATTGCTCTCAGTTATAAAACTAAGTTGAATAATGTACACTAAACATTAATGTCCAGGTATTTATTTACTTTTTAACAGTTACCCAGTCTTCTGTGCCAACAGAGATATAGTTAAAAGAAGTAACTTTTAAATGGTATTTGTTTGTGTAATTTGATATTGCATGTGCAGTTCATTCAACATTATAAAAAATCTTTAAGATTGGGGTATTCTGTTTTTTCACTCTGCGCTGTAGGTGCCAATGGAACGAAGGAAGAGGTATTTTGCTATACGCAAGGAAGCAAGAGAAGCAGCAAATGCAGATTCTGGTATAGTTATTGCTTTAACTGACTAGCTTTTGAAAGTTGCAGGAAAGAGAGTATTTTTAATACCTCTACCTAAATTCTCTGAAGTCATGGATATTTATGATATGATTACAATGAGTGTGTGCAGATTAAGGATGCAAATTGTGATAATATTCAAAATTCATAATCAAAATTTATAAATGACAATAGTCCAATCAGTGCAAAAAAACTGAAAAACTCCAAAATAAACTAAAAAAAAAAAAAAGTGTGTGTGTAATGTTATATATATATATATATATATATATATATATATATATATATATATATATATATATATATATATATATATATACACACACTGTTGTGCTCATAAGTTTACATACCGTGGCAGAATTTGTGATTTCTTGGCCATTTTTCAGAGAATATAAATAACACAAAAACATTTCTTTCACACATGGTTAGTGTTTGGTTGAAGCCATTTATTATCAGTCAACTGTGTTTACACTTTTTAAATCATATTGGCAATAGAAACAACCCAAATGACCCTGATCAAAAGTTAACATACCCTGGTGATTTTGGCCTGATAACATGCACACAAGTTGAAACAAAGGGGTTGGAATGGCTATTAAAGGTAACCATCCTCATCTGTGATCTGTTTGCTTGTAATTAGAGTGAGTGTATAAAAGGTCAATGAGTTTCTGGACTCCTGACAGACCCTTGCATCTTTTATCTTGTGCTGCACTGAGGTTTCTGGATTCTGAGTCATGGGGAAAGCAAAAGAATTGTCAAAGGATCTGCGGGAAAAGGTAGTTGAACTGTATAAAACAGGAAATGGTTCTAAAAAGATATCCAAGGAATTGAGAATGCCAATCGGCAGTTTTCAAACTCTAATCAAGAAGTGGAAAATGAGGGGTTCTGTTGAAACCAAACCACAGTCAGGTAGACCAACTAAAATGTCAGCCACAACTGCCATGAACATTGTTCGGGATGCAAAGAAAAACCCACAAATAACTGCAGGTGAAATACAGGACTCTGAAAACATGGTGTGGCTGTTTCAAGATGCACAATAAGAAAGATGGGCTGCATGGTTGAGTCGCCAGAAGAAAGCCATTACTATGCAAATGCCACAAAGTATCCCGCTTAGAATACGCCGAACAGCACAGAAACAAGCCTCAAACCTTGTGGCACAAAGTCATTTGAAGTGATGAGACCAAAATTTAGCTTTTTGCCCACAACCATAAATGCTACATTTGGAGAGGAGTCAACAAGGCCCATGATGAAAGGTACGGAGGTGGATCACTGATGTTTTGGGGATGTGTGAGATACAAAGGCACACAAAATTTGATCAAAATTGTCGGCAAGATGAATACAGTGTGTTATCAAAAACTATCAAAAAATACTGGAGGACCATTTGCATTCATCAGCCAGGAAGCTGCGCATGGGACGTTCTTGGACATTCCAACATGACAATGTTCCACAACACAAGGCCAAGTCCACCTGTCATTGTCTACAGCAGAATAAAGTGAAGGTTCTGGAGTGGCCATCTCAGTCTCCTGACCTCAATATCATTGAGCCACTCTGGGGAGATCTCAAACTTTCAGTTCATGCAAGACAGCCCAAGAATTACAGGAACTGGAGGCTTTTTGCCAAGAGGAATCGGCAGCTTTACCATCTGAGAAAGATAAAGAGCCTCACCCACAAATACCACAAAAGACTTCAGGCTGTCATTGATGTTAAAGGGTGCAATACACAGTATTAAGAACTGGGGTATGTAAACTTTTGATCAGGGTCATTTGGGTAGTTTCTGTTGTCATTATGATTTAAAAAGGGTAAACACAGTTGATTGTTTATAAATGGCTGCAGCCACACACTAACCATGAGTGAAAGAATAGTTTGTGTGTTATCATTCATATTCTTTGAAAAATGGCCAAGAAATCATAAATTCTGCCAGGATGGATATATATATATATATATATATATATATATATATATATATATACACATACACACATACCCTGGCAGAATTTATGATTTCTTGCCCCAGTGGGTCTAGTCACACATTTGAGTACTCTAAAGACAATCTCCGCTCCTCTCCTTCCTGCTTTGGGATATCGCAAAAGAACAGGGAAACGGCAGTATCTGCAGGTGGCAAAGGCTATTATGCTGTATATTCCACGTCTTTACAGACCGCTCTCCAAGTATCCTCCAGCTAATGGATGTTCTTTGCTGTCCTATAAGCGGGGCTTTGTTTCAGCTGGAACTGCATTCCGCAACCTTTCGCAGCCCTCCCCTCTCCAGTAGGTCCTATATATTTTTTTTTCAGTTTATTTTAGATTTTTTCACAGCTTTTTTGCACTGATAGGAATATTATCATTTATGAATTTTGTACCTTGATTATGAATTTTGAATATTATCACAATTTGCACTTTATTGAATATTAAGGTGTTATCTTTGTGATATCGTGGAGATATCATAACTCTTAAATCACTTAAGTGTTTACATATAGTGCTGCTTCATTTGATTGTAATAATATTTCTATTAGGTGCTGGTGACATTAGGAGTTCAGCAGCTGTATATCCACACATTGCACTTTTTTCATTTATTCACACTTAGTAGCGCACAAGTACTTTTTTTTCCTATTTTCAGATTAAGGATGATTACTGTTAAAAATAAATATTTGTATTGTGTTTATTTTTTGACGTTGTTACATATTTTTGAGTTGTTACCTCAGTGTAGGTACTCCCACAGTAAAAAACAAAAAAACTAGTAGACATGTAATATTTTGCTGTCTCTGTGTCTTAATGCTAACCTGTTCTTTGCCTATGCAGTGCAAAGCAAAAAGGTTTGTAGTATTCTTACTATTCTCCACAGCATCTAGTCAACTTTTCTTCAGTAGTTCTGATCATGGAGGAGCATGTGACTCTTTCCATGTGACTGCTAAAAGACAGTGGGTGCATAGGCCTATGTAAGCAAGGACTATGGGAGCCAAAAGAAAGTATGAGGCGAAAGTTATGTCTTATTTCTAAATAGCTTGTTTAATAGCTGATGTATATTGAATAGTTTGTTTTATAAAAGTTGTACATATCCTAAGGTAACTTTTTTTTTCTCTAGTTGTTCTTGTATAATAGTAATAAATATTAATATGTATGGGATGAAAAGTAGTAGTATGCAAATGTTTGCATATGTGTAGGTATAGGAGACGTCATTGCTGTAAAATTTGACTTGAATATGAATAATTTCTTTTTCTTTCCCTGCGAAGATGAGCCCCAGTACTTATCTTCACAGTCATACATGGCTGATAGCAGCCTGAGTGAAGAAATGAGCCAGTTTGATTTCTCCACTGGAGTCCAGAGTTTTTCCTACAGTTCCCAAGATCCAATGAAACCTCAGAAACGTAACAGGAAGAAGGTACAAAAGAACATATCATTCAATAATTTTGTAAGGGTTTCAAGGTGATATTGCCTTGTATACATAATTTATAGAAACATTTAAATGATCAATGAGGTTAAAAAGGAGATGCCTCAAAATGTTTTATCTGCAATGGTTTGGGAATCTGTCATGCTGATTTAAAGGGCACCACCTTTTAGAGCATGTTACCCCCATATTAAGGGTGTAATAAAGTGCCAAGTTTATCCCCCTTCTGACAGCGTGTGTAGACAGACTCTTTCTGCCACCGGAGTAGACAGACTTGTTACCACTTGAACACAAGTGCGGTGATTACTGCACTCGTAGTCCATTGACACTATCTCCAGCTTTCTGACGGAAAGTCTGTACCTTGGAATGAACATGGAGCCCTTGCATTGCTCCATGATCCACTGTTTAAAGTTGCAAATGACTTCTAGATTCAATATTTAATTTCACATTTTCAAATGTGGGTTCATTTATAGATTTTTTGCACTTATACTTAGCCTTTCATTTCTCAGCTGTTTTTGTATTTATTTTGATGTCATATACCTCTCAAATAACTTCATATTTTTAACACTAAGGCCCCATTAACACTTTCAAATGGTACAGTTTGCGATTAGCTGCAGCAGGTTCTCTGCAATTACTGTTTGCATCCAGGGCTGATCATTCACAGGTAATTGCCGCAGGAGCGATTGCATGCAATGAGAAAAGCCGCGGGAGCTGTCAGTTTCTCATTGCTTTCAATTGGGCTTCCCACCCACAGCAAATTGCAGGAAACCCCCAATGGGTCTCCCACACCTTATCGCAAACTTTCCCATTTGTCAGTGTGAATGTGGCCTAACTCTGGCCTCCATAAAGACAATTATTTATAAGCATTTTTTGTTATTTGCTAATAAAATGTTGTACAGTATACATTCAGGACAGGGGTAAAACTCAATTAGAATAATTTGGGATTTTTTAAATCTTTCATTAGGTTGTTCAACCTTATTTATCTTCTTTGTTTAATGCTGACACTTTTGCTAAGCTTTTTGCAGAGGGCAAGAAAGTGTTCCTATCATTTTCAGTCCCATGAAGTAATACACTATCCATGTTTTCTATGGTTTCTTTGTACAGGTCTTTAAGCAAAATTACTGGATAAGTGCCTTTTCCTATGGATGCTTAACCTGCCACATTAACTTCTCGTAATTCATTCCTTCCAAAAAATCAGTGTTGTGACTATGTCATTTTACTGTCACATATTGCAGTGGGAGCTGTAAGAGACATTGGCCAACTAATAGATGTATTCTGTCTTATTTCATGTGATGGTGTTCGAGTAAAATATGCGCTATACTTTCTTAAAGGAGTTGTAAAGGCAGAAGGTTTTTTATCTTAATGCATTTTATGCATTTAGATAAAAAAAACCTTCTGTGTGTAGCAGCCCCTCTAATACTTCCCTGAGCCCAATGTCTCTCCAGCGATGTCCACTAGTGTCTAAGCCGTCTGGGACACTCCTGATTGGCTAAGACATAGCAGCGGCACCATTGGCTCCCGCGGCTGTCAAAGTCGGTCAGCTAATCGGGGGATAAAGCGGGTGGGGGCAGGTCGGGGCTTCATGTCTAAATGAACACACGGAGCTGTGACTCGGCTCGGGTGCCCCATAGAAAGCTACTGGCTGTGTGGGCACTAGGAGGGAGGGGCCAGGAGCAGCAAAGAGGGACCCGAGATGAGGAGGATCCGGGCTGCTCTGTGCAAAACAAACTGCACAGAGGGGGCAAGTATAACATGTTTATTATTAAAGAAAAAACAAAAAACTTTACAATCACTTTAAGCATGCTCTGTTGTAGATGAGATCCTATGATTTCAGAAATACTTCCTAACATTTTTCATTGCAGGAACTGAACTCTGAAACCCTGGCACCAGATGATGTGATGGAGTTTGAAATGGATGAACTGAATCAGCATGAATGTATGACAACTATGTCTGGACTGATTAAACACATGCAACGAAATGAAATCACACCAAAAGTGGAAGAGGTATGAGTCAGTACTTTCAAATGGACATTTTGTTTGTGTAAATTGTAAAATACTTCTGATTAGTTAGGTTTTATTTTATTGTCTGTTTGTAGGGAGTCACTCCACAAGACTTGCCTCCATGGATGAAATTTTTACATACCAAACTTGGAAACCCATCCACCCAACTGAACATTCGTCTTTTCATTGCCAAACTTATTGTCAATAGTGAAGAGGTAGGTTTCTTACAATTTTATACCATCAGTTGTCAACTGTGAGAAGATGGCTTGCATATCCCAAAACATTATTAGATTATAGTTGCATAAAATAATAGTTGTGTTTAGCACATACGTAGTTCAATACTTATGCATTTATGGAAATAATCATTGGGCAACAACTATGCAATAAATTACTTTTATGAAATTAGCAAGTACCTGTCAAATAATAGTTTTTGGGATTTTAGGTTTTCCGACCTTATGC
This sequence comes from Aquarana catesbeiana, assembly GCF_042186555.1. Taxonomy (NCBI): domain Eukaryota; kingdom Metazoa; phylum Chordata; class Amphibia; order Anura; family Ranidae; genus Aquarana; species Aquarana catesbeiana. Next base: position 499,533,604 of record NC_133328.1, on the reverse strand, counting down.
AAAGTTTTGGATTGGCCCCATATTGCAGCTGGTTGTTTCTGGAAACAATGGTGGAACAGGGATTCATTACATGGTGGTAGAGACAGTTGTGACCCTTTTGTCTTGGTCGAGCATTGCAACACCAACTGTAAGTTAATTACTTCAATGCTTTTCAAAGATTTCTGAACTTTAAAATCCCCCGTCAACTCTTCTCTACCTTTTTTAATTCTCTACTTCATCCTCAACTGCCTCCACCCATTAACTCCCTGCCCAGGACACTTTAAAAATAAAATTGATCCAATTTGTGATGAGATCTCGCTACTTTTGACGAGGTTGGTAAAAAAAATTCTAATGCCCACCTAACTACACATATTTAATCTCTCCATATCTTCTGGCATCTCCCCCCAACTTTTTAAAACATGCACTAGTCACCCTATATAGAAGCTTTCATTGGACCTGATCAATTTTAACAACCTACACCCCATCTCTTCGCTCACCTTTTCCTCCAAACCGCTTGAACATTTGGTCTTCAATCGACTGAGCAACCACCTGAGAATAACCTTCCTGGTCCCCGATCTAAACGATCTATTAACGGCTAAAACCAATGGGCACTATTCTGTACTCCTACTCCTGGACCTCTCTGCTGCCTTTGATAGGGTTGACGACTACCTCCTAAAAAACAAACAAAATAAAAACACTCTACTCCTTTGGTCTCCATGAGTGTACTCTCTGCTAGTTTTCATCTTCCCTATCCCACCACACCTTCAGCGTCACTTAAAATTCCACCTTCTTCTCTCCTCTTCCTTTTTCCATTGGGGTCTGCCAAGGTTCTGTACTTAGACCTCTCCTATTCTCAATTTACACCTCCTCCCTGGGTCAGCTGATATCCTCCCATGTCTTTCAATACAATTTCTATGATGAGATTTTGCTTTTTTCTTAGGAGCTTGCAAAGGATGAGATCCTAGCTAACAGATTGCTTGAATTCTTGATGACACATGCGTTTCACGAAAAGAAAGCCGTGTTCAGGCACAATCTTGAGATCATCAAAACAGTCCTGGAATGCTGGAAGGATTGCCTTTCTATTCCATACAAGTATGTGTGGAGAGTTTGTAAATATTTGATTGTAATTGCCTCATAAGTTTAATACAAATATGTTTTGAAATGTTATTTAAACATTTCATTTATTTTGTGTTATTTTAATAGGGTAATATACCATGGCTTTTCTGGCACTGACCCTGACAAGAAAGATAACTCTGTGGGAATTCAGTTGTTGGGATTAGCTGTGGCTAATAACTTTCCTCCATTTGACCCAAAATGTGGAATCAATTCTGACCGGTAAGTTAAAAGTGCCTTATCGGGGATATTTCACTGATGGTTTAACCACTTGCCGACCGCCTAATGCAGATATACTGCGGCAGAATGGCACGTGCAGGCAAAATCACGTACCTGGTACGTGATCTGCCTCCCACGGGCGGGGGGCGCTCCCCGGTGCCCGAGGCGGTTGGCATCGTTAGGGGAGCAATCAGTGCTGAGGGGGAGGCCACTCATCCGTGGCCACCCCCTCGCGATCGTTCCCAATGAATGAAAATCTTCCTCTGCTGCTGTAATGTGAACAGCGGCAGAGGAAGTGATGTCATCTCTCCTCAGGAAGCCTTTTCGCTAAGGCGCCTAGGAGAGAAAACATCCAAGTAAGTCTGCACAACACTACACTGACAGTAGAACATGCAGGCACACTTTTCACACCCCGAGCACCCCCCGATCACCCCCCTGCACCCCCCGATCACCCCTCATCACCCCCTGTCACAGTGACACCAATAGCAGGTTTTTTTTTTTACTGATTACTGCATTGGTGTCATTTTGTGACAGTTATAAGTGGTAGGGCAGTTAGTGTTAGGCCCCTTTAGGTCTAGGGTACCCCCCTAACCCCCCCTAATAAAGTTTTAACCCCTTGATCACCCACTAGTTAACCCTTTCACCATTGATCTCCGTATAACTGTTACGGGTGGCGCTGGTTAATTAGTTTGTTTTTAGTGTCAGGGCACCCGCCTTTTATTACCTAATAAAGATTTAACCCCCTGATCACCCGGCGGGTGATGCAAGTTAGGTTATAGGGTCAGATAGGGTCTGCGTCGCCCCAGGCAGCGTCAGGTTAGTGCCAGTACCGCTAACACCCACGCACGCAGCATACACCTCCCTTAGTGGTATAGTATCTGAACGGATCAATATCTGATCCAATCAGATCTATACTAGTGTCCCCAGCAGTTTAGGGTTCCCAAAAACGCAGTGTTAGCGGGATCAGCCCAGATACCTGCTAGCACCTGCGTTTTGCCCCTCCGTCCAGCCCACCCAAATGCAGTATCGATCGATCACTGTCACTTACAAAACACTAAACACATAACTGCAGCGTTCGCAGAGTCAGGCCTGATCCCTGCGATCGCTAACAGTTTTTTTGGTAGCGTTTTAATCAGTCGCTAACAGTCAGGAGCTTTTTTACCTGTGAGTCTCACTACTGTACCACTAAATTTAGAGCCCAAAATGGCAAATCGAAGGTACAGTAGTGACGAGGCCTACACGTTTCTGAGCATGACAGATGAAGAGGAAGTCACTCATCTGTCAGATTCAGGCTCAGAATACGATCCTGTAGACGACAGCGGCTCCATGACAGATAGCTCTGACGACGGAGTTGTGGTCCCTGCCAAGGTCAGGCGTACCCGACCCCAATCTTCTTCTGCTCTTGTTGAGGTGCAGGAACCACAGGTCCCTCGTATGGAGCAGAGCAGTACTAGCGCCGCTATTCCTTCTGGTGAACTGGCAAGCACCAGCGGCCTAGTACACCCCAGTCGTAGTCAAACCAGCACTGCAGTAACACTTGGTGACGTGGCGAGTCCCATAAGTGCAGTTCAAGTTGGTGAGGGGGGCAAGCACAAGTAGTGTCCCGCTGACACCAAGAAGAAGATAAACACAGGCCCATTGTGCCCATAGTGCCCTTCCTGCTGCATTTGCCAATCCTAATTGGGAACCCACCACTTCTGCAGCACTCGTACTTCCCCCATTCACACCCCCAACCAAATGCAGTCGGCTGCATGAGAGGCATTTTCTTTATGTCCTCCCGAGTACCCCTACCCAACGAACCCCCCCAAAAATTTGTTGTGTCTGCAGCAAGCGCGGATATAGGCGTGACACCCGCTATTGTTGTCCCTCCTGTCCTGACAATCCTGGTCTTTACATTGGTGAATGTTTTTAATGCTACCATACACTAGTTGAGTATTAGCGTAGGGTACAGCATTGCACAGACTAGGCACACTTTTACATAGTCTCCCAAGATGCCATTGCATTTTGAGAGACCCGAACCTGGAACCGGTTACAGTTATAAAAGTTAGTTACAAAACAAAAAGTAAAAAAACAAAAAAAGTTGTCTTTTTATTGTTCTCTCTCTCTCTCTATTCTCTCTCTCTATTGTTCTGCTCTTTTTTGCTGTATTCTATTCTGCAATGTTTTATTGTTATCATGTTTTATCCTGTTTGCTTTTCAGGCATGTAATTTTTTATACTTTACTGTGTACTGTGTTTTATTGTTAACCATTTTTTTGTTTTCAGGTACACCATTCAGCTGCAGCGCGGATTTATTTATCTTGACAGCAACAGCGTTTGCTCCCACGATACATAAAGCCGTGACTCCAGCGCTGTCGGAGATGATATATGCTGAAGCATGGGGGCAGCAGGGGCGGAGGAGCGATTTGCTCCTAACTTTTGGGGCGGATGCCCCCATGCTTCGGCATATATAAATAGTGCATGTATGCCCATCATTAAAAGTGGGTGGATGAAGGGAGGTATTCTAATGGTGGGCATACCCACCGATCAATCTCTTTTTTTCGTTCAGCCCACAGGCTGCATAAAAAAAAGATTACAATATATGCCCAACAAGGACCAGCAATGTACTGGTATGTTGCTGGACTTTGAGTGGTTATACCAGAATGATGCCTGCAGGTTTAGGCATCATCTTGGTATCATTCTTTTCAGCAAGCAGTTGGCTTTCATGTAAAAGCAATCTTAGCGGCTAATTACAAGCAGTGGGAGGGAATGTCCCCCCCCCCCCCCCACCGTCTTCCATGTTTTCCTTTAGCTCTCCTGTCCCAACAGGGAACCTGAGAATGCAGCCGGTGGTTCTGCCAGCTGACCATAGAGCTGATCAAAGACCAGAATGGCTCCAATCATCTCTATGTCCTAAGAAACCGGAAGCTACGAGCATTTCATGACTTAGATTTCGCCGAATGTAAACAGCGCCATTGGGAAATTGGGAAAGCATTTTATCATACTGATCTTGGTGTGGTCAGATGCTTTGAGGGTAGAGGAGAGATCTAGGGTCTAATAGACCCCATTTTTTTCAAAAAAGAGTACCTGTCACTACCTATTGCTATCATAGGGGATATTTACATTCCCTGGCATAACAATAAAAATGATTAACCACTTGACAACTGGGCACTTAAACCCCCTTCCTAACCAGACCAATTTTCAGCTTTTGGTGCTTTTACATTTTGAATGACAATTACTCAGTCATGCAACACTGTATCTATATGAAATTTTTGTCCTTTTTTTCACACAAATGGAGCTTTCTTTTGGTGGTGTTTAATCACCGCTGGGTTCTTTATTTTTTGCGCCGTAAAAGAAAAAAGACCGAAAAATCTGTAAAGAAATACATTTTTCTTCATTTCTGTTATAATATTTTGCAAATTAGTAATTTTTCTTCATATATTTTGGCCAAAATTTATACCGCTACATATCTTTGGTAAAATTAACCCAAATCGGTGGATATTATTTGGTCTTTGTGAAAGTTAGAGTCCAAAAGCTATGGTGCGAATATCTGAAAATTGATCACACCTGAAGTACTGACGGCCTATCTAATTTCTTGAGACCCTAACATGCCAGAAAAGTACAAATACCCCCCAAATGACCCCTTTTTGGAAAGAAGACATTCCAAGGTATTTAGAAAGATGCATGGTGAGTTTTTTGAAGTTGTCATTTTTTCCCACAATTCTTTGCAAAATCAAGGTTTTTTTTTTTACTTTTTTTTTTCCCACAAAATTGTCATATTAGCAGGTTATTTCTCACACACTGCATATGCATACCACAGATTACACCCCAAAACACATTCTGCTATTACTCCCGAGTATGGCGATACCACATGTGTGAGACTTTTACACAGCGTGGCCACATACAGAGGCCCAAAATGCAGGGGAGCACCTTCAGGCGTTCTGGAGCACCCAGGCCAATTCTGACATTTGTCTCCTACATGTAAAAATCATCATTTATTAGCTAGAAAATTACATAGAACCCCAAAACATTATATATGTTTTTTTAGCAAAGACCCTAGAGAATACAATGGCGGTCGTTGTAACTTTTTATCTCGTACGGTATTTGCGCAGCAATTTTTTTAACGCGTTTTTTTTGGGAAAAAAAACTGTTTTGTGCTTTACAAAAACCAAAACAGTAAAGTTAGCCTAATGTTTTTGCATAATGTGAAAGATGAAGTTACGCCGAGTAAATAGATACCCAACATGTCACCTTTCAAAATTGCACGCGCTTGTGGAATGGCGCCAAACTTTGCTACTCAAAAATCCCCATAGGCGACGCTTTAAAATTTTTTACTGGTTACATGTTTTGAGTTACAGAGGAGGTCTAGGGCCAAAATTATTGCTCTCGCTCTACCGATCGCAGCGATACCTCACATGTGTGGTTTGAACACCGTTTTCATATGTGGGCGGGACTTATGCGTATGCGTTCGCTTCTGCATGCGAGCACACAGGGACAGGGGCGCTTTAAAAATTTTTTTTTTTTTTTTTTTTTTTTATTGTTCATTTTACTTTATTTATTTTAGTTTGATGCTTTTTTCCAAAAAAAAAAAATTTTTGACCACTTTTATTCCTATTACAAGGAATATAAACATCCTTGTAATAGGAATATGGCATGACAGGTCCTCTTTACAGTGAGATATGGGGTCAATAAGACCCCACATCTCACCTCTAGGCTGGGAAGCCTGAAATAAAAAAAAAAAAAAAAAAACGATCCTGGCTTCGATCGTAGCGGTGAGTCGGTAGAAGCGCAGGAGGGGGGGGACATCCCCTCTCACCTCCCGTAAGAACGATCAAGCAGTGGAACAGCTGCTATGATCATTCTCATGGTGTAGGGAATCGCTGGCTGAAAAAGCTGATATCTGAATGATGCCTGTAGCTGCAACCATCATTCAGATATCCCCGCACAAAGTCAAGGATGTTGTATGATGGCCGGCGGGCGGGAAGTGGTTAAAACGCTTTTTTTTTTTTTTTAACACAAAGTTGTCCATTTATACAATATTTCTACCACATAACATGTACATACCAAAAATGACACCCCAAAATAGATTCTCCTGCTCCTCCTGAGTATGGCGATACCACATGTGTGAGACTTCCACAGCCTGGCCACATACAGAGGGTGAGTACAGCTGGGTATGGCGGGGTATTGCGGAGTATGGCGGGGTATTGCGGAGTATGGCGGGGGCGGGGTATTGCGGAGTATGGCGGGGTATGGCAGAGTATGGCGGGGGCATGGCAGAGTATGGCGGGGGCATGGCAGAGTATGGCGGGGGCATGGCAGAGTATGGCGGGGGCATGGCAGAGTATGGCGGGGGCATGGCAGAGTATGGCGGGGGCATGGCAGAGTATGGCGGGGGCATGGCAGAGTATTGCACAGCATTGCATAGTAGTAGGGATGGCTGAGCATGGATGGATGGATGTCTCTGTGCAGCGCTGTGGGCACTACACATACAGCCCACAGCGCTGCAGACATCCATCCATCCCCCTCCCCGCTCACTGTGTACCGATCGGTATGGCGGGGGCATGGCAGAGTATGGCGGGGGCATGGCAGAGTATGGCGGGGGCATGGCAGAGTATGGCGGGGGCATAGCAGAGTATGGCGGGGGCATGGCAGAGTATGGCGGGGGCATGGCAAAGTATGGCGGGGGCATGGCAGAGTATTGCACAGCATTGCATAGTAGTAGGGATGGCTGAGCATGGATGGATGGATGTCTCTGTGCAACGCTGTGGGCACTACACATACAGCCCACAGCGCTGCAGACATCCATCCATCCCCCTCCCCGCTCACTGTGTACCGATCGGTACACAGGAGGGGAGGAGAGGAAGCGGCGTCATCAGATGACGCCGGTCTGTTTACATGTGATCGCGCCGTCATTTGACGGCGCGATCACATGGTAAACGGCCACGATCAGCGGCCATTTACCGGGATCCGTGATGCACCGGGTCCTCTGGACCCGGCGGTCACGGATGTGTTCGGGTGCGCGCCCCAGGGGGCGCGCGAGAGGGGAATTCTGGGAGGATGTCATAGTACGTCCACCCAGAGTTATCCAACCGCCCTGCAGCCGTCATTCGGCTATGGGCCGGTTGGTAAGTGGTTAAAAAAAAAAAAAATGAAAGAAAGAGTTTAAAAATAAGATAAAAAAAGCAAAAAAAAAATAAAGAAAAAAAAAAAGCACCCCTGTCCCACCCTGCTCTTGCGCAAAGGCGAAGGCAAGCGTTGGTCTGGCGTCAAATGTAAACAGCAATTGCACCATGCATGTGAGGTATCACCGCGAAGGTCAGATCGAGGGCAGTCATTTTAGCAGTAGACCTCCTCTGTAAATCTAAAGTGGTAACCTGTAAAGGCTTTTAAAGGCTTTTAACCACTTAAGGACCAGCCTCGTTTTGGATTTTAGGTGTTTACATGTTTAAAACAGGTTTTTCTGCTAGAAAATTACTTAGAACCCCCAAACATTATATATGGTTTTTCTTCTAACACCCTAGAGAATACAATGGCGGTCATTGCAATACTTTTTTTTGCACCGTATTTGCGCAGCGGTCTTATAAGCGCACTTTTTTTGGAAAAAATTCACTTTTTTGAATAAAAAAATAAAACAACAGTAAAGTTAGCCCAATTTTTTTTAATATTGTGAAATATAATGTTACGCCAAGTAAATTGATACCCAACATGTCATGCTTGAAAATTGCGCCCGCTCGTGGAATGGCATCAAACTTTTACCCTCAAAAATCTCCATAGGCGACGTTTAAAAAATTCTACAGGTTGCATATTTTGCGCTACAGAGGAGGTCTAGGGCTAGAATTATTGCTCTCGCTCTACCGGTCGCTGTGATACCTCACATGTGTGGTTTGACCACCGTTTTCATATGCGGCCGCTACTCGCGTATGCGTTCGCTTCTGCGCGCGAGCTCGTCGGGACAGGGGGGTTTTAAAAAATTTTTTTTTTATTATTTATTTTAAAATATTTTATTCATTTTTACACTGTTAAAAAAAAAAAAAAAAAATTGTTTCACTTTTATTCCTATTACAAGGAATGTAAACATCCCTTGTAATAGAAAAAAGCATGGCAGGACCTCTTAAATATGAGATCTGGGGTCAAAAAGACCTCAGATCTCATATTTACACTAAAATGCAATAAAAAAAAAAAAAAAAGTCATTTAGAAAAATTACATTTGAAAAAATATGCCTTTAAGAGGCGTGGACGGAAGTGACGTTTTGATGTCGCTTCCGCCCAGCAGTATCTTGGAGACGAGTGAGCGCCATCTTGGCCTCACTTGTCTCCTGACACACAACGGAAGAGGACGCGATCGCCTCCGCCGCTACCGACGGCTCCGGTAAGCGGCGGAGGGCACCGGATCGCGGCGGGAGGGGGGGGCCCCCTCTCCCGCCACCGATAAAAGTGATCTCGCGGCGAATCCGCCGCAGGGACCACTTTTATCTGAAAGCCGGCCGCCGCACGAAAACGGGGATACCGGGGTTATGGCAGCTAGCTGCTGCCATAACAACGATATCCCCGTTCAAACTTAGGACGTATATAGTCGTGCGGCGGTCGGGAAGTGGTTAAAAATGTATGTAGTTTGTCACCACTGCACGTTGTGCGCAATTTTAAAGATTGTCGTGTTTGGTATCCATGTACTCGGCCTAAGATCATCCTTTTTATTTCATCAAACATTTGAGCAATATAGTGTGTTTTAGTGCATTAAAATTAAAAAAAAGTGTGTTTTTTTCCCCCCAAAAAATGCCTTTGAAAAATCACTGCGCAAATACTGTGTGAAAAAAAGACAATTTTTTTTTTTTTTTGCACAAAGTTGTCACCAAATGATATATTGCTCAAACATGCCATGGGCATATGTGGAATTACACCCCAAAATACATTCTGTTGCTTCTCCTGAGTACGGGAATACCACGTGTGAGACTTTTTGGGAGCCTAGCCGCGTACGGGACCCCGAAAACCAAGAACCGCCTTCAGGCTTTCTAAGGGTGTAAATTTTTGATTTCACTCCTCACTGCCTATCACGGTTTCGGTGGCCATGAAATGCCCAGATGGCACAAACCCCCCACAAGCGAGGTCTGCAAAATACTCACCATACCTCTGTATGGTGAGTATTTTGCAGACCTCGCTTTTTGTCATAAAGTTTTGAAAATTGAAAAAAGAAAAAAAACATTTTTTTTCTTTTCTTTCTTCATTTTCAAAAACAAATGAGAGCTGCAAAATACTCACCATGCCTCTCAGCAAATAGCTTGGGGTGTCTGCTTTCCAAAATGGGGTCATTTGGGGGGGTTTGTGCCACCTTGGCATTTTATGGCCTTCGAAACTGTGATAGGTAGTGAAGAGTGAAATCAAAAATTTACGCCCTTAGAAATCCTGAAGGCGGTGATTGGTTTTCGGGGCCCCATACGCAGGTAGGCTCCCGAAAAGTCCCACACATGTGGTATCCTGTACTCAGGAGAAGCAGCAGAATGTATTTTGGGATGTAATTTCACATATGCCCATGGAATGTTTGAGCAATATATCATTTAGTGACAACTTTGTGCAAAAAAAAAAAAAGTTTGTAATTTTCCCGCAACTTGTGGCAAAATATAAAATATTCCATGGACTCAACATGTCTCTCAGCAAATAGCTTGGGGTGTCTATTTTCCAAAATGGGGTCATTTGGGGGGGGGGGGGGGTTGAACTGTCCTGGCATTTTATGGCCTTCCAAACTGTGATAGGTAGTGAGGAGTGAAATCAAAAATTTACACCCTTAGAAATCCTGAAAGCGGTGCTTGGTTTTCAGGGCCCCGTACGCAGCTAGGCTCCCAAAAAGTCCCACACATGTGGTATCCCCGTACTCAGGAGAATCAGCAGAATGTATTTTGGGGTGCAATTCCACATATGCCCATGGCCTGTGTGAGCAATATATCATTTAGTGACAACTTTTTGTAAATTTTTTTTTTGTTTGTCATTCAATCACTTGGGACAAAAAAAATGAATATTCAATGGGCTCAACATGCCTCTTAGCAATTTCCTTAGGGTGGTGTCTACTTTCCAAAATGGGGTCATTTGGGAGGGGTTGTACTGCCCTGCCATTTTAGCACCTCAAGAAATGAGAGTAAATTCCAGAAAATGTACCCTAGTTTGTAGACGCTATAACTCTTTTGCGCAAACCAATAAATATACGCTTGATGACATTTTTTTTTTACCATAGACATGTGGCTGAATACATTTGGCCTAAATGTATGAATAAAATTGAGTTTATTGGATTTTTTTTAATAACAAAAAGTAGAAAATATAATTTTCTTTCAAAACTTTCGGTCTTTTTCCGTTTATAGCACAAAAATAAAAACTGCAGAGGTGATCAAATACCATCAAAAGAAAGCTCTATTTGTGGAAACAAAAGGACGCAAATTTTGTTTGGGTACAGCATTGCATGACCGCGCAATTAGCAGTTAAAGCGACGCAGTGCCAAATTGTAAAAAGTGCTCTGGTCAGGAAGGGGGTAAATCCTTCCGGGGCTGAAGTGGTTAACATATAGCACTGTCATGTAAGGTTAAGCTTAAGCCTGGTACACACTAATGCCCCGTACACACGGTCAGACTTTGTTCGGACATTCCGACAACAAAATCCTAGGATTTTTTCCGACGGATGTTGGCTCAAACTTGTCTTGCATACACACGGTCACACAAAGTTGTCGGAAAATCTGATCGTTCTGAACGCGGTGACGTAAAACACGTACGTCGGGACTATAAACGGGGCAGTGGCCAATAGCTTTCATCTCTTTATTTATTCTGAGCATGCGTGGCACTTTGTCCGTCGGATTTGTGTACACACGATCGGAATTTCCGACAACGGATTTTGTTGTCGGAAAATTTTATCTCCTGCTCTCCAACTTTGTGTGTCGGAAAATCCGATGGAAAATGTCCGATGGAGCCCACACACGGTCGGAATTTCCGACAACACGCTCCGATCGGACATTTTCCATCGGAAAATCCGACCGTGTGTACGGGGCATAAGAGTGTCGGAGCTTTGCAAAGTTAGTATAGCGATCTACCTGCTGAACTGTTGTGTACTGACAGGGGGACGCCAACCCCCTCCCCCCCCCCACCAGAACACTCCCATCAATGCTCTCCACCATTGGCTGAGAGCGCTGATTGGGAGTCAGTCGGCTGCTGGTTTTCCAGCATGCTCATCTGACAGAGGCCAGCCAGGGTAGCATACACACAGGTCGAATGTCGCTGTTTTTTTTAACCAGCCAATGTCTCCCGACATTCGGCCGGTGTGTACGGGGCTTTACTTTACTGTTCAGTATCTTGGTAAGGCATTGTTCAATAATTGTTTCTCCTCTCTAGGTACTTTAAAGCACTGGTCAACAATCTTACATTTACAAGATTTAAAGAGGTTTATGTGGCAGCAGCTGAGGTCCTGGGACATGTCCTTCGTTACATTGCTGAGAAAGAGAAAGTATGTACTACTATACTAGATTCAACACCATGTTGAATTTGCTTATATTCTTTAACTTGGTGATAACTAAAACATTATATTGTTAGCGATATTTTTATTTTGGGAGAATTATCCTTAGCATTTACAGTATGCCTTACACCAGGTCAGATTTGAGTGTTGCAACAGCAAAGAGTGCCTTTCAAAAAAGATGTGAAACTGCTCTTAAGTTATATGTACTCATAACGGAAATGTTCTGAGACAAACATGGAGACTGCAATTGCTGACCACATTATGAACATACTAATTTCCCGGCTGTCATGCTGATTCTTAGATTATCTTGTTTTCTCAGTCACTGACCCAGAACAAGTTATTGGCCAGTGAAATTAGAAACTCTTAACTACAGGCTTCTTTCAGGTCAATGAATTACTTTGTCGATGCCTTTTTATATAAGCATTATGGGCAGGCAGCTAACCTTTTATGAAGGAGAGGAATGCAGTGGCATTCTTTTGAATTTCTCTCAACACAGGTTTTTTTTAATTGATGATTACAATAACTCTCTAAATACACAAACCCATCTATCTGTTGATTATTTTTAGGCATGAGCAGTGCAGGTAAAAATATTAGGAGACACCCCCTCTAAATCTATAAATCTGTCAATAATGAATGGGGGAAGAAAACAATCATACCTATGTACCTCTTTTTGTATCTAGATACAGATAAAGTTGTATCTTTGATCACAGTGTAATGAACACAGCACTGCACTGAGCAAAGTCTTCAGGCCCCTTTCACAGTTCTCTCCGTTTTTTAAGTGGACCTGATCAGACCATTCATTGCCCTTTATAGAGCTGTGGCTGTTAATGGACATGTGTCAGTTTACGCCCACCGTCATCCGATCTGATCCTATCCGACAAAAACAGATGCACAGGGGATCCATTCCCCATCTGTCTGGCAGATTGGATTGGATGATTGTCAGATGTAAAGGAACAGGTGGTCCATTTACGTCCGACTGTCCATAGAGGAAAGCAGGCTGTGTCCCGGTGGCCACTCTGCATCAGCGGAGTGGACACGGACACCTCATCTGCTTGCTAGGCAGGGATCAGTGGAGAGATTCTCCGCTGAGCAGATGGATCTGCTGGCGGACTCTGTCAGTGTAAAAGAGCTGTATTCTGTGTCCTCCACTGTAGTCAGAATACACAGTACACCTCACACTGTAGTGTTCAGCCTGATGCCTGTGGTGTGTAACTTCTTCTCTTTCTCTACTTTTTGTATCATTAACAATAATCAAACTTGAAGGCAGTTATACATTTTATAAACTAGCCGTACTGACACTGATATGTTAGACCATCTATATGTGTGAGAGACAGCAAGTGGCATGTGGTTGGGAATCCTCCTACGTAAAACAGTAAGTGAAAAGGTTCCTGCATTACCCACAAAAAAGAATACGGGGCATTTTACAGAAATGCTTAGCTGATAAATTACACCCCTGACCTGGTAGACTGTTTTCTCTGCATTTCAAAACTGTTTTGACTGGTTATGGTAATGGTTATATGACATCTACAATGTACAGTTGTGCTCATATGTTTACATACCCTGGCAGAATTTATGATTTCTTGGTCTTTTTTCAGAGAATATGAATAACACACAAACTTTTTTCTTTCACTCATGGTTAGTGTTTGGCTAGCCATTTATTATCAATCAACTGTTTTTTTCTCTTTTTACATCATAATGGCAACAGAAACTAGCCAAATGACCCTGATCAAAAGTTTACAAACCCTGGTGATTTGGGCCTGATAACATGCACACAAGTTGACACAAAGGGGTTTGAATGGCTGTCAAAGGTAACCAGCCTCGCCTGTGATCTGTTTGCTTGTAATTTGTGTGTGTGTATATATAAAATGTCAATGCGTTTCTGGTTTTCTGACAGATCCTTGCATCTTTCATCCAGTGCTGCACTGACATTTCTGGATTCTGAGTCATGGGGAAAGCAAAAGAAGTGTGAAAGGATCTTTGGGAAAAGGCAGTTGAACGGCATAAAACAAGAAAGGGATATAAAAAGATATCCAAGGAATTGAGAATGCCAATCAGTAGTTTTCAAACTCTAATCAAGATGTAAAAAATTAGGGGTTCTGTTGAAACCAAACCACGGTCAGGTAGACCAACTAAAATTTCAGCCACAACTGCCAGGAAAATTATTCGGTAAGGAAAGAAAAACCCACAAATAACTTCAGGCGAAATACAGGACTCTCTGAAAACATGTGGTGTGGCTGTTTCAAGATGTACAATAAGGAGGCACTTGAAGAAAGATGGGCTGCATGGTCGAGTCTCCAGCAGAAAGCCATTACTACGCAAATGCCACAAAGTATCCCGCTTACAATACGCCAAACAGCACAGAGACAAGCCTCAAACTTTGTGGCACAAAGTCATTTGGAGTGATGAGACCAAAATTGAGCTTTTTGGCCACAACCATAAACACTACATTTGGAGAGGAGTCAACAAGGCCTATGATGAAAGGTACAGAGGTGGATCGCTGATGTTTTGGGGATGTGAGAGGCTACAAAGGGACAGGAAATTTGGTCAAAATTGTCGGCAAAATTTGTTATAAAAGAATACTGGAGGAACATTTGCATTCATCAGCCAGGAAGCTGCACATGGGACGTACTTGGACATTCCAACATGACAGTGTTCCAAAACACAAGGCCAAGTCGACCTGTCATTGGCTACTGCAGAAAAGTGAAGGCTCTGGAGTGGCCATCTCAGTCTCCTGATCTCAATATCATTGAGCCACTCTGAGGAGATCTCAAACGTTCAGTTCATGCAAGACAGCTGAAGAATTTACGGGAACTGGAGGCTTTTTGCCAAGAGGGCAATATTCTCTCCTGTAGAGACCAAGTCCACTGAACTGTAGCTACCTTTAAACCAACTGGACAGACTGGCATCAGTGCTTATTATCTTCCAAACACCTAAAAGAAAGAATTTCACCTTTTCCAGATTCTGAACCATCAACCACTAATTTTTAGCTCTGCAATACCCCGGGAACAGAGCCCTCCGGCAATCCAATGCCTGGATGTTCAAGTTCCAGACAGAGAGAATGATCCTCTACAAAAGACCTGGAGTAGGAATGTATGTAGGGAACGTGCTTCAACCTAGTTACAACTTCTTCCTATGGAAATTTATTGAAGGAAACCCTGTAATCGACTGCTTCCTGAGCAAAGACTATTAAGGTATACGGAGATTGACACCCCCTGTGTCTTCAGCAAGTTCAGCACCCGAGGCTAGTAGCTTTGTGAACCCTCAGGAGCTGTGGCCAGCTCAAAGGGCAGATTCACAAAAAAGAAAAAAAAAAGTTGACTTTCTACTGCAATTACAGCAATCTTTGATGAGCCTGGAAACAAACGGCACATGAAGATATGCGTTTACTGATGATTATGGACCTCAAAATCTACTGCTTGCAGGGAGGTCATCCCTGATCAGATCTGAAACAGAAGGGTGCCGATCGGCTTGAGATCTTAAGATAGACCTCGTGTCCCTATTGTGGTTTTGGAACCACTACCATTTAATTGTTTTACAATAATGAGCCCATAACTTCTGCTCCAAGAGCCAATGCAAGGCAAAAGGCTGACGACTCTGTGGAAGACCCAAACAGTCCCAAGAGGTGTACTTAACTGCTTTCTGCCGGCTAAAGATTGAGCGAACCACCTCAGAGACTGCCCTAAAATACTCTCAAAACAGCAGCCTCAGATGCCTCCCTCACTTAGGAGTGAAAGAGCTTACAGCCCCTGGTATTCCTAGGCAGTCTCCCATCCAAGCACTAACCAGGCTTAATCCGAGATCAGGCGCCAAAGTGGCTCAGAGATAACCCTGATGCGATTGGTCCAACTGGAGATGTGAACACCGCCAGATCAATGGACCTGAGGGTGGTGTACCTGCCTCACCTGGCCACCTCTCCCTTCTGGAGTCATTTAGCTGGTCCAATAGGTATATAATATAGTGACTATATTAGTCATAAACCAACACGCAGTTCCCCAAAGATGCAGGCCTACAATAATGTTAGTCTACTACTATACAACTCCATAGGTATGTAAGTATGCAGGTACCCAGATATGCCGTTATGTAGGTACCTAGGTATGCAGACATGCAGGTATACAAGTATTCTTGCTGTTCATGAATTTATGTATGCTATTTTAATGCGAATAAGCACATATCTATACAGTTTAATGCAAATAATAACATAATTATGCAGTTCAATGCAAAAAAAAAAAAATTGGTAAGCAGTTCAAGTTATTTAACCACTTGCTTACTGGGCACTTAAACCCCCCTCCTGCCCAGACCAATTTTCAGCTTTCAGTGCTCTCACACTTTGAATGACAATTACTCAGTCATGCAACACTGTACCCAAACAATTTTTTTGTCCTTTTTTTCATACAAATAGAGCTTTCATTTGGTGGTATTTGATCACCTCTGGGTTTTTTAATTTTTGCGCTATAAATGAAAAAGGACCGAAAATTTTGAAAAAAAAATGCTTTTTTCTTTGTTTCTGTGATAAAATTTTGCAAATTAGCAATTTTTATTCATAAATATTGGCCACAATTTATACTGCTACATATCTTTGGTAAAAATAACCCAAATTAGTGGATATTATGTGTTCTGTATGAAATTTATAGAGTCTACAAGCTATGGTACAAATCATAAAAAAATGATCACATCTGATCACACCTGATGTACTGAGGCCCATCTCCTTTCTTGAGACCCTAACAAGCCAGGAAAGTACAAATGCCCCCCAAATGACCCCTTTTTGGAAAGTAGACATTCCAGGGTATTTAGTAAGAGGCATGGTGAGTTATTTGAAGTTGTCATTTTTTCCCACAATTCTTTGCAAATTAAGGTTTTTTTTTATTTTTTATATTTTTTTCAGAAAATTGTCATTGTAATAGCTTATTTCTCTCACATGGAATGTGCATACCACAAATGACACCACAAAATACATTCGGCTACTCCTCCTGAGTATTACAATACCACATGTGTGGGACTTTTTCACTAACTGGCCACATACAGAGGCCCAACATGCAGGGAGCATCATCAGGTGTTCAAGGAGCATAAATTACCCATCTAACTTGTTGACTACCTATTACACTTTTGAAGGCCCTAGAGCACCAGGACAATGGAAACGCCCACAAAATGACTCCATTTTGGAAAGCTAACACCCCAACCTATAATCTATGAGGCATAATGAGTCTTTTGAACGGTTCATTTTATTCCAGAAGTTTTTGGAAAATGTGGAAAAAAATGAAAACGCATTTTTTTTTACACAAAGTTGTCCGTTTATAAGATATTTCCAACACATAGCAATTACATAGCAAAAATAACACCCCGAAATACATTCTGCTACTCCTCCTGAGTAAAACGATACCACATGTGTGAGACTTTTACACAGCCTGACCACATACAGAGGCCTAAAATTGAAGTAGCACCTTCAGGTGTTCTAGGAGCATAAATTACACATCTCGATTCTCACCCACCTATTACACTTTTGAAGGTCCTGGAGCACCAGGACAATGGAAACGCCCACAAAATGACCCCATTTTTGAAAGCTAACACCCCAACGTATAATCTATGAGGCATAATGAGTCTTTTGAACTGTTCATTTTTTTCCAGAAGTTTTTGGAACATGTGGGAAAAAAAATGAAAACGCATTTTTTTTACACAAAGTTGTCAGTTTATAAGATATTTCCAACACATAGCATTTACATAGCAAAAATAACACCCCAAAATACATTCTGCTACTCCTCCTGAGTATAACGATACCACATGTTGTGAGTCTTTTACACAGCCTGACCACATACAGAGGCCTAATATTGAAGTAGCACTTTCAGGCGTTCTACGAGCATAAATTACACATCTCATTTCTCACCCACCTATTACAGTTTTGAAGGCCCTGGAGCACCAGGACAATGGAAACGCCCACAAAATGACCCCATTTTGTAAAGCTAACACCCCAACGTATAATCTATGAGGCATAATGAGTCTTTTGAATGGTTCATTTTTTTCCAGAAGTTTTTGGAATATGTGGAAAAAAAATGAAAACGCATTTTTTTTACACAAAGTTGTCCATTTATAGGATATTTCCAACACATAGCATTTACATAGCAAAAATGACACCCCAAAATACATTGTGCCACTCCTTCTGAGTATGGCAATACCACATGTGTGAGACCTTTACACAGCCTGGCCACATACAGAGATCCAACATGCAAGGAACACCATCAGCTGTTCCAGGGACACATAGCATGCATATACCAAGAATTACACCCCAAAATACATTATGCTGAGCAAAGAGAAACAAAAGATTACCTGTGGTTTTAGTAGTACAGTTGTCCACAGGAGGATAGCACTGGTCCAGGCAGCAGGCAGGGACTTGGTCAGCAACAGCGAACACAATTTTTCAGGCAGCAGGCAGAAATACTGTCCATAGTCAGTACAGGCAGCAGGCAGGGATACTGTCCATAGGTCAGTGCAGTGCAGGGTCAGTGCAGGCAGAGATTGTCAGCAGTGCCAAAATATTGGTCTTGGTAGTAGGCAGGAACAAGGTCCATGTGCTGTGGTCAGTGCGACAAACAGAGGCATGACGGCAGTAACTCCTACAGGCAGCAGGCAGAAGTAGGGCCTCGTTCAGGACAGAATGGGGACAGGGGTAGAGGCTTCTCCCACCCAAATCTCTTTGAAGCCTCCGAGTCTCCAGACCCTAATCTAGGAATGAGAAAACAAAGAAAATTGTTTTCTTCATCCAGAAAAACTATTCTGGAGCCCCTCACATATGTGAGACCCCTGTGTTGAATCCCACTAGTCCAGTTGCAGGGTACAAGAT
Organism: Aquarana catesbeiana; assembly: GCF_042186555.1. Classification (NCBI taxonomy): domain Eukaryota; kingdom Metazoa; phylum Chordata; class Amphibia; order Anura; family Ranidae; genus Aquarana; species Aquarana catesbeiana. Next base: position 499,514,998 of record NC_133328.1, on the reverse strand, counting down.
CAGTCCAAGAGGCAGGCAAGAGGCATGGTCAAACAGTCCAAGGTCAGTTCCAGATCAGGCAAAGGTATGTACAGAATTGTTAGGCAGAAGCATGGTCGAATAACAGTCCAGGGTCAGTTCCATATCAGGCAGAGGTATGTACAGAATCGTTAGGCAGAAGCATGGCCGAAAAAACAGTCCAGGGTCAGTTCCAGATGAGGCAGCGGTATGTACAAAATCGGCAGGCAGAAGCGTGGTCAAATAACAAGCCAGGGTCAGTTACAGAGCAGGCAGTGGCATAAGGGGTGTGAAGGCAGGAACTGAGGATTACGGTTACCATACTTCACTAATAATTTAGTGAAGTATGGTAACGGCGGAAGCATTCACCTATACAGAGGCCTGGTTCGGAAGGACATTCTGCACAATAATAAGATGTGTCTCTTCTGACTCCTGCTCTGGTACACACCTTACATCTTTTTTGACGTCTTTGGCCTGTTGGTCTGGGAGGGAGTTCATCTGGAAAGTGGCGCTCGGAGAGTCGACTAACAACATCTGATCGGATGTTTACTGGTGGGCCGTTCGGGAATATAAGGGCAGTGTAAATTTCCTCCTGGTAGCCAAGGAAGGGTTGGGGGTTTTGTGTGGATTTGCGGTAAATGATATAGGAGTTGTATATGGCCAATTGAAAAAAATAAATCGCTACTTTTTTGTACCAGTGGTATGTCCTTCTTGTGGCAAGATATGGTTCCAACATTTGATCGTTGAAGTCAACTCCCCCCATAAACAAATTGTATTGATGTATGCATGTGGGTTTCTGGATGGGGCCATTCCTTCTGGGGATTTCCACATAGGTGTTGTTGTGGATGGAAGACAACATATACACATCCCTTCTGTCCCTCCACTTCACTGCCAGAATCTCTTTGTTACGCAGACATGCCGTTTCTCCTTTTCTCAACTTCTTTATTAACAAGACTTTGAGGAAAGTCCTTCCGATTTTTTTTCACGGTGCCACATGCTGGCGTCTTCTTCCGATGAAGGTTGTGGAACAGGGGCAGAGAAGTGTAGAAGTTATCTACATACAGGTGGTATCCTTTGTCGAGTAGGGGGTATATGAGGTCCCAAACAACTTTCCCGCTGGTTCCCAAATAGTCCGGGCAATTAGGAGGCTGCAGCTGGGTGTCCTTCCCTTCGTACACTATGAAGGAATATGTGTACCCTGTGGCTCGGTCACATAGTTTGTACACCTTCACCCCATAGCGGGCCCTTTTGCTGGGGATATATTGCTTAATTTTAAGCCTGCCGCTAAATTTCACAAGGGTCTCATCTACACATATTTGTTGGTCCGGGGTGAACAGCTGGGGGAATACTTCGGAAAAATAATTTAATATTGGGCGAATTTTGTAAAGCCTGTCAAAATTTGGATCAGTTCGGGGAGGGCACTGGGTATTGTCGCTGAAATGTAGGAACCTCATTATCATCAGATACCTGGTTCTGGGCATTACCGCGGAGAAGAGCGGCATGTGGTGGAGGGGGTGGGTTGACCAATAGGAACGGAATTCGTTTTTTTTGGTGAGCCCCATATTCAATGTGAGGCCCCAAAAAACCTTGAACTCCTCCACTGTCAGGTCTCTCCACTCATAGGGACAGGCATAATATGATGTGGGATTTTGCAAAATAAATTGCTGTGCATACAGGTTGCACTGGGCCACAATTGACGCCAACATGTCCTCCGTAAAAATTAAATTAAAAAAATTAATTGGGGTGAAATTCCCTGTATCCACCTGGACTCCTGGCTGGGCCGTGAAAGGGGGAACGCTAGCTTCTCCTGAATTCGGAGGAAGCCACAAGGGGTTCTGAAGTGCAAAGGGAAGGCTGGCATGGGACCTAACCCTTTGGGGCTGGGGTGACACCCCACTGGTACTTGGCCTTTCTTGCCGAGGCACTGCGGTGCTAGTGGATGGCACTGCAGTGCTAGGGGATGCCACTGTGGTGCTGGCGGGTGCCACTGTGGTGCTGGCGGGTGCCACTGTGGTGCTGGCGGGTGCCACTGTGGTGCTGGCGGGTGCCACTGTGGTGCTGGCGGGTGCCACTGTGGTGCTGGCGGGTGCCACTGCGGTGCTGGTGGATGCCACTGCCTCCTCACTAGAACGCCTTCGTTTGGCAGGCCGAGTTTCTTCCTCCTCTGAGTCTGTAAGTGTTTCGCTACTGAGGACTGGCTCGTAATTTACGTCAGAATCCGAATTGGAAAGGGAATCTGAAAAAGAGAGCTCCGCGTTGCTCTCGTCGGCCGTAGAAAGAATTTGGTATGCCTCCTCGGCGGAAAAGCTTTTTTTTTTTGGACATAGCTGCTGGTGGTTATGAGATTGCACAGCTGTGTGCTAAGCCTGCACTGATGAGGTGGCACTGATTGATGGCACAGATGTGCACTGATGAGGCGGCACAGATGGGCACTGATCGCACAGATAGGCACTGATGAGGCGGCACAGATGGGCACTGATCGCACAGATGGGCACTGATGAGGCGGCACAAATGGGCACTGAGGCAGCACAGATGGGCACTGAGGAAGCAGCACAGATGTGCACAGATTTACACTAATGAGGCGGCACAGGTGGGCACAGATATGCACTGATATGGCACAGGTGAGGTGGCACAGATGGGCACTGATGAAGCGGCACAGATGGGCACTGATAAGGCAGCACAGATGGGCACTGATAAGGCAGCACAGATGGGCACTGATGAGTTGGCACAGATGCGCACTGATTGCACAGATGCGCACTGATTGCACACTGCACAGACGGGCACTGATGGGCACAGACGGGCACAGATGGGCACTGATGATGCACTGATGGCACAAGTGGGCACTGAAGCGACAGATGGGCACTGATTGGTACAGATGGGCACTGATGAGGTGGCACAGATGGGCACTGATAAGATGGCACAGATGGGCACTGATGAGGTGGCACAGACGGGCACTGATGAGTTGGCACAGATGCGCACTGATTGCACAGATGCGCACTGATTGCACAGATGCGCACTGCACAGACGGGCACAGACGGGCACTGCCGGGCACAGACGGGCACTGCCGGGCACAGACGGGCACTGATGGGCACTGATGATGCACTGATGGCACAAGTGGGCACTGATGTGCACAGGTGGGCACAGATGGCACTATATTGGTGTCACACTTTGCTGTTTTACTATTCACAGAAGCTCTCTCTCCTCACACGCTGTCTCTGTGTGAGGAGAGAGAGAGCCGGCAATGAGAGATGATCTCAATTGTTTACCTTTTAGATCATCTCTCATTGGAGGCGGCGATCGCGCTGTAAACGGCCGCTGTGATTGGCCGTTTACAGCGATCTGTGATTGGCTGTGTCCAAGGGACACGGCCAACACAGATTTTCCCCGAGGCGCGCTCACGAGAGCGCGCTGGGAATGAGGAAAGGGGACGACGTCAATAGACGTAGTCCGGTTTTTCAGATCCGCGCTGTTGCCGTCATTTGGCAATGGCCCGGATCTGAGAAGGTTAAACATGCGTTTATAGAATACGCATTTATGCAAACATGTTTATGGTAGTAAGCAAGCATGTGTTTATGAAAATATGCGTTTATGTGCAAACATGTGTCCTCTAGCCATCATGTGTCCTCTAGCCATCATGTGTCCTCTAGCCATCATGTGTCCTCTAGCCATCATGTGTCCTCTATTCATCATGTGTCCTCTATTCATCATGTGTCCTCTATTCATCATGTGTCCTCTATTCATCATGTGTCCTCTATTCATCATGTGTCCTCTATTCATCATGTGTCCTCTATTCATCATGTGTCCTCTATTCATCATGTGTCCTCTATGCAACCATGTATATATGCCAACGTGTGTCTATGCGACCATGTGTCTATGTAAACATGTATCTATCCAAACATGTATCTATGCAAACTTGCGACATGTGTCTATGAAAACCTGTATCTATGTGGCATACGTCAATGCAATTTAAAACCATGTATCTATGCAAACATGTACACAAACATGCATCTCGTGCAACATGCGTCTCATGCAACTTGTGTTTTTGAAAACATGTGTCTCATGCAACGTGTTTTTGCAACCATGCGGTTTTGCAAACGCTTTTTAGCAAACATGTGTTTAAGCTAGTGTGCAAGCATGCATCTGCTCAACTGCACCAGGCCCCATACTAGTTTTGCAGGATTAGCCAAGCACATATGCATCCAATGCAGCCTCTATGCTGCTTCAGAACAGCGCACACTATACTGGAGACACAACTCCTTAAAGTGCACCGATGCCCTTACAGGGGTGCATCGACAGATAGTTGTACAAGCCCCCAGGATTAAGCAGTAAGTATACAAGAATACCTTTATGCAGTATATAATTATGACTTATCTGGTCACATAGCTCTTATGTAGCCATGGCCGAGGTTATGCTTCAGAGGCCTTGCTTAAACCCACATGGTCCACCAGAAAATGGCCACCCTTCTACTTCCTGTCTATACAGGATTAGGCCATGCTGAGTGAACCCACGCCCTCTAGTGGCTGGAGGAGACACTGCATCCCAATACTCCTGAGAAGTACATAGAGCATGACCAACAGCAACAAATACGTAAAGGAAGATGGCGCAAGGATTGGGGCATGCACAACGCTATAAGAGGAGGGGCATCCAATTAGAAACAATCATTAATTGTAAATAGGAATATATATGCAAAAAATGGTATTATAATGTTATTAAAGTCCCAGTAAGTTCATAAGTCCAATGGATTGCTGTAAAGGCACTAGCGGCAGCTCCCTTGGGAGCGAAGCAGTCTCTGAAAAACAATGTAAAAATGACAAGGTGCGCCAGAATGACAAAGTGCAATACGAAAGGAATGAAATTTATTAAAATATCAGTCAAATGGCTACTCGCTTAATGTTGTTTAAAAACGGGCATATAACGCCAAAGAATGTCCATGGACACTGGAGGAGTCCAGAACTTGGTCCAAAGTAGTGTCCCAACGGGCTGCAGCGATGTGACAGCAAGGAGGTTTGGTAAAGCTGGCCTGGTTCCTTCCTTGTGGTGTACAAACCAATGTGGAACGCACATGGGGCGGTCTGAAAACAGGAAGCGACGCCGCGACATGTCGGGTGACACGTTTCAAAGCATCCGCCTTTTCCTCAGATCTAATTGGTTACTGGAGCTTTTAGTCTCATATAGGCTGCCCCGGGCTCGAGCCAATGGGACGTGAAAATTAGGGATGGGCCTAACACCTCACCGGTTCAGTTTGCACCAGAACATGCGAACAGGCAAAAATTTATGCAAACCCTATTAAAGTCTATGGGACATGAACATGAAAAATCAAAAGTGCTAATTTTAAAGCCTTGTATGCAAGTTATTGCCCTAAAAAGTGTATGGGGACCCAGGGGACATGTATCAATGCAAAAAAAGATTTTAAACAACCGTTTTTTTTAGGAGCAGTGATTTTAAGAATGCTTAAAGTGAAACAATAAAAATGAAATATTCCTTTAAATATCGTGCCTTAGTCTGCCTGTAAAGTGGCGCATCTGTCTTGATGTGTTTTACAGTCCCGCAGCAAAATTACATTTCTAAAGGAAAAAATTTAATTTAAAATTGCTTGCGGCTGTATTGTATTGCCGGATACCGGCAATATAGATAAAAATCAACGACCTTTGGGTCTGGTATGGATATTAAGGGGAGCTCCAGCTAAAATGTAAGAAAAAAACTGGCGTGGGCCCCCCCCCATCCTGGCCTGCCAGGCTGCATGCTCGGATAAGGGTCTGGTATGGGGACCCCACGCCAATGTTTTAAGAAAAATTGGCATGGAGTTCCCCTTAAAATCCATGCCAGACCCAAAAGGCCTGGTATGGATTTTGGGGAGTCCCAACGCTTTTTTTTTAATTTTAGCGTGGAGTTCCCCTTATAATCTATACCAGTCCCCAAAGGGCCTGGTATGGACTGTGGGGGGGGGGGGGGGGGCAATACCGTTTTTTTTCCTTTAATTCTGTCATGGGTTTCCCTTAACCACTTCAATGCATTGTATATACAGTACACTGACTGCACTGTGTGTGTATGTTACACTGCCTGCACTGTTTATATATATATATATATATATATATATATATATTCTACACTGACTACAAAAGTTTGCATACCCTGGCAGAAAATGTGACATTTTGGCATTTATATTGAAAATATGACTAGTCATTAAAAAAAAAAAATATTTTATTCAAGGATAGTGATCACATGAAACCATTTATTATCATATTACATGGATGCACCAAGCAGGCTTGGCTTGGTATCCAAAGAGCCCTGAATTTTCCACTTCTTAATAAGGGATTAAACAGTACTGACTTGAATATTCAAAGCTTTGGGTATCTTTTTATATCCTTTTCCATCTTTATAAAGTTCCATTACCTTGTTACGCAGGTCTTTTGACTGTTCTTTTCTACCCCCTCATGGCTCAGTGTCTAGCCTGCTTAGGGCATCCAAGTGAGAGCTAACAAACTCATTGACTATTTATACACAGACACGAATTGTGATTTAAAAAGTCACAAATGTGAGAAATCAACCTTTTAATTGCTATTTTAACTTGTGTGTGCCACCTTCTGTGTCTGTACCAAGGGTATGTAAATTTCAGGGTATGTAAACTTTTTATCAGGGCTGTTTGGGTGATTTCTGTTATCATTATGGTTTAAAAAGGATCCAAAAAACTATGTGATAATAGCTTCATGTGATCACTATCCTCAAATAAAAGACAGTTTTTTTGACATGATCTATATTTTCAATATTAATGCCAAAACTTCACAATTTCTGCCAGGATATGCAAACTTCAGCTGTATGTATGTGTGTGTATATATATATGTCTCTCTCTCTATATCTATATATCTATATATATATATATATATATATATAATGTGTTTATGTGTGTATATAAATTATAATTAGTATAATCTACACTACACTGACTACACGTTTTTTAGATTTACTAAGAAGGCACTGCACTGGTTCATACATTAATTGGTGCACTGGAAAAGTTGTTAATTGAACGTGCGAATCAGCGCACATTGAAACCCAAATAACGATAATAAATACTTGCGCTAGGGTAACTGCGGTTTTCTTATTGGTATTAGAGTATGCCCAATACAATTGGTGAATTTCATCTCATTCGATGTGTCTTGTTAGGCAATTAGTAGGTGTACTCAGTTAATTAACCCTTTTGATGCTAATCTCATTCCTATCACTTCTAATATATCTTGGAAATATGTTTTTTATTTTTTTACCCAAATCTTTCAATACATTACAAAGAACAGAGAAGTGTTTCTAAGCCCAATAAATTTATATTTTCAGAGATCTTGATCTTTAACAACTTCAATACCAGGCACTTACACACCTTCCTGCCCAAGCCAATTTTCAGCTTTCAGCGCTGTCGCAATTTGAATGACAATTGCGCGGTCATGCTACACTGTACCCAGACAAGTTTTTTATCATTTTGTTCCCACAAATAGAGCTTTCTTTTGGTGGTATTTGATCACCTCTGCGATTTTTACTTTTTTTTACGTAACAAATAAAACAAGACCGAAAATTTAGAAAAAAAACGTTTTTCTTTGTTAAATTTTTTTGTAAATAAGTAAGTTTTCTTCTTCAATGACGGGCACTGATATGGCTGCACTGATGGGCACTCATAGGCGGCACTGGGCACTTATGGGTGGCACTGATGGTCACTGATAGGTGGGCATGGATGGGCACTGAGAGGTGGCACTGATGACACTGATGGGTGGCATTGCTGGGCATCACTTGTTTTATCTGGACCATAATGTTGGCAGTCAGTGCCCATTTGTGGGAACTGATTGGCAGCTATTGTGCATATTTTTTCATATGTGGATGGCCATGGGGTACATACCTGGCCATCCACATATTGCCCCCTTCCATGGTGGTCCTGGGTGGGCATCCCCCCCCCCCCCGTCAGGAGAGCTGCCAATCGGCTCTCCTCTACTCGCGTCTGACAGACGCGATTGAGGAAAAGCCGATCACTGGCTCTTCCTGTTTACACTGTGATCAGCCGTGATTGGACACGGCTGATCACGTGGTAAAGAGCCTCTGTTGGAGGCTCTTTACTGAGATCGGTGTAGTGGTGTGTCAGACTGATACACCACACCACCGATCGCCGCGATGCGCGCCCCCACTGGTGCGTGGCGGCTGTTATCCTGAAGGACATCATATGACGCCCAGTCAGGATAACTGAACCACCGCCCAGCCGTCATTCTGCTATAGGCCGGGTGGAAGTGGTTAAAGGTGACCTTACACTGCAATCAGTTAGATCTTAAATTAGATTTAGTGCAAGAGCCTGTTTGATTTCCTATATTTTGAATTAATTGTTAAAGTGCGTCTTCCTATTACCTATTTTGCCTAAATTACGAGTTGTACAGAGATTGGCCAAGATTGCATAGTGTATGACTGTTTCGGAAATATTCATACCTCACTTAAACGATTAACGATACAAATATAAGTGATTAAACCTTTGTCTATGTAAGAATAAAAACGAACGATAGCAGGGAAAAAAGATAAACAATTACATTTATTTACACAGATAAGAAAGTTAGAATAATTAGAATTTATCATATATCTCCAGTGATGTCATAAGTACAGTGTTGTTCTAGGCTGCAAAGTTAATTTAGGCCGAACTCATAAATGTTTACAATGGACAGATACAAGATATACAATATCATAAGATAAATCCTAGGATACAAAAAGGTTAGAAAGAAAGAAAAACAGAGATTCCAGTATACATTACTCAGACAGCATATCCCCTAGATGGTCTCTGGCTGGACAGGGCAAAACCATTTAGCCCTCTCTCTTATATGCATTCTCCACCAATCAACAGATGCAACATATTGATTGGGTCAGAGATGTCTCAAAGTCTGGTTGGCTACATTTGAAGCCTCTTTGCTAATTGGCTTACAGCTGTCTTCAATTCTGATTGGTCACATCTGAAACTGTGTGAAAGTTCATGCTCAGACATTGCTGGAACATTGAGACCCCTTGGTACCTAACAGTCTATGAATTAATTAACAATCTCCTTTGATCTCCCAGCCCAAACAGTCCCGACAGTAGTATGTTAATGGCCCCCTGGTGAGTTGATTCAATTACCACCTGGGGACCTTTCCTGGTTCCCACCAGTGTATTGGAAGCATGTTAATGGCCCCCTGAAGAATGGATGCCTTAAGGTCTGCCAATACTCTTTGATCCAGTTAACACCTGGGGACTTTCTTGTGTAACTACATTCCTAAGGTGAGCTGTGCTCTATCATGATATTAAGAAATGTATACCCATATATAAATATATATACCCACACATAGATACACACATATACACGTGTATATATATATATATATATATATATATATATATATATATATATCCTATGGGGCAAGGCAGTTTAATTGGAGTCCTTGCAATGGTCCACTTGAACCTCATTGATATAAATATGAAATTCAATATTTCCATCACATTTCCCCCTGAAGTTCATTCTTGAACTTATGTCCTCCTTCAATGATCTTGCACCCACCCACAACAGAAGCCCTGATCATTCCCCACCACCACTGCGGCCTCCTCTTCCTTTCTTGAACACGCCAGAACTCCTCAAGGTAGGCTTAAGACAGCAAAGAAATCCTGGTGCCTTTGAGACTTCACATCCAAACCATGAGTGTCTGAACTGCAATGTTTCATCGCCCCTCTGCATTGGAAGAGCGGAACTCCAACATTGATGGCGGGATCCTGGCATGTCTAGTCCTGTAACTTTGTAAGACCATGTAATGGTTGCATCGATCCAAAGTGCCAAATTTGGAATGTAGATGTGCCATGACCCACTTGTATTTTCCAAACTATATTTCTTGGGCATTATGCAAGGCACATGAAAAAACACCTTTTTTCAAGACATGCTAGAGTGATCAGGAAACTTCAAACCAGCTGTTGTGGAGCTACACATCCCATGAGGCATTGTAAAACTGACATTCACAGACATGACTAGGCATGATGGAAATTGTAGTTCCTGAACAACTGGAGGGCCGTAGTTTGAAGACCCCTGTGCTAGACCATTATTATGCCTCCAGAATTGGGATTTTGGCATCTACCCAACTTCTCTCTGCTGGTGAACACAAGAACCCACATATCCTATCTATCTATCTATCTATCTATCTATCTATCTATCTATCTATCTATCTATCTATCTATCTATCTATCTATCTATCTATCTATCTATCTAGCTTTTTTTCTCAGAGAATAAGTGCAGGAACAACCCCTTTTGGCAGTTACCCATTGTCTTTGCCCCTACCTACCTCTTAGCACAAATCCTTGGTTCCACCCCCTACCCACCCCTCTCTCTCTCTGGTACTAAGTAATTTGTTTGGAATTTGTTATTGATAACAAGAAAAGTAGTAAAATAGACCCCCCCACAGCCAACAATAATAGACCCACCAGCAACAATAGATCCCCCCCTGCAACAATGGACCACCTACAACAAAATACCCCCAGCAATAATAGACCCTCTAGCAGCCAGCTATAATAGACTGCTCCCTCAACAGTATATCCCTCCCAGCGACAATTGACCCCCCAGCAAAATAAGACCCACTCCACCAGCAACAATAGACCTCCCCAGCAGCAATCAACCCTTCTGCAGAAATAGATCCCCTCCAGCAACAATAGATCCACCAGCAGCCAGCATCAATTGACACTGTAGCACAACCCAGCACTCCTTGCCATTACACACATTCAGTGCTGGAGGTGCCGGAACTGTTCCCACTGAAAAAATCCCTGACTTTTATTTATATATATATATATATATATATATATATATATATACATATACACACTGAAGCAGGAAGCAATATACATTGGCCCGGAAGTGAATCTGTACAGAGGAAGTAGGTGTGCGTTTTGAGGCCAAATCATTTAGACATACACACACGACCCACACAAACACCACCCCATGTAAAAATAAATCAATAATTATCTTAGGTTGCAAATAAGTATTATCTCTTCCTCAGAACAGTGAGAGCGGGGCATGGTGGGTGGGAAGAAATTAGCAGCAGTACAAGCAACTTCCTGGAGGGGCATAATGTCATTCCTGTGTGCTGACCACCGCTTCCAGGAGCCACATATGCCCCATGTGTACATACCTCTGCGCACACAGCAGTTGTGCATCTCACATACACAGCGGTCGCGCATCTAAATTGCATTTGGTGCATCTAGCTGCAGGAACCCAATTTTTATGGAAATTAATAGTAGAGCAGATACAGATTTCCAGGACTGGACTAACAAATGTTTATAGTGAAAGGCAACTGGTGTTTTCTAATAAACAAGGACTAAATGGGCCATTGAAATGCATCACAGTTGAACTGAGGAATGTGTCTTTGCAAAGTGAAACTAAATGACTGAATAAATGTCCTTTCTTATTTTTGCTTGGGGATAGGGTGCAGAGGGATTAGAAGTCTTGTCAGTTTTTGGGGATGTCTACACCCCTGATTGGGTGAAGACACCTCCCAAATTTTGCCAGTTTCTCCTTCAAATTTATTCATTTCCTGTCACATAGCCAAACAGGAAGTGAGGGTAAAACCCTACCAATGTCTTTCCTTGGGGAGACACAGGTCAATCTAAATAGTTTCCCCATTAGGTAAATTGCACTCTAGCATTTTGCTCTGTACTCCTCAAATTATTAGGCATATTAGACTTTGGGGTTTATTTACTAAAGGCAAATCCACTTTGTACTACAAGTGCACGTGAAAGTACAGGTGCTGGAGATCCGAGGGGGACATGCAAGGAAAATAAAAAAAACGGCATCTTTGCTTTTATATGATCAGATGATAAAATCACCAGTGCTTCCCCTCAGATTTACAGCGAGTACACTTGTATTACAGAGTGGATTTGCCTTTAAAAACCCCCAAAATACCTAATAATTTGGGGTGCACACAACAAAGTGCTAGAGTGCAATTTGCCTAATGGGGACACTTGTTAGATCTGGTGACAGATTCAGAGGTCTTTGTGGTCGAGATGGGCATGCTCTCTGTTAAGTATAAAGAGCATGCTTCGTCAATCAGGTTGGGGGGGGGTAGCCCTTGTCTAGAAATTTTTTCTTTAGGGTAAGGCTCTGTTGCTTGTAATCCTGTGCTGTTGTACCTCAGGCATTGGAATTGGCTCTTGGGGATGTTACGGACCCATTTGGGATGGTGACAACTGGAATAATGAAGAAATGAGTTTCCAGCCATGGGTTTAGTATAGGAGTTGGTGTGAAAAAGCTCTAAGTCCAAAAAAACATGTAGACACAGGGTCTACTACTGAAGTGAATGAAGTGAAGGATAGGCCAAAGTTATTTGAATTACAATGGGTGACAAATTATTGGACTGAGCTCAAGGGGCCATCCCAGATGATGATTTCATCAATATAGCGACCATAGAAGACCAGGTGTGCCGCAAAGGGGTTGTTATCCCAAATACACCTGGTCTCCCACAGCCACATAGCTAAATTTGCATAACTAGGGGCAAAATTAGCCCCCATAGCTGTGCCTTGTTTTTGAAGATAGTAGTCACCAGGAAATAGTTGTCTTCCAAACAGAACTTGGTTGCCAGAAGAATAAATTCTAGTTGTGTGTTGAGGAGGGGATCCTCACCAAGGAAATGTGCCATGGCTTAAAGACCAACTGCATGGGGAGGTATACAAAGAACAGAAAACAGACGTCAAGAGAGACCCACTGATATGAGGAGGCCCACATGTAAGGAAGTAATAAATCTATCATATGGGTGCCATCTCAAAAGTAGGAGGGAAGGGCCTGTGTCAACGGTTGAATAAAATATTCTATGTATAAAGAGTAACTAGAAGTGATGCTGTCCATGGAGGCCACTATTGGGCGCCCTGGTGGGTGATCAATGTTTTTATGAATCTTTGGTAAGTGGTAGAAATAGGGGATTTGAAAAAATTGTCTACCTAAGAAGGCTGCCTCAGTTTTACTAGGTATTCCCTTTACCTGTGCATCCGTAACTAACTGGTTAGACTCCTCAATAAATTTGGGTAGAGGGTCAGCTCTCACTCTCTTGTAGGTGTTGGAATCCGAGAGAAGGCAAGCTGCTTCTGAAAGATAATCGGTTTTGTTTGTAGCACAATACCTCCCCCTTTGTCAGCTGGCTTTATAATAGTACCCAAGGCTTTAAGTGCTAGATTTTCCTGGTGGTTAAGATTGGTCAAGGGGTAATGAGGCCTAGACGATTCTGGTTTACATAGATCAGTAAGTTCCTTAAAAACTAAATGATAAAAGGTTTCTAAATATGGTCCCTTGGACTGTATGGGATTAAAAACTGACTAGGGTCTAGAAGTGGTGTGCATTGTGGGCGGAGAGGAATGAGAATACTGAGACCAGGCAATCAAATCGTCGTCCTCATCGACATTCCATAAATCACAAAGCTCCTGAGTAGCACGTTGGTCAGTAGATGTATCTCGTAAGTAAGGAATGGTTGTAATCAGGGGGAAGCGGTGTCTGCAATGGTGGCTTTGTTGGCCTTTATTTTATAGTGTCTCCTAAGGGTCAAGTTCCAAATTAATTTATTTAGATCCTTAAACATAGTGAAAGAATTGGACATGGTGGTAGGGGCAAAATGAAGTCCCCGGGCCAACAGTGATGTTTCCTGTTCATTCCGGCTCTGGGAGGACAAATTGTAGATTTTAAAAGTTTCTGCAATTTGCTTGGACGTAGTGTATCTGGATTTGTTTTCCCCCTCTCCTACCTCCTTCTTTGTGCTTTCTTTTTATTGGGCTGGATCGGGGGTGGGGTCTGAACTAAAAAAAATAAAAATTAGACTACAATGGTGGGGAACCTCCAAAACTGTTTATGGGCATATCTGGCTGGTTAATAGTCTGCAGACTGGAACAAGAAGAGGCAACTACTGAAGGACCAAAAATGTTAACAGGATTGGGCAGTTTGGTACGTGTAAGATCCAATGAATTGTGATCTTCAGTAACACCAACAGTGGTGTTGTCTATATGGGAAGGGGTATTGGGACCAGAAGATGTGACCAATATAGGGGGGACTGGATTGTTTGGGTTCTGCATGGTTGAGCTGAATAGGAATGGAATTTGGGATAGTATTGTTGTTTTATCTTTATGTACAGTATATGTAGAGACGCAGACACACAATTGCAACATATTGAACATGACTGCCGTTCATTGTGATTATTATTTAATAGATGTGTCTGTCCCCTATTATATTATTTTATCTGAATAATCCTCCTGTCGCATACTTTTGTTCATAATTAGTTTCTGATTCATCCTCTCCTTTTTTCTTTTTCATACATCATGGGACACAGAGGCTAATATTCATTACCTACCTCATTACCTGGTTATACTTTATCTCCAGGTGAATGGACACTGGTAGACCAAAGGTCTTTAGACAGGAAGTGATCCCCTATATAACCCCTCCCATACAGGAAGTATTTCAGTTTTTTATCAGTGTCTGCAAGGGTTCTATACAGGTCCAAGGGAGTGGACCCTAAACATGAAAAGGGTACCCAGTCCTTGAAGGTCCTCAAGTGACAGGAACCTGCCGTGATGGGTGAAGTTTGGGCTCTTCGTTTCTAATCTGCCCTGTGTCTGGACGGTTAAGTGAAACCCCTTTACTTATTGTGGGGTGTCCAAGTGATTGTAACAGTCAGGCAAGATAGCTAGAGGCTGGACACCTGTGTGCGGTGACCATACATGGGAAGTTTTGGGCAAGGTGTGGATGTTTGAAAAGTGTACCTTTTTTTTTTTTTGCTTGTGTCTGGCTGTTTTTTTTACCTGTATGATGGCGCATGACGGTGCGCCATTTTGCCTTGGTTCACCATGGCTCACGTGCGTTAGCAAGAGCACCGCTGGGCTCAGCAGTTTGTTTGGCGGCCATAGCGCACGCGGCTTCCCCGCACATGCGCCGTAGCTTTTATCTAGGTGCACAAAGATTCGCGTCATACGTGAATACAGCCACGCCCGTTTGCCTGGACCACGTGCGTGCGCATGCACAGAACGTTCCGGCGCACGGCCAGCATATTTAGGCTGTGTAAGCTAAGCATGCAGTGCTTCCGGAAAGGCAGCTGTGGGACACAGAGCAGGTTCTGAACCAGGCATTTGCAGCGGTTCATTTCTCCTTTCCTGGGTCACGTGAGTCACTAGGTGTTGCTTGGCAGGCTAAAGGTGCTTAGCAGGATTATTGCATAGGGGCTTGGTGAGCCCTATTAAAGGGTCTCCCTTCTGAGGTGTTTTAAGACTACACCCAGGTACTCTTTTTGTGGCTAGTAAATGTCTTCAAAAAAGAGGAGCAGGACTAACACTGCAGGAAGGGCACACCTATGTCCTCAGTAGTTCCTGATGAACCTAGTTGTATTCCTAGTGTTGTATCCCCTGAAGGACCAGAGACTTCCGGCCAATCTGAGCCGCTGCGCCTATCTGGTATTATGCCTACAGTCAACGCTGCTGCTTCACCCTTTATCACCAAGGATGAACTGTCCTCGGCCCTAGCCTGGTTAGAGCACAGGATTGCTCCTGTTTTCCCTTTTATATCCCATGGAAGAAAAGTTAAGAAGTGGAGCATGCCAGCCATAGATGCAGCAGTCTCTTCCTTTAAACAAGAACTTAACTTGTCCGGTGGATAATGCACAGGGCTTGAAAGACCCTGTTGACAAGAAATTGGAGTCATTATTAAAAGCTTCCTTTTCTTTGGCCAGTTTAGCTATTCAGCCAGCTGTTGCAGCAATTGGTATCTGCCAGTCCGTAAAGGATCAGATCAGACGGCCTGACGGGCCTAACCGGTAGGATGATCTGGCTGAAAATAAGACAGATATTCCTCGAGCGCTGTGTTTTGCTGTTAACTTCTTAAAGGATTCAATACAGCAGGTTTCTCGTTTAGCTCTCTTGTCTGTACATACAGTATGTGCAGACTTTTGTGGCTTAAGAACTGGTCAGCCGAGCTTCCTTGTAAAACGTTATTGGCAGGTTTCCCCTTTAATGGGGAACGTTTATTTGGTGATCATTTGGACAAATATATCCTAAAGATTTCCGGAGGGAAGAGTTCTCTACTTCCTATGAAGAAAAGCACCAGGCGTCCCTCATTTTAAAAACCTCAGGGACTGCTTCCTCAAATGTCTCAGCGCCAAGGCAATTCCACCACCATCAGGGCGCTAGGCCAGGGACAAGCCGCAAAGCCAATACCAGAAAAAGCCCTGGGTCCAAAATTCTTCTAAACCCAGCACCAAGCCCTCCTTTTGAGGGGACGCCCGCACTCCACCGGGTGGGGGGGAAGGCTGCTGCACTTTGCGGACATTTGGAGAACAATAATTCAGGACGAGTGGGTCACCTCAGCTATATCCTGTGGTTACAAGCTGAAGTTGCGGTGGGTTCCCCCTCAGAGGTTTCTAAAATCCAGCATCCCCTCGGATCCTCCCAGAAAGAGACATGTTGCTTCAGGCACTACATCATTTAGTGCATCAAGGAGTGATTATAAAGGTTCCTGTATCCGAAAGGGGCACGGGGTTTTACTCAAACCTGTTTACTATTTAAAATCCAAACGGGGACACAAGGCCCACTTTGGACCTAAGATCCCTGAACAAGTATCTACTGATACATTCCTTTCGGATGGAGTCTGTCCGCTCAGTAGTAGCCTCACTCCAGATGGGAGACTTTCTAGCCTCCATCGATATAAAAGACACGTATTTACATGTACCTATCTTTCAGCCTCATCAGAGGTTCCTATGATTTGCAGTAGGGGAACGTCATTTTGTTTGTGGCTCTACCCTTCGGGCTTGCTACAGCTCCCCCCGGGTGTTCACAAAGGTCCTAGCACCAGTACTGGGTCTTTTAAGGGCTCAAGGGGTCCTGGTGCTCGGGTATCTGGACGACCTCCTGCTCAGAGATCCTTCATTACAGACGCTAGAACAGAGCAGAACATGCACAGTGCAGTATTTGAAAAGCTTAGACTGGATCATAAATACTGAAAAGTCAGCCTTGAAACCAGCTCAAAGTATTTAGGTCTGATCCTAGATACGGTCCAAGCAAGAGTATTCTTGCCACCCGCAAGGATCTGTGCCCTGAAGGATCAGGTGTGTCAGATAAGGGGCACCAGACAACCCTCCATTCGGCTTTGTATGAGTCTTCTAGGGAGGATGGTATCCTCCTTTGAAGTGGTGCCCTATGCCCAGTTCCATTCCAGGCCTTTACAGCAAGACATCTTGGCTTGGAACAGGAGAGGACAAGCCCTGGATTATCCAATGTTCTTATCTCCTGGGGCACGCTTAAGCCTAAACTGGTGGTTGCAGGAACCTGCAAAAGGGAAGATCCTTCTCCCCGGTAACTTGGAGAGTACTGAATACAGATGCCCGTCTCTCAAGCGACCCTAGAAGGGCTCACAGCTCAGGGGAAATGGTCAAGGACAGAACAGATCCTGCCCATCATCGTCCTGGAATTACAGGCAGTACGACTGGCCCTACGTTCCTGGACGGTGGAGCTTCAGGACTGTCCTATCAGGGTTTAGTCCGACAATGCCACTGCAGTGGCCTATATAAACCACCAAGGCGGTACCAGGAGTCATTCAGCTCTGAAGGAGGTGAACCACATTCTAACCTGGGCAGAGGGACATGTGCCGATTCTATCGGCAGTCCATATCCCGGGGGGAGAGAACTGGAATGCAGATTAATTATCTCAGCCGCCAGCAGATCTGCTCTGGGGGAATGGTCCCTACACCCAGGGTGTTCCAGGAAATTGGCCATTGGGGATGGCCAGAGGTCGACCTACTGGCATCAAAGTTCAACAACACGCTACAGCAGTTTGTGTCCCGAACAAGAGATTTTCTGGGAATCGGAACAGATGCTCTGGTAGTTCCATGGAGCCAGTACTCTCTGGTTTATGCTTTCACTCTGATCCCTCTCCTTCCACAATTGTTGCACAGGATTCAGAGAGAGGGGGGTTCCAGTCATTCTGGTTGCACCAGACTGGAGAAGGCTCTGGTTCCCGGAGATTGTGAGGCTGACAATAGCCGGGCCATGAAAGCTTCCACGTCGCCCTGATCTACTGTCTCAAGGTTTTATGTTCCATCCCAATTTACAGTCTCTAAATTTGATGG
The DNA here is from genome assembly GCF_042186555.1 of Aquarana catesbeiana. NCBI lineage: Eukaryota > Metazoa > Chordata > Amphibia > Anura > Ranidae > Aquarana > Aquarana catesbeiana. The sequence goes on along the minus strand of NC_133328.1, from coordinate 499,496,895 downwards.
CATGGCTATTGAAGGTGCGAAAGGACTGTGGCATCTCGGGACCAGTCGTGTCCACCCTAGTGAATGCCAGAAAAGCTGTCACTAGGAAGATCTATCATAAGGTCTGGAAGACTTTTATTGCTTGGTGCGAAGCCAAAAAATTGCATCCTCAGAAATACGTGATTGGGAGAATTTTCTCTTTTCTACAGTCAGCTGTGGAAATCAAATTGGCTTTGAGTACAATCAGAGGTCAAGTTTCTGCCCTATCAGTATTCTTCCAAAGGCCTTTAGCCTCCCATTCACTGGTCCAAACCTTTATGCAGGGGGCAACTCGCTTGCTTCCCCCCATTAGGTCACCTATGTGTCCTTGGGACTTGAACTTGGTGCTTTTTGTGTTACAGAAACAACCATTTGAGCCTATCAAGGAAATGCCATTAGACTTGCTGACAGCAAGTCACACTTCCTGATGGCCATCACCTCGTCTAGAAGGGTGTTGGAATTCATGCAGGGAACCATACTTGATCCTTCACCACGACAGGGTTGTGTTGCAACCTCTTTCATCCTTTTTGCCAGAAGTGGTGTCGACCTTTCACTTAATTCGGGACATTATTTTGCCTTCTTTTTTCTCTCAGCATCGTTTGGCGGAAGAGAGACGACTGCATTCTTTGGACGTTATCCAGGCAGTCAAAATTTTTTTGTTTTTTTTTTTTTGTTTTACCAAAAAGACCCAAGAAGGGACAGTTCGCGCAAGCTCAGTTGCGGGCCGGTGTGCGCCCACGCTGCGGGAGCATGCCCGCGGTTTGGGAGGAATCGATATCCTCCTGTGGCCCCCGATTGCCTTGTACACAGGCAAACCGGGGAGATGCCGGATGTAAACAAGGCATTTCCTCTTTCTGACAGGTGACATGACAGAGATCCACTGTTCCCAGTGGCCGGGAAAAGTGATCTCTGTCATGTCCCAGTAAGCCCCCACCCCCACAGTTAGAAACACTCATAGGGAACACAGTTAACCCCTTGATCACCCCCCTAGTGTTAACCCTTTCCCTGCCGGTGACATTTATACAGTATTCTGTGGCTATTTTTATCTCTGATCGCTGTATAGATGTCAATGGTCCCAAAAAAGTGTCAAAAGTGTCCGTTCTGTCCGCCGCAATGTCGCAGTCCCGCTAAAAATCTCTGATCAGCACAATTACTAGTTAAAAAAAAAAAAAAAAATAAAAATGCCATAAATCTATTCCCTATTTTGTAGACGCTATAATTGTTGCGCAAACCAATCAATATACACTTATTGTGATTTTTAAAATTTTTTATTTTATTTTATTTTACTAAAAAATATGTGGAAGAATACATATTGGCCTAAAGTGATGAAGAAATTTTGTTCTTAAAAAAATAAATGTGGGATATTTATTATAGCAAAAAGTAAAAAATATAGTGTTTTTTTTTTTTTTTTTTCAAATCTGTGGCTTTATTTTTTTGTTTATAGCGAGAGAAATAAAAACCGCAGAGGTGATCAAATGCCACCAAAAAAAAGCTCTATTTGTGGGGGAAAAAAGGATGTTGTTTTTGGTTGGGTACAACGTCACGCGACCGCGCAATTGTCAGCTAAACCGACGCAGTGCCAAATCGCAAAAACGGCTCTGGTCATTAAGGGGGTAAAACCCTTCTGGGGCTGAAGCGGTTAAAGGCATCTGTGATGCTCTCTCGCCATATTTAAGTATTGGTCCCTTTAAATCTGTCAGCTAACATTATGTATTGTCACGTCCTATTGGCTCGAGCGAGCTTATATAAGACTGAAAGTTCCAGTAAACAATTAGATCTGAGGAAAAAGCGGATGCTTTGAAACCACGTCATCTGACAGGTCCCAACGTCCCTTCCGGACTTCCCCGAGTGCATTCCACTCTGGTTTGTACACAACGAGAAAGGAATTAGGCCGACTTTGACAAACCTCCTTGCTGTCAGACCGCTGCAGCCCATTGGGACAGTATTTTGGACCAAGTTCTGGACTCCTCCAGTGACCACGGACATTCTTTGGAGTTATATGCCCGTTTTTAACCAACATTATGTGAGTAGCCATTTGGCTGATATTTTAACAAATTTCCTTCCTTTCATACTGCACTTAGTCTGGTGCACCTTGTCATTTTTACATGACCAACAGCACACTGTCCCCAGTGGCCACCGGGAAAGAAAAATAGACAGTCAGTTTTTTAAAGTGAAACTGCAACATGCAGACTTGCCATTCCTGCCGCAGGACTCTGGGTCTGACAGGAGTCCAGCCTTCATCCGTCACGGCGGGCTCTGTCATAAAAGACCTTCAGGTACTGGGGCCCCCTTAATCTGGGGTCCACTCCCCTGGACCTGTATAGCACCCTGCAGGAAAACACCTTGGTCAGAACAAACACTGCACAGGGTTCCATTACGCAGGGTCTAGCACCGTAAGGCTGCATTAGAGGCAAACCTCAAGGAATCTTCTCTCCTGTCCAATGAGGCCCGGGTACCATCCATTTTGGCTGACAGCTCTATGGATCCGAATGAAGTCCATGATGCTAAATAGAACCATCCAGGCCTCCAAGTATGCTCCCAGAGCACATGTATCACATCAGTGAACACCACCTTACAGACCCTGGCAAAAAACTGAGGTACTTCCTGTGTAAGAGGGGTTATATAGGGGAGGACTTCCTGTTTCATTGATCTGATTGATCTACAAGTGTCCATTCACCTATAGGTAGCGTATAACACAAATAGTTATTATAATAACCGGCTCTGTGTCCTGCGTTGTACGCTAAAGAAACCTTTTTATGTGCTGTCTGTGTTGAGAATTTATTAGTAGTAGTAGAAAATAGTAGATATTGTGTTCTGTAGTTGCTTAGAAAATTATATTGAGAGATACTGTATATCCATCCACATAGCCAATGTTTTCTCAATACTTTTTATTTTTTTTGCATCATGCATATTGAAACCTTGAATAAACTTTTTTTTTCCCTGGCATTATTTATTTTCAGACCTTAGAAGGCCCAGTGTTTGACTATGTGGTGGAAAAACTAAAGCAACATCATGCCAGCAATAAAGAAGACAAGTTTGTAGTGTGTTTGAACAAAGTAGTGAAGAATTTCCCCATATTCGCAGACAGGTAAGACTTTTTACTTAAATAAGCCTAGTACAGTATGATACAAGGGGAAGTAGGGGGTAGCTCCTGGAAGTCACACATCTAAGGTGTCCTAGAGAGATGAATGGAGTGGCAACCTCAGCCTAGACTCCGACCAGGCCACGCCCCCAACGCCATTCACTCCGCCCCCCAGAGCTTAGTCTTGGGGATCCCCATGACTAAGCTCTGGGGGGCAAAGTGAATGGCGTTGGGGGCGTAGCCTGGTCAGAGTCCAGGCTGAGGCTGCCAACTCCATTCATCTCTCTAGGGCGGTATTTCTCAATTCCAGTCCCCAAGTCGCCCCAACAGGTAATTTTTTCCGGATTTCCCTCAGATGAAACGGCTGTGGTAATTACTAAGGCAGTGAAACTGATCAAATCACCTGTGCAAAATAATGGACAGCCTGAAAACATGACCTGTTGGGGTGCCTTGAGGACTGGGGTTGAGAAACACTGCTCTAGGACACCTTAGATGTGCGACTTCCAGGGGCTACCCCCTTCTTCCCCTGATCTCTCGCAGGAGCCGGGATGGGCTCCATCCCCTGTCAGCACTCTAACAGCAGCTGGGGGTGCATTGTTTGCATACCCCCTCCTTACTGAGCCTGAGCGGCACACATACGCTTTCTAGGTCACAGTATGATACAAGACCAGTTACGTTTCTTGTTGTTTACAGATTCATGGCCATTATTCTTTTCTTGCTGCCAAAACTTCATGGAGTCCTGAAGACCCAGTGTCTGGAGATAATAATGTTCCGGGCTGAGGCAATATCAGACCTTTATACCGAGCTAAAAAATAAAGACTTCAGACAGATTATGAGCAACCGGTGAGAGATTTTGTCATGTTAACACCTTATGTGTTCTGCCCTACATTGTGTCATTTTTATTGTCAGAAGTATTTGTACAGGATGCATTCATTTTTTAAATTTGTACATCACAGGACACAGGGTACATCATATTTATGACTACTTGGGTTACGCTGTCACTTTCCGGTGGATAGACGTGGCCAAAAAACGGCAGGATTCCCCACCCCGGCATAATTCCTCCCAGGTCAGCAAAGCCTCAAATTTTAACTAGTGTCCTTAGGTGTTGGATGCGCCTATGATCTCTCACTGACTATTTCTTTCAGAGGGCATTAGTCCTTTGATTCGTGGCCTGTTCATTCTGCACACCCCTGCTGGTGAAGTGAAAGGCCTCATCTAGATTAGTCACTTATGGCCCTGGGATCAAGAGAGATGGTACCCAGATTCTGCATGTAAGAACAGGGATGGCCTGTAAGTCTGTGGGCAGTGATCTCTCTGGTATCTGGTGAAGTCGCTGGCACGGTGTTATACCAGTCCAGGCAGTGATACCTTTTAGAGTGAAATCCCTGAAGACTCAGCAGCACGTCTGCTGTGAGCTCGTGCTTGATGATGTCCTTGCACAAATCTGTGCATGCAGCGTGAGCACAATTTTAGGCTTTTCTGGGTGGTAGAAACACGTGTGATTGCCAACTAAGCAGTGGGCAGCCACAGTGCAGTTCTGGCACAGCTCCAGTACAACCTCGAGACAATGCAGCACCGCCAATGCTTCCACAAGTATTGGGATCCCTGTTTAAAAAAAAAAAAAAGGGGTGGGGGGTGGGGTGAAGACTTGCCACATAGGTGTATGGCACTTGCAGACACAGCTTTCATACTGGGTTACAGGCTGGCTGACCCTCAGCAAATGCTTTGCTGGCAGAGAGATTGGGAAGAAGGATGATGGGGTTTTCTCCCAAATTCCTCATTCAGGTAGGGAGAACGCTCTTTAAAGGTCAGCTTAGTTCTGACCCCCTGCTCTGTGCAATCCTCTGGTTCCTTTGTGTCTAGGGTGGAATTTTCAGCAGCCATCTATGATTTGCCTGGGCACCTCTTGGGTGTTCTCACTGACTTGGAGCATCAGGGTCTCCTACATCGGGGTCGGGGGGGGGGGTGTAGTGGTAAAAGGAGGAAGCCATCTTTGGAGGAGTCTCAAGGTACAGGACTGTCTCCGATGACCACAGTTGCCTTCCTGGTGTACGTGGTACAAACTAATCAGAAGTTGCCACTTCCAGAGTCCTCTTCTCCCAGAATCACTGATTTTGGATGGCGGTAGCCGCCTAAACATTCCAAATCTTTTCCTGTGCATCCCCATTTGCATAAAGTCATGTATGCTAATTGGGCTCACCCTGTGACAATGTTCTCACCACCAAAGCAGGATCCCATCGAAGAAGAATTCTATGAAAAATGGAGTTGACCCAGCCATTTCTTACCAGAATAACACCCTGATGGTCCGGGTGGATGAGATGTCGGTCTTCAGCCACCTCAATACTGGGCACCTTTCCTACCCTGACCAATTTTCAGTTTCGAATGAGAATTACTTAGTCGTGCATCACTGTACCCAAATTAAATTTTTATCATTTTTTTTTCCACACAAATAGAGCTTTCTTTTGGAGGTATTTAATGACCACTGGGGGGTTTTATTTTTTGGGCTACAAATGGAAAAAAAAAAAAAATATGCGTTTTTCTTAGTTTCTAAAATTTTGCAAATAATTAATTTTTCTTCATAGATTTTGACTAAAATGTATACTGCTACGTTTCTTTTGTAAAAATATAACCCTGTGTATATTATTTGGTCTGTATGAAATGTTAGAGTCTACAAGCTATAGCACCAATCTTTGAAAATTGATCACACCTGATCATACCTGATGTACTGACGGCCTATCTCATTTCTTAAGGCCCTAACATGTCAAGACAGTACAAATATCCCCCAAATGACCCCTTTTTGGAAAGTAGACAGTCCAAGGTATTTAGTAAGAGGCATGGCAAGTTTTTTCAACTTGTAATTTTTCCCCACAATTCTTTGGAAAATAAAGAAATACAATTCCATTTTTTTCACAAAAATTTCATATTAAGTTATTTCTCACACACGGCATAGGCATATTTGCAACTACACCCTAAAACACATTTTACTACTCGTCCTGAGTGTGGCGATGCCACATATGTAAGACTTTTTCACAGCCTTGCCACCTAGAAAAGCGCAACATCCAAGGAGCACCTTCAGCCATTTTGCACTTTAGGACCAGACCTTATGCCGACACTTTTTGTTTACAAGTAAACATCTGTATTTCTTTATCATACATCACGGGACACAGAGAACCATAGTAATAACTATATGGGTTATAGGCCACCTTTAGGTGAATGGACACTGGTGAAACCAGAAGTGCCCCTCCCTATATAACCCCTCCCATACTGGGAGTATCTAAATTTTTTTGCCAGTGTCTAAGGTGTTGGTCACAGTTGATGTGCTAAGAAAGCTCCTCTAAGTAATCCCTAACGGGATCAAGGGGCTGTACAAATGGATCTAAAGTGCTTGAAAGCCAAGTGGATGGTACCCGGGCCTCGTGGCGGTAGAAACAAGATTTTATGCCTGTAATGCTTCTCTTTTGAGAGCTGGACCCAGGGACCCGGCACCTTGGTCATATTAATACAGCCAAGGAGTTTTCCGGCAGTGGTGCTGTACAGGTCAAAGGGAGTGGACCCGTGAAAGGGTGAAGGCTGGATCTGTCTGTGATAATTTCCAGCAGTCCTGTGGTGGGGATCAGGTAAGTCAGAAAGACAGGGAATGTATATATGATTCACTTGATCTTTCTAATAGGAGTATGTATTGCCTTGCCTGTGTTTTGCCACTAGAAGGCGTAAAAGCTACAAACCTGGCTTCCACCATTCCATGCTTCCCCTGTGTTGTGCTCAGGTGTCGGCAAAGGCTTCTGCGGCAGCATTGCTATACCTCCTGCTCTGTCAGCCATCAGCAGGGATTTGGGGGGACCATCTATCCATCTCAGGTGGTCAGGTTACCCCCTGCTTAGACTCCCCGCCTCCCCCCCCGATCCGTCCTCACACAGGACCGGCTAGCCAGGGCACAGAGCGGGAAAGGGTCAGGGCCTAAGTCCACGGGGCATGGCTTAAACACCGCCGGCATGCATGTGAGACACGGCACAGGCACAAGGCTCACTGCTTAAAAGTTTTACACTCTGAGAGTGTCTGGTTGGCTGATGGAGGGACACAAAGCGCACAAGGGCATGTAAGCTGTATGGGTGTGTGGATACAAGTATTCCAAGGGGCACGTTTACTCAGAATTGAGTCTGAGCATTTATAGCAGCATATTGTGTAATCGCTAGACTATAAATCTCGGCAGTAGATGCACTTTATTTAGTACCTCTACTTTTTTGTGCTTAGGACTATGTCTTCCTGCAAGGGGGGTAATTCAAGGGGGGGGGGCGCAAAGCCGCTGTGGACAGTGCCTGACGCTCTTAGTCGCACGCCCGCAGTCCTATCCTCCCCTGAAAGACTTGCAGCATCTGGCGAATCTGAGCCATCTTGCACAGGCATGGTGGCTACCCCCAACACTCCAGCCCCTGCATACGTCACTAAGGACGATTTGGCTTTGGCTCTGGCTGGTTTGGAGGGAAAAATAGCTAATTTGCTGGCGTCCTCCTCCCAGGAGGTGAGAAAACGCAGCAGGTCCCCTTCTCCTACCATTGACCCTCCCAACATTGGAACAACAATGGCCAGATGATACTGGGGTACCTTTGTGGGAAGGAAATTCAGGTGACTCCTCTTCTGAGGATTCAGCATCTAAAGAACCCTTCTCAAACTTTGCAATCTCAGAAATTGCTAATTCAATCGCTTATGGACTCCTGCAGAGGTGGATGTTGTTTCCTTCCCCTCCTTGGGTTCGCTAAAACCCTCACAGGGTTCTCATGCTTTCCCTATGCACCGTTACTGGAGCAACTGATTTATGCTGATCGGGATCACCCAGATAAGCAGTTTTCACCTCCTAAAAATTTTTTATTTCTCTACCCTATGGAGAAAAAGTTACCAAAGAGATGGGATTTTCCAGCGGTAAGTGCTGGTATCTCCTCTGTTAACAGGAGTTTAACTTGTCCAGTGGACAACGCACAAGTATTTAGAGATCCAGCTGACAAGAAGTTGGAATCTCTACTAAAAGCCTCATTTGCTGTAGCTGGTGCGGTGGTGCAGCAATAGGCATTTGTCAATCTCTTCGGGATGAATTCAAGCAGGTTACTAAGAGGGTTCCTGCTAAAGCTGAAGAGGCCCAAAGTTTAGCTGAACTACCTAGGGCCCTATACTTTGCAGTGGACGCTATCAAGGATTCTATCCATCAGACGTCTCGCCTTGCGCTTATGTTGATACATATGCGTAGGACTCTGTGGCTAAAGAGATGGTCAGCCGAGTTACCATGCAAGAAGCTCTTGGCTGGGTTCCCCTTTCATGGAGAAAGATTATTTGGGGAAGATTTGGATAAGTATATCCAAAAGATTTCTGGGAGTAAGACTACCCTTCTGCCGGTATCCAGAAGTCCACAAGACAGAGTCCCAGGGCTTCCTTGTGAAGGAGCACCCCCGCTTGATCGAGTGGGGGGAAGACTGTGGTGGTCTTCAGAAACTTGGCTAGAGGAAATCCAAGACAAATTGGTCCTCTCTGTGTTGGCCCTTGGCTACTAACTAGAGTTCCAAGAGTTTCACCATCGCGTTTTCTGAGATCAAACGTTCCCAGGGACCTAATAGCCTGGACGTTCAGGTTGCGGACACAATCCGACAATGCCACAGTAGTGGCCTATATCAATCACCAAGGAAGCACCAGAAGCCACGCAGCTCAAAGGGAGGTGGACCATATTCTGTCTTGGGCAGAGAAAGATGTTCCTTACCTATCTGCAGTTTACATTCTAGAAGTGGAAAATAGGCAGGCAGATTTTCTGAGCCGTCAACAGTTGTTGCCAGGAGAATGGTCTTTACATCCCAAGGTATTTTTGGCCATATGCCAAATATGGGGTATGCCGGATGTAGATCTATTGGCGTCCAGGTTCAACAAGAAGTTGGACAACTTTGTGGTGAGAACAAGGCATCCATTTGCACTCGGAATAGATGCGTTAGCGACCCCGTGGGACCAGTTTTCACGGATTTATGCATTCCCTCCAGTTCAGCTGCTACCGCGGCTGCTTCACAGGATTAGGGAAGAAGGGAAGCTGGTAATCTTAGTAGCCCAGAAGACCTTGGTATGCAGGGATCGTGAAAATGGCAGTAGGAGAATCTTGGATTCTTGGAATTTAATGGTGTGGCTATTGAAGCCCACATTCTTAAGAATTGGGGGCTTTCAGGGTCAGTAATAACCACCCTGATTAATGCCAGAAAGCCTGCATCCAGGACCATTTATTACAGAGTCTGGAAGGCTTATGTCACTTGGTGCGAAACCAAGGGTTGGCATCCTTGCAAGTATGTCATAGGAAGTGTTCTGGCCTTTCTACAATTAGGAGTAGAAAGCTGGCCTTGAGTACAATCATGGGTCAGATCTCGGCCTTGGCAGTGTTTTTCCAAAGGCCGCTTGCTTCACATTCTTTAGTCTGGGGCTCCGGGCATTCATACAAGGGGTAACTCTGCCAGTTAGGACACCCTTGTGCCCATGGGATTTGAATCTGGTTTTGTCTGTGTTGCAAAGACCACCTTTTGAAACTATACGGAATATTCCTTTGATCCTTTTTTACAAGGAAATTGGTATTCCTAGTTGCGATAACCTCTGCAAGAAGAGTATCAGAAGTGTCTGCTTTCTCCTGTAAAGAGCCATACTTAATCATTTACAAGGATAAGGTGGTGCTACATCGCACCCAACCTTTTTGCCATAGGTAGTGTCTAGTTTTCATCTGAATCAAGATGTTTCTTTACCTTCCTTTTTTTTCCCAGAATCTCGTTCTGTAGAAAAAGTTTATTACATTCTCTCGATGTAGTGAGAGCAATTAAAGCCTATCTGAAAGTGACTGCTCAGATACGGAAAACTGATGTTTTGTTTGTGTTGCCAGAAGGCCCTAGAAAGGGTCAGGCAGCATCAAAATCTACTATTGCTAAGTGGATTCATCAGGTGATTAGTCAGGCCTTGGCCTGAAAAGAAAGGTTCCTCCCTTTCAGATTAAAGCGCACTCTACCAGGGCAGTCAGTGCTTAATGGGCAGTGCATCACCAAGCCTCAGTGGCTCAGGTTTGCAAGGCAGCTATTTGGTTGTCAGTTCATACATTCACAAGATTTTATCAAATTGATGGTGGCAGGAGGACACCGCCTTCGGGCGCAGTGTGCTGCAGGCAGCAGTATAGGGTCCTCATGCCTGGCGGCGGCTGTTTTGCTTTGTGTCTTCCCCCCTCAGGTGGCATTGCTTTGGGACATCCCATATAGTTATTACTATGGTGCTCTGTGTCCCGTGATGTACGATAAAGAAAATAGGATTTTTATAACAGCTTACCTGTAAAATCCTTTTCTTGGAGTACATGACGGGACACAGGTCCCTCCCCTCGTATTGGGATATGTGTATTTATTGCTTTGCTACAAAAACTGAGATTCTCCCGGTATGGGAGGAGTTATATAGGGAGGGGCACTTCCTGTTTCCTTTTTGGTTATACCAGTGTCCATTCACCTAAAGGTGGCCTATAACCCATATTTTACAGGTAAGCTGTTAAAAAAAATCCTATTTTTTGCTAGAAATTAACTTAGAACCCCCAAACATTATATATTTTTGTAGCAGAGGCCCTATAGAATAAAATGGTGGGTTTTGCAAATTTTTATTTCATGCAGTATTTGTGCAGCAGTTTTTCAAACACAATTTTACACACAAATGCATAAATAAATTTTAATGAATTTCAATGCACACAGAGACAATATAATACTCACATTTTTGGTAAAATATAAAATATGGTGTTGCGCCTAGATACCAAATATATCACGCTTCAAAATTGCGTACGCTTGTGAAAAGGTGCCAAACTTTGGTATTTTAAAATCTCCATAGGCGACGCTTTATAAGCCATTATTGGTTACCAGTTTAGAGTTACACAGGAGGTCTGGTGCTAGAATTATTGAAGTTTGCGGCAATACCTTGGTGGTGTGATCGCTGTTTATGTATTCCAGTTCACTGTTCAATATACCGTATTTATCGGCGTATAACACGCACTTTTTTCCCCTTAAAATCAGGGAAAAATCGCGGGTGCGTGTTATACGCCGATCCCCTGCGATCCCCCGCTGACAGATCTAAAAAATCGCTGACCGCGATTTGAAAATGGCGCCGCCGGCGCCGAAATACACAGAGCCGGTCCTCGGCTCTTCTCGGCCACTTTCGGCTTCACTCGACGCCGCCCGAACCTAGCCGGGCGGGACTACGAGTGGAGCCGAAAGTGAGTGAGATCCGCCGAGAAGAGCCGAGGACCGGCTCTGTGTATTTCGGCGCCGGCGGTGCCATTTTCAAATCGCGGTCGGCGATTTTGAAGCCCAGGATGGCAGGGGATCACTGGGGAAGGCTGCACTGGGGAAGGCTGCACTGGGGAAGGCTGCACTGGGGAAGGCTGCACTGGGGAAGGCTGCACTGGGGAAGGCTGCACTGGGGAAGGTTGCACTGACACGGCTGCACTAACAAGGCTGCACTGGGGAAGGCTGCACTGGGGAAGGCTGCAATGATGGGCATTTAAATGTAAGTTTTTTTCCCTTCAACTTCCCTCCTAAAAGTTTTGTTTTCCTTAAAATTCCCTTCTAAATTGGGGTGCGTGTTATACGCCGATAAATACGGTACTTAATACATAAAATATATCTTTGTATTCCACACATCACAATTTGTTTCTAATTTTGATATAATTTTGTTGGTTTATGGTGTTGTGTTCTATTGTTTCTTAAAATTTTCTTAGTTGCTTTTTACTATTTTTTAGTATATACTATCAGCTGACCTTTCTGGCATCATCACACCTGCGAGTGTTATAGGCAATTGTTCAATTCACTCGGGTGCCACGGGTTTAATCAGCTGCCTCTATAAATTCCCGGAAGTTCCTTCTAACCAACAGGCTGACGAAGGTGGCGTGGCTTGCTTCTGAAATGCGTTCCCATTTGCTCTCACAGCGGACTGACAGCTTCTCTATTCACTCCAGCTGCACACACATTCTCTGGATGGACATCCGAACACCGGACGCACCATCCCAGCCATATAGGGCAGCTTGATGCTGGTTCCCCTGCACGGATCTCAGGCTCATCTCGCTCCCTCTACACGGCCTGCATTCTTCCGAACCACGGACAGATACCCTTGCTTTCAGTTCACACTTGGACTTTCCATCGCAAACTGTCATCCACATCCCAATCGTTTGCGAATTAAGTTGTCATTTTTGCGCACTTCTCTTTTTGAGCTTCTCTGAGAAATTCCCTTGTCACTTTTCAAATGCAAGGTTGTCTTTTTAGCTGACATTACCTCAGCCTGTAAGGACTCAGACTTGGCTGTATTTTCCTGCAGGATGTTATTTTTGGTTCTACACCAGGATAATGTGGTGTTGAGGCCTCATTTCTTTTTCCGACTGAAGGTAGTCTTTGTTTCTCTTGAATCAGGACATTGTGTTGCCATCCTTTTATTCTAATTTAAAACATTCTAAGGAGAAGGTGCTTCACTCTTTGGATGTTATTTGTGCTGTTTGAATTTACCTGAAGTCTACAGCTTCATTTCGACTGTCTGATTCCATGTTTTTCTTCCTGAGGGCGCTCAAGGGTCAGGCTGCTTTTCAATCCACTGTTCTTGGGTAGATTCTTCAGTCCATTTCTTAGATCTTTGGTATCTAGGGCAATGTTCCTCCTTTCCTGGTCAAGGCCATTCTACCAGGGATGTCCGTGCATCAAGCTTCTGTTGTTCAAGTATTTAGGCTGCTACCCGCCCTTCTCTTCACACGTTTCACAATTTCTACCATGTCGATGTTCACACCACCGTGGACTCCAATTTTTGGCAGAAGGTCTTGCAGGCGGCTTTGTAATGGAGTTCCCTCCCGTTCTGTTTTTGGGTGTGTTGGCCTTGTTGCCTACCCCTCATGTTCAGTACTTTGGGACATCCCAAGTTGTCATGAATATGAAGTCCTGTGATGTACAATTAAGAAATTAGAATTTTTTGGTTTACCTTTTAAAAAAAATTCTGGTAGTACATCACAGGACACATACAGTGCGTTAAAAGTATTCATGCTCCTTGAAATTGTCCACATTTTTGTCATGTTACAACCAAAAACGTAAATGTATTTTATTGGGATTTTATGTGATAGGTCAACACAAAGTGGCACATAATTGTGAAGTGGATGGAAAATGATAGTTTTAATTTTTTTTTACAAATATCTGAAAAGTGTGGCGTGAATTTTTTTTTTTTCAGCCCTCCTGAGTCAAAACTTTGTAGAACCACCTTTCGCTGCAGTTACAGCTGCAAGTCTTTTTCAGTATGTCTCTACTAGCTTTGCGCATCTAGGCGTACGTTTAATAAGATGTGTTGCGCCTTAACATAGAGAATCTAGGTTGTAATTTCCTAAGAGGTGTTTTAATTAACCCCGTTAACTACAAACCAAATATCTCCTCTCTTCACTGTACTGTGTTGTCTCAGTGTTAGGAATATAGGAATGTGCCTGTTTAATAAACTGTGTAAGCTCAGAAAAGTCTCAAAAAGCCTTTTTTCAGTGTAGCATAGAGGTGCGCATCTTCACTGGTCTCATGACTCGATGCGTTTGATTATCGTGTCAACGATTTGATTCCGCGATGCATCACGATTACTGCCCAAGTGCCCATGGTTTACCCCTTCAGCCCTGGAGGATTTGGCTACTCAATGACCAGAGCACTTTTTACAATTTGGCACTGCGCTGCTTTAACTGGTAATTGCGCGGTCATGCAATGCTGTACCCAAATGAAATTTGCGTCCTTTTTTTCCCACAAATAGAGCTTTCTTTTGATGGTATGCCTCTGCGATTTTTATTTTTTGCGATATAAACGGAAAAAGACCGAAAATTTTGAAAAAGTTATTTTCTACTTTTTGTTATAAATTTTTTTTTTTAATACACTCAATTTTAGTCATACATTTAGGCCAAAATGTATTCAGCCACATGTCTTTGGTAAAAAAGTGTCAATAAGCGTATATTGGTTTGCGCAAAAGTTATAGCGTCTACAAACTATTGTACATTTTCTGGAATATACGCAGCTTTTAGTTTGACTGCCTATCTCATTTCTTGAGGTTCTAAAATGGCAGGGCAGTACAAACCCCCCAAAATGACCCAATTTTGGAAAGTAGACACTCCAATGAAATTGCTGAGAGGCATGTTGAGCCCATTGAATATTTTATATTTTGCCACAAGTGACGGGAAAATTACAATTTTTTTGCACAAAGTTGTCACTAAATGATCTTTGCTCAAACATGCCATGGGCATATGTGAAATGACACCCCAAAATACATTCTGTTGCTCCCCTTGAGTATGGGGATACCACGTGTGACACTTTTTGGGAGCCTAGCCGTGTACAGGACCCCGAAAACCAAGCACCGCCTTCAGGCTTTCTAAGGGCGTAAAATGGTGATTTCACTTCCTTACCACCTATCACAGTTTTGGAGGCCCTGAAATATCAAGATAGCACAAATCCCCCACAAAGTACCCCATTTTGAATATTGGACATGTTTGAACAATATATCATTTAGTGACAACTTTGTGTAAAAAAAATATTTAAAAAAAAGAGATTTTCCTGAAACTTGTGGTAAAATATAGAATATTCCATGGACTTAACATGCCTATCGGCAAATAGCTTGGGGTGTCTACTGTCCAAAAAGGGGTCATTTGAGGGGGGGGGGGGGGGTTTGAGCTGTCCTGGCATTTTATGCACAAGATTTAGAAGCTTATGTCACACATCACCCACCCTTCTAACCACTTGAAGACAAAGCCCTTTCTGTATTTGCGCAGCATTTTTTCAAACACAATTTCTTTGGAAAAAACACACTTTTTAAAAATTTTAATGCTCTAAAACACATTATATATTGCCCAAATGTTTGATGGAATAAAAAAGATAATCTTATGCTGAGTACATGGATACCAAACACGACATGCTTAAAAATTGCGCACAAACGCGCAGCAGCGACAAACTTTATACATTTTTAAAATAATTTACAGGTTACCATTTTAGATTTACAGAGGAGGTTTACTGCTAAAATTACTGCCCTCGATCTGACCTTCGCGGTGATATCTCACATGCATGGTGCAATTGCTGTTTACATATGACACCAGACCGATGCTTGCGTTCGCCTTTACGCGTGAGCACGGGGGACAGGGGTGCTTTTTTATTTATTTATTTTGCTTTTTTATTTTTAAACTGTTCCTTTCATTTTTTTTCTTTTTTTTTTTTTTTTCTTATTGTTCTCCGGGAATGTAAATATCCCCTTTTGATAGCAATAGGTAGTGACAGGTAGCCTAAGTCATGAAATGCTCGTAGTCTCCGGTTCCCTGTTGGGACAGGAGAGCACGAGAAAACCATGGAAGACGGTGGGAGGGGGGGGATGTTCCCTCCCACTGTTTGTAAAAGCGGTCTAAAGTATAATCGGTGCTAACATGCTCCTAGCTAACACTGCTTATCACAGACCAGGAGTTAACACTACACTATTTATTAAACAGACTCAATGCAGGAGTAAAAATCTGCCGTGTTAGAGAATGTTAAGAGAACAGTGATAATGCAAGAATTAACACCGTTTATTAAACGCACACCCTAGAGAGTGACATTTTTGCCCAGTCTCAAGTAATTTTGCAGACTCTAACAGGTTTTCTTCTAAGATTGCCCTGTATTTGGCTCCATCCATCTTCCCATAAACTCTTACCAGCTTCACTGTCGCTGCTGAAGAAAAGCATCCCCACAACATGATGCTACAACCACCATGTTTCACGGTGGGGATGGTGTGTTCAGGGCGATGTGCAATGTTAGTTGTCCGCCACACATAGCGTTTTGCTTTTAGGCCAAAAAGTTTAATTTTGGTCTCATCTGAGCAGAGCACCTTCTTCCACGTTTGCTGTGTCCCCGCATGGCTTCTCGCTAACTGCAAACGGGGCTTCTTATGGCCTTCTTTCAATAATGGCTTTTTTCTTGCCACTCTTCCATAAAGGCCAGATTTGTGGAGTGCATGACTAATAGTTGTCCTGGGGACAGATTCTCCTACCTGAGCTGTGGATCTCTGCAGCTCCTCCAGCGTTACCATGGGCCTCTTGGCTGCTTCTCTGATTAATGCTCTCCCTGCCCAGCCTGTCAGTTTAGGTGGCAGGCCATGTCTTGGTAGGTTTGCAGTTGTGCCATAACCCTGCTTTACACTTCTCCACAACGTTATCCCTGACCTCTCTGATGTGCACCTTTGGCCTTCGTGATGCTGTTTGTTCACTAAGCTTCTCTAACAAACCTCTGTTGTGCTTCACAGAATAACTGTATTTATACTGAGATTAAATTACACACAGGTAGACTCTATTAATTAGGTGAATTCTGAAGGCAATTTTGTTACCACTAGATTTTAGCTAGGGGTATCAGAATAAAGGGGGCTGAATACAAATGCACGCCACTTTTCAGATATTTGATTGTAAAAAAAATTGAAAACCATTTATCATTTTCCTTCCACTTCACAATGTGCCACTTTGTGTTGGTCTATCACATAAAATCAATTTACATTTTTGGTTGTAGCATGACAAAATGTGGAAAATGTCAAGGGGTATGAATACTTTTACAAGACACTGTAAATGCTACAAAACTGAGCTAGGAGTGGGTTATGCCCGGATGAAGATTACTGTATTTTTGTGGCCAGTGTCTGTTCATCCAAAAGTGCCAGCATAATCCAAGTAGTCATGAATATAAAGTCATCTCTGTCTTGATGTATTCCAAGAAAAGGTTTTTTTACAGGTGAACCTAAAATCCAAATTTTGCTGCTGTGGGGTAGGATGATTTGCTACAGATTTAGACAAGGATGGAAACAGGTTGCTCTGGTGCAGACTGCATATAATTTTCATTAGCGAAGAAAGTTAGTGTTTTGAGTTTTATACATATGAATGCAAACACTGGACAGCTGCAACTTTCATCCAGCCTGAATGATGTACAAGGTGTTCCATCAGTTATGACTCCATTGACTCTGCAGGGCATCAACCTGGTATTTTTTGTCTTGCAGAAATCTTTCTCTGTTACTGCAATTTATCAGTCTGATTCTCTTTGTGCTTCCTGAAGGCTCAAGGAAGGGTAACGCAGCTTTCATATCTACCATTTTACAAAGTTTTACCACATGGATGTTCCAATTTGTTGTTGGCAAGCTTGGCAGGCTGCTGCAGCTTGAGGTTTCTCATCACAGGTGAACATTTGCTTTGCCCAAGGCTCACCCAACGCTCAACCTTGCGGTGCCTTGCGCCCCTTGTAACGGAGCAAGAACAGGCTCTAACACTGGTTTCAGCATCTGATTCTAGCTCTATATAAATCACACAACAAGTAAGCAGCCCATTTGAGTAAAGCCAAATCCTCTGCATCTGTCACATTTCCTCAGACAGATTACAGCCTTAATACAGCTATCTCCACCCAGGTCTTAAAAACGCCATGATCCTCCTACTCCCATTTCTCAACTGGAGTTTGATCCTGATATGAGTCCAGGAGGACACAGACACAAAAGGAAATGAAGAGGATATTGAGACAGTATTGGAGGAAGCTGCAGAAGATGTTTTCTCCCAGATTGTCACTGTACTGAAGAGGGAGCTTCAGACAACATGCTTGAAAATGCTGAAAAGCTTGTTGCTTCTGTCTGTAGAAGCCTTGGCATTGTGCAAGCCGGTTCTCCTCCCTCTTGTCTTTGTGTACAAACAGACCTACAAAACCCCGCAAAACATTCCCTGTTCATGAACAGATACAATGTGCAGTCTGTGGCGACTGGGTCTCACTGTTCTATTGAAGGTTTTTCTTCTTTCAAAGATTCTGCAGATGGAAAGTTTTAGGTGCTCTTAAAAGCTCTCTTTAATCTTGCCGACCCACCCCTGCAACCAGCCCTTGCTACCATTTTAGTATGTCAAACTGCAGCTAATTGGACTTGGACTAGAACAACGAACAACCAATGTGACCTTGTATTTCGGAGTTGTGCTGTTACATAGTAATTAACAGCAGTTCCATTTTTGTTTTTTTTTTTTAGTGTAGATTCCCTAGAACATGTCATGAGGCAAATTTCCAGAATGTATCTAATCTGCATTCGCATGTGCAGAACATTATGGCTAAAAGCTCGGACAGCAGACTGTGCCTGCAAAAGACGCCTCACATGTATGCCTTTCCAAGAAAGGTGTATGTTCATTGAGGCACTTGACCAATTAATCAAAGAGATCACAGGTGGAAAGGTTTTATTTCCACAGTGTAAGGTCCAAAACACCATCTCCTTCAGGAGCCCTTAGCTTTTCAAAACACAGAGCACCTGTCTGCTGTAACCAGGCTTTAACTTCAAAACTGAAGTTCAGCCCTTCTTATAGTTATAGCTATAAATTTGCTAAACCTACAGTATATTATATTAAACCATACATATGTGCATCATGTCCAACCAAAATCGAGTGTATAATCAATAAATTAAAAACATGTAACTTATTTAAAAGTATTTCTAATTTATTGATTTAAGTCTATATACAACCAAGGGGTGCTGGAGGTGCTTTTAACATTATAAACATCTGAAATTATATGACCATCTTAGAGATGAGGGGTCATTGGTCAGATTTGGTGAGTGCTGCTTCATTTGTATACACAGTGCACGGGGGTATCTGAAGGACTTGTTATGAACTGCCATATACTGTCATTGATCAAACAATGTAAGTTAATGTATGTGGAAGTTGATCTTGTGTTTATCACTGAAAAGTTTATATATGCACTAGTGTGGTTATTTAAATATGTACTTTTAATTTATTGATTTACCTGTTTATAATGGGGTCTGATGCACATACTGTAAGCACGATCTAATATAATTTAAGTTTAGCTAGTACACTTTATCCTGTAGCTCTAGCTAATCCCCTGGTCCTAGTTCAGGCTAATTTACGCCTTCCCTCCAGTGCACAATCCTACCTCTTCTGCTCAAGAAGATAAAGCAAGAGAGAAAGACGGTGGTACTAATTTGACCAAACTGGCTCAGAAGAACCCGATACACAAGCTTACTCAGACTTCTAGATCCCTGAAAAACTGGCTATAAATGCTATATCAAGGCCATTTATTTATTTATTTTATTTATTTCAGGTACTTATATAGCGCCATCAATTTACGCAGCGCTTTACATATACATTGTACATTCACATCAGTCCCTACCCTCAAGGAGCTTACAATCTAAGGTCCCTAACTCACATTCATACATACTAGGGACAATTTAGGCAGGATCCAATTAACCTAACAGCATGTCTTTGGAGTGTGGGAGGAAACCGGAGTACCCGGAGGAAACCCACGCAGGCACAGGGAGAACATGCAAACTCCAGGCAGGTAGTGTCATGGTCGGGATTCGAACCAGTGACCCTTCTTACTGCTAGGCGAGAGTGCTACCACTACACCACTGTGCCGCCCATAAGGCCATCTATTCCATTCTGCTTCTCTCAGGCTTTAATTGTATGGTTGTTGAAACCCAGTTAATTCGAGAGGGGTGTCTGAGTCTGTGATTCCTATTTTGCTAAAAGCATGAAAAGCCTCTTCCTGGAGGACAGATTTTTTTTTTTTTTTGCGTGGTGTGAGCACAGGAACTTCAATCCCAGAGATTACTCTGCACTTCGCATTCTGGCCTTCCGGCATCAGATCTTGTGCAGAAATTGGCCTTAAAAACTCATAAAGGTTGGGTCTTGGCCTTAGCCATTCTTTTTCAAAGGCCTCTGGCTTTGCTTTCCCTTGTAAGCACCTTCCTCATACTTCACAATTAAAAGGTTGTCTTATGTCCAAGGCCATCCTGCCGGTGGCACAATCAGATCTATGGGCCGCAGTACTGGTGTCCACCAGCGGGTGTCTCCCGGCAGTCTGTAGCCGACATCATCTCCTGCAATCAGGCGTCACCTGAGACTGATTGCAGGAGATATATATATATATATATATATATATATATATATCCGGCAGATGCTGCACACATTTCCCTTGGTATTGTTCCTTGAGCCCTGAACTGTGTTCGCTAGCCTGTGATCCTGACCCTGTATCCTGTTATTCTGCTATCCTGTTTTCCTGTGACCCTGTATGCTTTCCTGGACCCCTGCCCTGCAGCCTGATTCCTCCACCTGTTCCCCCCGTCTCCTGTTACTCTCTCCCTGTCCTGTCTTGTTCCCAGCCCAATCTGCTTGTTTGTTGTGTGTCACTGGTGTTGGTTGCTTGTTTATCACCGTTTCTCATATTGGAGGTGCGTTTACTTTTGTTTATTTACTTATAATAAATTATATTATTTTCACTTTACATGTGTTTGGTTCACTCTGTTGCAGTCCACACAGTTCTGGTCGCACCAGTCCATGACATATCCTTTTTTCCAGAAGTGGTCTCAGCATTCCACCTCAATAAGGACATTGTCCTCCCATCCTTATGCCCTGGTCCCAAGCATTCATAGGAAATCTCTCTACATTGCCTGGACATAGTCAGAGGCATTAGAGCAGAGGTGTCAAACTTAATTTAATCGCTGGCCACATCAGCAGTATGGTTGCTCTCAAGGGGGCGGTCGTATCAGGGTTTACTCTGCGTACAGAGTGCATGGTTCAGGGGTGCTCTATGTACACAGTGCAGTTCTAGGGGTGCCCTATGCACAGAGTGCAGAGTTCAGGGGTGTACTGTGTACAGAATGCAGGGTTTAGGCGTGCACAGTGTGCAACCCCAGCTGCCAGTGTCCAATCACCTAAAGGTAAAAACCCATAACCTATGATGTATGAATAATTTTTTGGCTGTGTCCTGTACTGTACTCAAAGATATGGAATTTACAGGCAAGTCAAAAATAAAAAAAAAATGTATTGCTCCTTAATTTTATTTGACATATTTTAATTTCAAACACACAAACTAGTTTTTTTTTTTTTTGCTCTAATCCATTTATTTTTGTTTGTTCTACTCCATTTCAGAGATGATGAAAGGCAGCGAGTATGTCTAGATATCATATACAAGATGTTACCCAAACTGAAACCTACAGAGCTACGAGACCTTCTGCCTTCTGTCACTGCATTTAGCTCACACACTTTTCCTGTTTGTCGTGAACGAATGTATGACATTCTCATGTGGATATACGATAACTACAGGTAAAGACCTACGTTTGACTCTGTTTATACCCAATTATCTTTTCTTAGAAAGATCATCCGATTGGGGCAGGTTACAGAGACCCTGTCTCCAGACCTTTCATTTCAACAAAATCTTACCATAATATTAAATTAAAATGTAACATATTTTAGGTCTCTTTACCTGTAAAAGCCCCCCTTGCGCAAGCATCTAAAAGTCAGGAGACTGCCGTTGGGCACTGCCATCTTAGATATGATGTTAGCAGTCCTAGCAGGCTGAAATGGCTCCTTATAGTATTCCCCTTTGCTCTCCCTAGAAGCTACATAAGTGGTGCAGGGAGAGGTAGAGGAGCTGGGCTGGCACGGAGTGTAAATGTACACTGCCAGAAAAGCAGACCGCTATTACATAAAAGGAGGGAGGAGGCTGTGCTAGGAAACTGATTCTTTCTTGGATGGGGGTGGAATTATTATGGGATGCCCACTTGACTGGAACAAAAGTCTCTTTAGGGACACTTCCAACTATATACAGTCCATACACAGCTCCTCTTCCTCCAGCACATCACTTGCTTGCAGCACAAAAATCACAGATCCAGCTGGCACACTGTTAAATGATCTGACAAAGGCCACAGTCAGATAAAGCAAATGCCCTTTATAGGCAGGAACCTCGGGCCCCTTTGGTGTATAGGAAAAGTCCCAGTGTCCAGCTACATTTCCTGTGGCTATTGATCCCAGCACCACCTATTCAGGCACTGCCAGCCCACCTGGCTACTTCCCACAGTTCTCCCAGACTGCCACAACTGAGTAACTGGTACCTGTTCCCGTCACCTACAAAGGCAATTGCCTACTAGGTTACTCTTACAAGAGAAATTAAAGGTATATGTTTTAATCTGTGACCTATATTGAGCAATGTGCTAGTGTGGCTCTATTTTTCGTGCTACTGGAATATCCAACACCTGCTTCTGAAGTATTCGTGCAAAAGGTGATGCTAGTCTTATCAATTCATCTAATACAAACAGTATTCATTCCTAGAGATACGTACTTGTGCAAATTCATATATAATGGTAAGTGATAGTGTATTAATTATAATATTCCGAAAAATATCTAAAGCAAAATCCAGTAAAAAGTATCAAAAAAGGGGGGTAAAAAAATATAATAAAAATTACTAAAATGATTATTATATAAATAACCAAGTCCAATCTTAAATAGTGCAAAACCTTGCAAATTAGAAAGTGACTTGTGCTTTTCCAAAGTGATTCGTGCCTAGATTCATCCACCAGTGTACAAAGGATCAGGTGACTTCCGTGCTCCCCTTCAGTTCCCCACTCACCATATTCTAGCAACCCTTTAGGGGTAAGACGCGTATACGAAGTATAATGGCTGTATCCAGAGCGTGCACCTCCACCTTTGGCTCGACGGACACTGGGGTATTCTGATTCCTCAAACCCCTCCTGGGGTGGATCTCTTTCGCTGTAAGAGGCGGTTCACACAGGGGCAGCACGACTTGCAGCGCGACTCACAGAGGCGACCTGCACACTTCAGCGGTGACTTGCAAAATGACTTCTGTATAGAAGTCAATGCAAGTTGCCTGAAGTCGCCCCAAAAGTAGTACAGGAACCTTTTTCTAAGTCGGAGCGACTTGAGTCGCTCCTATTAGAACGGTTTCATTGTACAGAATGGAACGGGACCTCACAGTGTAAATCCGGATGGTTATTTATTAACAAAAAGTTTTTTAAAATATAAAAGCAAATTGGTATTCAAAAACCTTTAAAAAACTTTAAAAAAAACCATTTTAACCGCTTCAGCCCCAGAAGATTTTACCCCCTTCCTGACCAGAGCACTTTTTGCGATTCGGCACTGCATCGCTTTAAACTGACAATTGCGCGGCCGTGCGACAATGCACCCAAACAAAATTGACATCCTTTTTTTCCCACAAATAGAGCTTTCTTTTGGTGGTATTTGATCACCTCTGCATTTTTTTATTTTTTCCGCTATAAACAAAAAAAGAGCGACAATTGTGAAAAAAAAAATCAAAATTTTTTACTTTTTGCTATAATAAATATCCCCCAAAAATATATAAAAAAAACAAATTTTTTCCTCAGTTTAGGCCGATATGTTGTATTCTACAAATTTTTGGTAAAAAAATTTGCAATAAGCGTATATTGATTGGTTTGCGCAAAAGTTATAGCGTCTACAAAATAGGGGATAGTTTTATGGCATTTTTATTATTAATTTTTTTAATTAGTAATGGCAGTTATCTGCGATTTTTATCGTGACTGCGACATTATGGCGGACACATCGAACACTTTTGACACTATTTTGGGAACATTGTCATACAGTGATCAGTGCTATAAAAATGCACTGATTACTGTGTAAATGACACTGGCAGGGAAGGGGTTAAACACTAGGGGGCAATCAAGGGGTTAAGTGTGTCCTAGGGAGTGATTCTAACTGGGGGGGGCTACCACTGACATGACAGCGATCACTGCTCACGATCACAGGGAGCAGTGATCTCTATCATGTCACAAGGTAGAACGGGGAAATGCCTTGTTTACATAGACATCTTCCCGTTCTGCGGCTCCGTGACACGATCGCGGGACACTGGCAGACATCGAGTTCGCGGGCACGGTCACGGTGTATGCGGCGCGCGCTCGCCCGCTAGCCCCGCCAATTAAAGGGGACCTACAGATACGCTCATTTGCCCACCACTGCCATTGTGCTGACGTATATTGGCGTGCAGCGGTCGGCAAGTGGTTAAACTTTTTTAATAAATAACCATCCGGATTTACACTGAGGTCCCGTTTGTTTGGTTTATGAGGATAACCCTGTATTTTTGCCACGGAAGAAGCGAGCATTACAGCGAGAGAGATCCACTTGAGGAGGGGTTTGAGGGATCAGAATACACCAGTGTCCGTTGAGCCAAAAGGTGGAGGCGCCCGTTTACAGTATACTTAGTATACGCATCTTACCCCTGCAGGGGTGCCAGAATCTGGTGAGTGGGGAACTGAAGGGGGAGCACAGAAGTCACCTGATCCTTTTTACACTGGTGGATGAATCTAGGCATGAAATACTTTGGAAAAGCACAAGTCACTTTCTAATCTGCAACGTTTTGCACTATTTAAGATTGGACTTTATAATATAAATAACCATTTTTTCAATAATCATTTTAGTAATTTTTTTATTATATATTTTTTACCCCCTATTTTTTTATACTTTTTACTGGATTTTGCTTTGGATATTTTTCCTAATATTATAATTAATACACTATCACTTACTATTATATATGAATTTGCACAGGTAGGTATCTCTAGGAATGAATACTGTTTGTATTAGATGAATTGATAAGACTAGCATCACCTTTTGCACGATTACTTCAGAAGCAGGTGTTGGATATTAAGTTTCCATTAGCACGAAAAATAGAGCCACACTAGCACTTTGCTCAATATAGGTCACAGGTTAAAACATATACCTTTTAATTTCTCTTGTAAGAGTTACCTAGTGAGCAATTGCCTTTGTAGGTGACGGGAACAGGTACCAGTTACTCGGTTGCATAATCACCTGGGAAGAGTGACTGACTGTGTGGAGTCGCCCTTCGGGTGATGTAACACTCTATAGTAAAAAAAAACTCACCCATTATACACTCACTTGGAGGAGTGAGATATTGGAGAGGATCACTCTTCAGGTGATAGGCAGCGCCTATAAAAATATGTTTAAGAACTTTGCCGTGATTTGTACCAGTATCATAATTTTAGTATAATTTTAAACATGACAAATTACAGAATAAAATGTACACTTTTTATCTGCAGTTACACTATTTTTTTTCTACATTCTGTTAAAAAGAAAAAAAGAAAACCATACAATTGTGGAATCATTCACCTAAATGTGTATTTGTGTGTGATATATATATTCTGTTTATTTACTTTTATACAGGATAGTTTGGCAATAGTTTCTATGGTATTTTAGCAGTCTGAAAACCAATTGCTATACACTGTCCTGTTTTCATTTTGCCGAAATATGCTCAACTTTATTATACATGTCATGTTCCAGAGATCTAGAAAGCCAGTTGGATAATGATTCACAGAATATTTTCATCATGGCTAAAGAAGCATTACTGGAAGGACTGGTGGATGAAAATGCAGAACTACGGTAAGTTTAATTCTGTCCATTACTACTGCCCATTAATAATACACATGAATGCATTTCTTTTGGGTAAATAAAACCTTTTTTATTTTGGATAGCGTGGAGTAGGGTTAGACCCTCTGTCAAGTATGTATAGCTCTCTGTGTACCCATTATACTGGTGATTATTGTAACCAATAAAGTGAGGGGAAAACCAAAAATTAGGAGTTGTCCCTAGAAAAACTTCAATGTGGACGCCTGTTCTGTAGACTAAGACGAAATCTCGGCTCACCTTGGGAGATTTCCTCTAACTTTCTGTTGTTTTTCCAGGACAGGAAGTGAAGGAAACACAGACAGCAAAACAAAAACTGGCAGGGGTTTTAACCCTTCCATATTCTGTTGAAATCTAAAAATACAGTACATACACATGAAATCAGATTTTCAATCACCTTTTTTTCCCCAGATATAACAGCCACCTAAAGGTTTCACTTATTTGGATTATTACGATTCCCTTCAATGAGCAAAAGTAGTAAAAAATGTTTTTTTACATGTGAGTTTTACCATACATGCTCGTCACTCTATGTAATTTTCATATTACATAATGACTGCATTTCTTGAAAGATTTGGGCTATGTACTATGAGGAAGCCATGTGTTTTTTTCAAAAGTTTCCTTTTTTTTAAATTTTATCCCTTTGCCATGGGTTCAGCAACAATAGGCTATCTCTATCAAATGCAAGGCATTTATCCTAATCATACTGTACTGGACAGCAGTTATAGACAGTGGGTTATATGTTGCTACCTTCAGGTGATTGGGCACTGGAAAAAGCTTTGGAGGGAACGCTCCTAGTGCACTCATATATAGCCTGCCTACTCCATGGGACCCCCCCCCCTTTTTTTTTTTTGTTAATGTTCTTAGGGATTTACATCTTTTTCCTCTGGGGAAATTTTCGAAACTTTTTTTTTAATTGCCGTATTTTTTTTTTTTTTTAACATTAAAGTTTATTCTTATTGAACAGAACAAAAATACAACAGGACAGTGGTACATTCTTATCAGGTCTCTCATACAGTGCATATAAAAGCAAGATCGACATGGTATTACATTTCCATCTAGTATAACAATACCCGCTTGCCCCACCTATGTAGGGCCCAGAGCCAAGAAACCCCTGAAGGGGGAGTCTAATCCACATTAATTATAGTATATTGGAGATATCTGTGGGGGGGGAATGGAGGGGGGGCGCCTTCCAAGCTCCCCACCACAGCAGAACTCAATTATTCAATTATACATTCAGTGCCTGATTCCACAACCTACTCCAGTGACAATTAACCCATACCTTCTCAAACTTTTTGGGGCAATTGCGCCCTGCATATGTTAATTTATATAGCGGCAGAGCCGCTTCCACCAGAGATCTCCACTGTTGGACCTATGGCAGGAAGGGGTCACTCCACTTCTGTAAAATCGCTTTCCTGGCATAAAAAGCTGTGTAAAATACAAACAATTTTTTTGATTGGGTAGTCCCAAGTGTATCTACAATACCCAGGAGTAATGGTATTGGGTCTCTTGGTACATGCAGGCTGCCAATTGAGTTAATATCTGTAAGCACCTTCTCCCAGAAGGACTGGATTCGTGGGCAGGACCAAGTTACGTGGATGAAAGGAACCCATCTCTGTTTCACACTTGGGGCATATCGAGCTCCTGGTGGGGTAAATCTTAGCTAAACATTCTGGTGTGTAATGTGCTCGGTGCATAAATTTAAGTTGGATGTACCTGTCCCTCGCGGAGATCATGAGGGGAAGGTACTGCTGGATGCCCTCCTCCCAGTCATCAGCAAGAGCCGGCACGTCCGTCTGCCACACATAAAATAGTTTGGTCACCTTGAAGGTGTCCAGTCCCACAAAGTCAGAGTACAGGGTCGATAGTGGTTTAATACCCTCCTTCAAACCCAGCGTGTACTCAGCCCTTCTGGTTGTAAGGGTGACAGGAATGGGGAACTGAGCTAGGTAGGCATGACGGAGCTGTAAATAACGAAAAAACATGCCATTAGGGACCCCTCAATCCCTCTTCAGAGTATCAAATGTGCACAGGCCAGATGCCGAAGTAATGTCAGCCAACATTTTGACACTATATCGGGCCCACAACATTGGGTCCGGGATGGATCGAAAGCGTGGCAATCTTGGGTTTCCCCAGAGAGGAGTCTGCGGGGACCAACTATTAGGTTGCTCAATCTTTGACCTTACCGTCTCCCAAACCCTGAGCGTGGTGCGCATTGAGGGAGTGATGTGTGGACTAGATCTTGTGCCTCGGTGTATGAGATTCCTCAGTTCTTGGTAGGAGCCCAACAACACCGCCTCTAATGTAGCCGCAGGGTTGGCCGGCTCCTTTGACATATAACATAGATTGATGCGCTCTGATACAAAGTTCAATCACTGTGAGAAAAGAATTTTTTGTGTTAAAAAACCAATGTAAAAAAAATTGCTACCAAATCGCTAAAAAATCGCATACATATAAAATCGCAAATATATGAAAATATCGCAAATATTTAAAAACTGTGTTCCTCCAGTTATACAAATCCACTGGAAGTGGTGCGATATCTCCAAAGTAAACTAAGCAACAATTGTGTATAGATATACTAAAAATGCGTTTGCAAATAGTAATCAATCCAAATTAGTGCCAATAAATAAATAAATTAGATATATTCCCTGTGATAAGTGTTGAATCCTCCATAATAAAAAAATAAATGATTCTTATAAAGGTGCAATATATATATATATATATATATATATATATATATATATATATATATATATATATACAATTGATGAGTATAAATAGTGCCAATAGAATCTGATTAAATATAGATGATTAAATTCATGAGATAGGATAAGTAACAGTAGTACTGCAGTACTTATTTGTACTTATTTGTTCACCCTCTGAGCTATTTCTTTCACAGCCACAATGAATGGTAATTTTTCTCAGTATCAAGTGGTTTTATGTAACATAAACAAAGAGAGAAAACATTGCGGAATATTGTTACAATAAAAGTTCACAGGCAAAACAGCACAGTGATACACTCACGTGTGCCTGACTTGTTTTAGGCATGCAGATAAGCAGATAGGCAGATCTCAGCTGGCTTGTAAGGACAAGGCTTGCTACGCATACAATGCTTGATACAATGTATTCAGCAGACTGTGTCCTAGGCTCCTCCCACGCATTGCATCACTGACACGTGACTTTCTCAAGGCTAAGTTAGTTTAAGTCTCTTTGTTTATTTTTTTATTTTGTTTATTTTACATAAAACCACTTGATACTGAGAAAATGACCATTCATTGTGGCTGTGGAAGAAATAGCTCAGAGGGTGAACAAATAAGTACTGCAGGAATCCAGATATCCCAGATTACTGAGGATTGAACTGTCGCCTGTTACTTATCCTATCTCATGAATTTAATCATCTATATTTAATCAGATTCTATTGGCACTATTTATCTATTTATACTCATCAATTGTATATATATTGCACCTTTATAAGCATCATTTATTTATTTTTTATTATGGAGGATTCAACACTTATCACAGGGAATATATCTAATTTATTTATTTATTGGCACTAATTTGGATTGATTACTATTTGCAAATGCATTTTTAGTATATCTATACACAATTGTTGCTTAGTTTACTTTGGAGAGATCGCACCACTTCCAGTGGATTTGTATAACTGAAGGAACACAGTTTTTAAATATTTGCGATTTTTTCATATATTTGCGATTTTATATATATGCGATTTTTTAGCGATTTGGTAGCAATTTTTTTCACCCTGGTTTTTTAGCACAAAAAATTATTTTCTCACATTGATTGAACTTTGTATCAGAGTGCATCAATCTATGTTATATGTTTTAATTTTTAGGGGACTCTGACCACTATATAATAGCAGCTTCATATCATTGTCAATCTAACAATTTTTATTTTGCACGTGCATTCACATATATTTGAGTTACACTTATTTGATTGTATATGTCACGCTAGAACATTATTGCGCTTGGTGTTTTTTGTTTATTTATGGCTCCTTTAATAAAGAGAAAAACACATGTGGGAGAGACGCATGCGCTGCACACCCCAAAACAATAATAGTAAAAAATGGACAGTTTCCCCGGTGGGGCGTTAGACAGCAATATCTTGAAATCCAGAATAATAAAAAAAAAAAAAAAAATGTATAACCAGTAAGTGCTTTTATTGAACCATGAACAATTGTAATGTTATAATTCAATTGGCATTACAACATAGAGCGCTGGCCAAATAGTACAATACATATTCCACAATATAAAGTCGACACATCTTTACACAAAATTATATACAGTCATACATTTCCGGGCTGTTGACGGTATAAATCCCTGATGCGTTTCGACCTGTGTACGGTCATCATCAGGAGGATAGTTGGTTCTATAAAATACATTGAATATCTTCAAAATTTAAGAACATGTCATCATGAATCTCAATTGTAAGGTTAATAATGGTAGTATATTTACCGCTGAAAAGTAGAGGGAATAATCCTTTGGCCAGTAAAAGCCGTAAATGGATCCGGGGGGCCCCCATATTCGCCCCTGTCTCCCCAGAGCGCATGAGTCCAGCCCAAGGGGCTTGCAAGGAGCCACATAGACGCCCTCCAGGGGAAGGAGAAGTCAGCAGCTGCGACAAATACCCAATAAGTCAAAATGATTCTCAGCACATTGTCAAGAGTATGAAGTGTATGGGCTAACTGCAATCCTAGTGATCAATATATATTGATCTGGTGTCCTAAGGTTTCATGATTGTAATTAATTATATAGAAGGTGGCACAACCATAAAAGAAATGGTTGTATAGTTATAGGGTTGTTTGAGTGGTGTGGTGTGTAAACACAGGTGAGTGGGAAGTGATATGTGGTACTAGGAATATGAAAAACCCTTTGAGTGATAAAGTAAAATTAAATGGATGGCCAGCACAATGCTGACTACAGTGCCATGTCCAGGTGAATGAAATGAGTGTGTAGTGTCAGCCAACACATGGTGGAATAAAAGTGAAAAACAAGTCAAGAGGAGAGTGTGTGAATGAATAAAACCAAATGAAACAATCAAAAACATGTGTGAAAGATCTAATCTGATTATAGGAATAGGAGTATGAGTGTAGTGTTGTGATATTAGAGGAGTAGGAATATATGTATAGTATAATAATTTACCTTGTGCCACAGTGTGGCTGATGTAGTATGGTAAAGTTTGACTTGTATGAACCAAATTGCAATGAAGCAAAAAAGGTAAAAAGCTGGAGCCAAAAAAGGAATTTGTGCAGTGCCATCCATTACGGTCTGCGTGGAGTCATAGTAAGACTCACAGGCAGCCGATCATGGATATATGCCTAAAGTAGGCAATTAATTGAGTAGGCACAGGTGCTGATCTCCTCCCCCCCAGAGTGAGCAGCCCACATGTGACTCCCCCGGCATCCCTGTAGGCAAAAAAAAAAAAAGAAAACACCGGCAGCTGCCGTCAACTCCGCCGCAAACCGCGAGATGTCGCGGCGCAGTGCACACGCCAAAGTAACTCGCACATGCGCACCTCGCCACGGCTCATCCGGAGGTGATCAAGGGATGCCGCCGGCAGAGTGAAGCTCACGTCGGCGGACGATGGATACAAACGTCCGTCAATCAGAGCATGGGGGGGAGAGCTCAGATCCTGCATCACCCCCACATTCTCACCCTGCCGGGAAGCCTTTAATTGGACCTTTTTGGTAGCAATTTTTTTCACCCTGGTTTTTTAGCACAAAAAATTATTTTCTCACATTGATTAAACTTTGTATCAGAGTGCATCAATCTATGTTATATGTTTTAATTTTTAGGGGACTCTGACCACTATATAATTGATAGCAGCTTCATATCATTGTCAATCTAACAATTTTTATTTTGCACGTGCATTCACATATATTTGAGTTACACTTATTTGATTGTATATGTCACGCTAGAACATTATTGCGCTTGGTGTTTTTTGTTTATTTATGGCTCCTTTGACAGCCACCACCTGACCGTCACTAGGACCGCCGCCCAGTAGTATTTGACAAAACATGGCATCGCTAGGCCACCCAGGGTAATCGGTAGTTGAAGAGTAGTTTTGGCTATTTTTGGGGTGACACCATTCCATACAAAGGAAAGAAGCATACTGTGCAATTTGGCAAAAAAGGTGCGTGGTATCGGGACTGGGGTTTTTTCTAAAAAGGTAAACAAATTTAGGAAGAACAGACATTTTGATTAAATTAACCCTACCCACCGGTGTAAGGGGCAATGTCTTCCACACTGCGCATTTCTGTTTCAGGAGGGACATCACCGGAGTCAGGTTCAGGGGAATAAATTGTGCAACGTCCTTGTGTATATTAACACCTAAATATTTAAATTGTGAGACCTTCTGTAGGGGTGTATCAGGTGGTGATACGTCGTCTACAGAATGTAGTGCAAAAAGAACCGATTTCCCCCAGTTGATCCGTATGCCTGAGTATGTGCCAAATACGTCAATGAGTGGAAGAGCCTCCCTCAGCGACGTTTCTGCGCTGCAAAGATACAGGAGGGTATCGTCCGCATATAGGGAGATTTTTTTTCTTCTACCTGTCCTATTGTTATGCCACGAACCTGCAGCGAGGAGCGGAGCAGAATCACCATTGGCTCAATTGCCAGTGCAAAAAGGGCTGGGGATAGTGGGCACCCCTGCCTGGTGCCCCTGTGGAGATCAAATTTGGGTGAAAGGACCGAACCCGTGCATACCCTTGTGCTTGGGGATGTGTAGAGAGTCTGCACCCAGGCGATGAAATTGGGGCCAAAACCGAACTGCTGCCGGACCTCCCATAAATACCCCCACTCTACCGAGTCAAATGCTTTTTCAGCATCCAGAGAGGCCACCGCTTCTGACCCGTTCAGGTGATACCCAGAACCGTGTACAACCTCCGCAGGTTTATATCCATCCCCTTGCCTGGCATGAATCCAGTTTGGTCTTCATGGACCACAGTCTGGATGACCTGATTTAGTCGTTTAGCCATAGATCTTGGTGAGGATCTTGGCGTCCATATTAAGCAAGGAGATAGGACGGTATGAGGTACACAGCTCTGGGTCCTTGCCTGGCTTTAGTATGACCGCATCAGCCATCGAGGCTGGCAGGGTCCTATCACGCAGGGATTTGATTATCATTTCATGTAGTTTGGGCGTCAGTTGTTCACTGTATTGCTTATAAAATTCTGTAGGAATCCCATCTATCCCCGGTGTTTTCCCTGCCTGCATTTCACCCAAAGCCTGTTGAACCTCTTCTATTGTTATGGTACTGTCAAGGTGTTCTCGTGCAATGGCATTAAGAGTGGGAAAATTAATCTGGTCTAAGAAAGATGCAAGTTCATCTTGAAAATACCCCACCCTGGATGAGTATAGATCACCATAATAGAAGGCAAAACGGGCATTGATGGCCATGGGATCTACAATAACTACCCCTGCGGCATCCTTTATCCGGGCTATAGAGGAAACTGGTTGTTGCTCTTTAGCCAGCCAGGCCAGTAGCCTACCGGTTTTTCCCCCTGCTCAAAAATGTGCTGCGTTTGTGCCAGTTGGTGTTTTTTTGCTTTGGACACCCTAGGAAGCATTACCTCCCGATATGCAGATTGCATATCTAGGTAAGTGATTGGATTACGGGAGAGGACATATTGTGATTCCAGCGTCTGCACCTTAGCCTCAGCTTCTGCTATGGTGATAGCTGCATCTTTCCTAGCTCGGGAGATAGAAGATTGGTAACATCCCCTGATATAAGCCTTAAATTCATCCCAGGTGATACCGACAGAGGCAGTCCCTGTATTAGCTAACCAGTATTCATTTGTGTGTTTGGGAATTTCTATCTCAATTGTGGGATCAGAGATCCAGTAGCGTGAGAGTCGCCAAAGTCTCTCGGGGGGGTACGAGTCCTAAAGCTGCACATCACGGGGGCATGATCCGATATACCTCCAAGGAGCACATCTACCTCATGCACCCGGGAGAGCAGGCCCCCGCTAACATATATCAAGTCAATGCGTGACATAGCCCGGTAAGATGTGGAATGGCAGGTATAGACCCTATCTGATCGGTGTCTCCATCGCCAGACATCTGTCAGGCAATACAGGGAAGCCCATTGCGATAAGGGAGAGTCCACACCGGTCCCCTGGGACAGTCTATCCAGGGACGGGTTTGGAGCCATATTAAAGTCCCCAGCGATAATAAGATTATCAGTGGGATAGGCAGAGAGGAGAGGAGTCAGGCACTTCAAAAAAGCAGCCATAGCCGACGGTGGTATGTATAACCCCACAATAACCATTTCAATAGTGTCAATAACTACATGTAGTAGCACGTACCTACCCTCCGGGTCCAACTTAACTTCCAGTAGCTTTATGTATTAGAACACTCACACCTCTGGCATGGCTGGAATGTGTTGCATGATAATAGTGTCCTACCCATGGTTTCTTAAAGTGGGGTTCCACCCAAAAAAACAAAAATACATGAAAAATCCT
Source organism: Aquarana catesbeiana (assembly GCF_042186555.1). Taxonomy (NCBI): domain Eukaryota; kingdom Metazoa; phylum Chordata; class Amphibia; order Anura; family Ranidae; genus Aquarana; species Aquarana catesbeiana. The sequence continues at coordinate 499,463,076 of NC_133328.1, read as the reverse complement.
AAAACAAAAAAACATTTGGATATTTTTTTTTTTTAACTTGCCTCTAAATGCCTGTTGCTAGGGGGTCCCTCGTAGTCTGCCCCTTCCAGTGCCTGGGCTGGTGACATCACTTCCCCCTCGGCACAGGAAGGGCTCCGCTCTGCTCCCTCCCTCCTGTCAATCATCTGGGACCCATTACAGGTCCCACGTGACTGAGCGGCCAATCGCGGCGCCGCTCGCGCATGCGCAGTGGGTGCCAGGCTGTGAAGCCACAGCCCGGCGCCCACAGTTGCAATGCCGGCACCGCTGAACGGAGGGGGAGACGAGCGGGGCTTCGATCCCCCGCATCGCTGGACCCAGGGACAGGTAAGTGTCCAATTAAAATCAGCAGCTGCAGTATTTGTAGCTACTGACTTTTAAATTTTTTTTTTTTTTTTTTTTTACTGGACCCCCTGGGTGGAACTCCTCTTTAAGTCCAAGAACTTTACTACCCACCAGGTGGGTCTCTTGCAATATGCAGACATGGGGGAAATATTTTTTGACGTACGTGTGGACTAGCAAGCGTTTAATTCTGTCATTAAGTCCCTGGACGTTCCAAGAGAGTAGCTTCACATTAGCCATAGAGGAGTTCTCAAAATGTGAACGTCAGGGGAGTACAGGGGAGAAAGGGATAACCACCTCAAACAGCCGGTGGAGAAGCCCCTAGATCAATCACCAATTAGGCTGAAGAGATGGGCAGTTCCAGTAAATGTGGCGTAACGTGCCCCGGTCTTGGAGACATCTCCAGCAGTGATCTGAGGCCAATGAGTATATAGCATGCAGGCGAGATGGTGTCATGTACCAAAAGAAAAGCACCTTTATATGTGTTCTCTTTATAGAGCATACATATAGAGCTCTTGGCTGCACCAGGACCATATAGTTTTCCATTGTTCATGGGATAATTCATCTCTAAGATGTTCCTCCCATTTACGCATGTAACTATGTTTCCCCATGGAAACCACGTCATAAGAGTTTAAAATGTTATATATGTCCGAGGTCAATCCTTTCTGTGAGGGACCCGATAAGATTAAACATTCAAATGGGGATGGCGTCGAGAATTTAAGGCTAGGGGTGAAGGTAAGTGCGTAATGCCGAACTTGGAGGTAACCAAAGAAAGCACTACGGGGAAGCTCATGTTTAATTCTAAGCTTGTCAAAGGATAATAAAACCCTAGTCACTGGATTCACTAAAATGTCCATAATGAAAAAGGTTCTTCTGCAACCATAGTGAAATCATCTGGTAAGTTAAGCTATCTGGTAGCTTAGGGTTGTAGAGGAAAGCCGTGACTATGGAGGTCTCAGATTGAAGAGGGGTGATGCGATTTAATTGTCTCAAGATAGTACGTAGCAAATTCATAGTATGCAGTAGGGAGGTGGAGGGAACATCAGCATTATGCCCCATACACACGGTCGGACTTTGTTCGGACATTCCGACAACAAAATCCTAGGATTTTTTCCGACGGATGTTGGCTCAAACTTGTCTTGCATACACACGGTCACACAAAGTTGTCGGAAAATCCGATCGTTCTAAACGCGGTGACGTAAAGCACGTACGTCGGGACTATAAACGGGGCAGTGGCCAATAGCTTTCATCTCTTTATTTATTCTGAGCATGCGTGGCACTTTGTCGGATTTGTGTACACACGATCGGAATTTCCGACAACGGATTTTGTTGTCGGAAAATTTTATATCCTGCTCTCAAACTTTGTGTGTCGGAAAATCCGATGGAAAATGTGTGATGGAGCCTACACACGGTCGAATTTTCCGACAACAAGGTCCTATCACACATTTTCCGTCGGAAAATCCGACCGTGTGTACGGGGCATTAGTGTTCCATAAAAAAAATGTTCGGGTGGATTGGGTTAACCACAGTTTGTCTATTTGGGTCCAGCGATTTTAGACCGGAAGGGTAACCCAGGAGGCTATAACTCTCAATTGAGCAGCATAATAGTAACGAAGGAGGTCTGGGAAAGCTAAGCCCCCTCTTTTCAAGAGGCATAAAGTATTGAGCGGGCTATTCAATGATGTTTATAATTTCACATGAAATTTAGAAGGTCCCTCTGAAGTTTTCTAACCTGTACAGATGGGATTGGCACTGGGAGAGTCTAAAAACAGTACAAGAGTTTAGGTAATATGGTCATTTTGACCAAGGCAATGTGTCCAAACCAAGAGACTGGATAGTGTCTCCATTTAGACAAAAGAGACTGGATAGACGAATAGAGGTCTGAAATTTGCTTCATTTTGGGATTCATATTGGGAAGTAAGGTACACACCCCAAATACTTAATGACATGGGATTTCCACGTATAGGTAAAATGTTCAGACTATGCACTTCTGAGTTAGGCATATTGATTGGAAGGGTCGATTTAGCGGAGTTTACCTCATAGCCCGATAAGGACCCAAATTCCTCCAAGAGTTTATGGAGATTAGGAAGGGTCGCGCGCGGTTGCGTTGGGGTTAGGAGCACGTCATCAGCAAATAATGAAACCTTAAAATCACGTCCCCTGACCATTATACTACTAATGTTGGGGTCCAGTCGGATCTGGGCCGCCAGAGGTTTGATACACAGGACAAAAAGCAATGGAGAGAGCGGACATACCTGCCTAGTCCCATTTGAGATGGGGAAGGAGGGAGATGCAGCAAAAGGTGTTTTGATAGAAGCAGATGGAGTTGCATATAGATGTCTGATCACCCTGAGGAGCGGCCTCCGAAAACCCAGATATTTAAGGGTTGAAAACATAAAAGGCCAGCTGAGCCGAAGGCTTTCCCAGCATCTAAACTGAGCAACAGCGCCTTCAGTGTTTTGTCTGTTATTATCATCTATTAAATTGATGACTCTTCTAGTGTTATCTCCTGCCTGATGTCCTGGAACAAAACCCACCTGATCTTTATGGATTAAGGAGGGGAGGATCTAATTTAAACGGAGGGATAGTAGGGGAGGGCCTCATTTAAACGGAGGGATAGTAGTTTTATAAAAATTTTCAGATCTGAATTCAATAAAGCTATAGGTCTAGAATTCCCACACAGTGTGTCTTTATCAGGCTTGGGTATGAACGTTAGATGAGAGGTCTGCATGTCCCACAGGATTTCATCCCTGCCCATGAATTCGTTATATAAGCGAGTCATATGTGAAAGTAGGCTGGCCAGAAAAGTCTTGTGATATTCATAAGGAAGGCCGTCCGGCCTGGGACTTTGCTATTTGGCAGGAGTTTCAAAGTCTCGGAAATCTCTTCAGTTATGGGAGAGTTGAGAGACTGTAATGCGATCAGTGAAACTTTCTTGGGTTGGTAAGTGCGGTATGGAGGGGTTATTGTAGATATCCGAGAACTAATCACAAAACAATTGGGCAATACGGTCGGGTGAGAATGAAGGGTCCCAGTAGGGGTCCCGAAGGGCCTGGGGGGCTGGGGCTGAGTTTGTTCTTGGAGTTTACACGCTAATAGGGTGTGGGCTTTGTTTCCCTTATCATAGTTTAGCTGATGCAATCTTTGAAGGGCTTTTTCAACCTTGCCTATGTCTATTCTCTTGAGGACTGCCCGTAGGCGTATAATTTCCCTTAGGAAACAAATTGAGGACGAAGATGTAAATCTGGATTCTAAGTCCCGAAGTCTCTGTGCGGTCTGCTGTCTCAGTTGCTTGGTGTTCTTCTTCCAGGCAGTTCAGATAGCTATACATTGTCCATGTATTAGTGTCTTGTGTGCCTCCCAGAGGGTTCCTGCGGAAATTTCTGGGGCACTATTCTCCACAAAGTACAATTTTAAAGAATTTTCTAACTCTGTCCTAGTTGCAACATCTTTCAGAAGAAAGTCATTAAGCCGCCAATGGCAGCGTTTTGATCTGAGAGTTTTCTAATTTGAGCTTCAAAAGGAGCAGGGTATGGTCCGACCAAGACATGGGCAGGATGTTTACATTAGCGAGTGCCCGCAGGGAGGGGGCGTTTATGAAAAAGTAGTCTAACACTGCATGCATACAAAATGGGTGGGAGTAGTGGGAATATTGACGCTCTGTTGGGTGAATCACATGCATCGAACAGAGCGAACTTGCGAGTGACCCGACAAAACTTTTGGGACTGTTTGAAGAGGCGTAGGGAAGAGATTTTTTTTTAGAAAGGAATGTCCTATCCAATGTCGGGGAGAATGGGAGGTTTAAGTCCCCTCCCACGACTGAGGAGTGTGTAGTTCTAAAGGCGGTTGTACACCTTAGTTACAAAGGACATCTGATTCACATTTGGAGCATAAATGTTAGAAAAAGTTAATTCAGATTGTTGCCATTTGCCACTAAGGTTCAGAAACTGACCTTGGGGATCAGAGTAGGAGGATGCGGTTGTGAATGGAGATCCTTTTTTAATCAAAATAGCCACCCCTGCTGTAGGAAAAGATCTAGATGCAAACACCAGAGTGCCTCTTTTATTAAAATGTGTTTCCTGTACAAATATTACCTCCACCCCAGAATCTTTAAAGCTCCTCAGTGTCAACTGCCTTCTAAAATTTGAGTTAAGACCATTAACATTATGTGAGTAAACCTGTACCATGATGAGGTCGGGGTGTGAGCAAGGAATATTGTGGAAACGTGTATTGGAGTGCAGTATACAGTGGGGATGGAAAGTATTCAGACCCCCTTAAATTTTTCACTCTTTGTTATATTGCAGCCATTTGCTAAAATCATTTAAGTTCATTTTTTTCCTCATTAATGTACACACAGCACGCCATATTGACAGAAAAACACAGAATTGTTGAAATTTTTGCAGATTTATTAAGCACTTGCCTACCAGGCCAATTCTGACATTTCTCTCCTACATGTAAAAATCATCATTTTTTTTCTAGAAAATTACATAAAACCCCCAAACATTATATATGTTTTTTTTTTTTTGCAAAGACCCTAGAGAATACAATGGCGGTTGTTGCAAATTTTTATCTCACACAGTATTTGAGCAGGAATTTTTCGTTTTGTGTTTTAAAAAAAAAACAAAACAGTAAAGTTAGCCCAATGTTTTTGCATATTGTGAAAGATGAAGTTACGCCGAGTAAATAGATACCTAACATGTCACGCTTCAAAATTGCACACGCTCGTGGAATGGCGCCAATGTTCGGTACTTACAAATCCCCATAGGCGACGCTTGAAATTTTTTTACTGGTTACATGTTTTGAGTTACAGAGGAGGTCTAGGAACAAAATGATTGCTCTCGCTCCAACGTTCTCGGCGATACCTCACATGTATGGCTTGAACACAGTTTTCATATGTGGGCGGGACTTACGTATGCGTTCGCTTCTGCGTGCGAGCACACGGGGACAGCGGCGCTTTAAAAAATTTTTTTTTTATTGTTAATTATATTTTCTTTTTTTTATTTTGACACTTTAAAAAAAAAAAAAAATGTGATCACTTTTATTCCTATTACAAGGAATGTAAACATCCTTTGTAATAGGAATATGACATGACAGGTCCTCTTAATAGTGAGATATGGGGTCAATAAGACCCCACATCTCACCTCTAGGCTGGGAAGCCTGAAATAAAAAAAAAAAAAGATCACCGCTTCCCAGCCGAAGCGGCGCCGTTTTTTGAATGGAGAGGCCAGGCGTGATGTCATAACATTGCGCCCGGTCTCCGACGATCATAGAGACTCCGGCGACCATCTGGTCCGCCGGAAATCTCTATGATCTACATCCGGCGGATCCGCTCTCCGCCTCACCGATCGTAACGGTGAGTCGGAACAAGCACCGCAGGGAGGGGGGGGGGACATCCCCTCTCGCCTCCCGTAAGAACGATCAAGCGGCGGAACGGCCGATATGATCGTTCCTATGGTGTAGAGATTCGCCGGCTGAAACCGGCAATATCTGAATGATGTCTGTAACTACAGGCATTATTCAGATATACCTGCTCAAAGTCCACGACATCATATGACTTGGGTGGGCGGGAAGTGGTTAAAAAAGAAAAACTAAAATATCACATGGTCCTAAGTATTCAGACCCTTTGCTCAGTATTTTTAGTAGAAGCATCCTTTTGATCTAATACAGCCATGAGTCTTTTTGGGATAGATGCAACAAGTTTTTCACACCTGGATTTGGGGATCCTCTGCCATTCCTTCTTGCAGATCCTCTCCAGTTCTGTCAGATTGGATGGTAAACGTTGGTGGACAGCCATTTTTAGGTCTTTCCAGAGATGCTCAATTGAGTTTAAGTCAGGGCTCTGGCTGGGCCATTCAAGAACAGTCACTGAGTTGTTGTGAATCCACTCCTTCATTATTTTAGCTGTGTGCTTAGGGTCATTGTCTTGTTGTTAGGTAAACCTTTGGCCCAGTCTGAGGTCCTGAGCACTCTGGAGAAGGTTTTCGTCCAGGATATCCCTGTACTTGGCCGCATTCATCTTTCCCTCGATTGCAACCTGTCGTCCTGTCCCTGCAGCTGAAAAACACCCCCACTGCATGATGCTGCCACCACCATGCTTCACTGTTGGGACTGTATTGGACAGGTGATGAGCAGTGCCTTGTTTTCTCTACACATACTGCTTAGAATTAAGGCCAAAAAGTTCTTTCTTTCTCGAACATCACGGGACACAGAGCCACAGTAATTACTGATGGGTTTATATAGGTATCACTGGTGATTGGACACTGGCACACCCTATCAGGAAGTTCAACCCCCTATATAATCCCTCCCCCTTGCAGGGATACCTCAGTTTTTACGCCAGTGTCTTAGGTGATGGACGTGTAAAGATGTCCTGTGCTGAGCTCCAAAGGGAATATCCTGATATCCTATACTCGGGCAAGCCAGGCGAACCGGATCCATTCAAAGTGTCTTTTCATGGCCGAATTGAATGGTACCCGGGCCTCGTGTCCGAAGAAACGAGGTTTTACCCGTAATGCTTCTCTTTTTAGAGAGCTGGACCCCGCAGATCAGAAAATGGCTTTAAACTTCCTAATTTCTGGCGAGGTGCTTTACGGTCCCAGAACTGTTGGATCCCCCTACTGATGGGGGCCCCAGTCTCTGACGGTTTTTTCAAACGGAGCCCACCGTGAGAGGTGAAGATTGGGTCTGTGTAAACAGCACCCTGCGGCTGGATAAGGTAAGAGGAGATTCCACAGAATTTTTGAGTTCTAGTGGCTTTTCTCCTTTAAGGTAAATGCATGCTATGCCTATTTTGACCACCGGGGGCTGCCAAGAGCACAAACCTGCACATGCTGACTCTGTCTCAGGTGTTGTAATCGCTGTTTATGTCCCAGCGTATCAAGCAGGCTGCAAACAGGTAAGGTGGAAAGGGGGATTTCTCAGGTTTGAATGTTCCCCCCCAGGCTAGAGAGGGGCCACAGGGGTCTAGAAAGTGGTTATACCACCCGGGCTCTGCGGCCTAATGGCCACCATCTCTCAAGATAGCCGTTCAGGCAGATCTTGTTACCAGCCTCCCTCCCTCCCCCCCCCCCCCCATCCCCAGCCTTTCTCCGGAAGCATGACAGGAGAGTCGGCAGCGCGGGAAGCGCTCGTTTTTTTCAAAACTCGAGGGGGGGGGGGCGGTAGAGGAGGGGGCGGGACGTCAGCACAGGTGCTTAGACTCCCACTCAGGCCAGCTGCAGGCTATTAGAGGCACTCTGTACAGGTGCACACAGCCTTCTGAGAGACACAGAGCTGACGGTCGCATGTAAGGTGGGACACAGGCATTCTCCTAGGCAGCATTTACTGAAGTAACACCAGACTGAGCATTGGGTAGCAAGGCTTTTAGCCAGACTACATCGCTCAGCGGGTAGTGTTCATTTGTATACCTCACACCTTGTTGCTTTGCACTATGGGTAGAAGAGGTTCAAGCACCCCAGGAACCAGAGACACTAGGGGATCTCGTTCAGGTTCTGAGGGCCCCCTGTCGGCAGCATCCTCCCCCCCTAAAGATGGGCCAGGGACGGCTAGCCAGGGAGAGCCATCGGGGTCAGGGGCTACACCTGCTTCTGGCACTTCAGCCCCTGTATATATTACACAAGAGGTTTTTTCCTCAACCATTAATGGTCTAGAGGAAAGATTAATGGCCGTGATTACGTCTTCACTCAGTGGAAGAAAACGCACTAGGCTTTCCTCTGTTCCCCAAGACCCTCAGACAGAGGAGCTCTGGGATAAAGGAGATGAATCCCTTTCAGAGGATCGGGATGGGATGGATGATTCCTCTTCGGAGGATTCAGGTGGAGAGGGACCCTCTGCGACTTCCCAAGAGGAGAAAGTCTTAGTGCAGATCCTCACTGGATTGGTCCGCTCCACATTTAAGTTGCCCATACCTGAAACTGCTAAAGAATCCTCTTCTGCTTTGGGGTCACTGAAACCTTTCCAAGCAGCACATGCTTTTCCTGTTCATACTTTACTTGAAAAGCTTATTTATTCTGAGTGGGATCACCCAGACAAACGTTTTTTTCCGCCGAGAAAGTTTTCAACACTTTATCCGATGGAAGAAAAGTTTATTAAAATGTGGGCAATACCGGCTATTGATGCCGCCATTTCCTCCGTAAATAATAGCCTGACTTGTCCTGTAGACAATGCTCAGATGCTCAGGGATCCTGTAGATAAAAGGATGGAATCCCTATTGAAGGATGTTTTCTCCTTAGCAGGATCAGTGGCCCAACCTGCAGTAGCAGCGATTGGAGTCTGTCAATACTTAAGAGACCATGTTAAGCAGGTCATCAAAGTATTACCTGAACAGCAGGCCCAGGGGTTTGCTAACCTTCCAGCGACCTTATGCTTTGTGGTTGACGCCATTAGAGATTCTATCGTGCAAACCTCCCGTCTTTCACCGGGGTTGGTGCATATACGTAGAATCCTATGGTTGAAAAATTGGTCAGCCGAAGCACCATGTAAGAAGCTACTGGCTGGGTTTCCATTTCGTGGTGCAAGGTTGTTTGGAGAGGACTTGGATAACTATATCAAGAGAATCTCTTGTGGGAAAAGCACTCTCTTACCTGTCAAGAAGAAGAGTAAGCGTCCCTCTTTCAAACGGACTCTTTCCCCAGCGCCGGGGGCTTCAGCCTCCAGGCAGTCTCGACGGCCGCCTCCATCGGGGTCCAGAGACAAGAGTCAACCCCAGGGACAAAAGAAGTCCTGGGGAAAGAAGCCTACTAGGCAAAACACTAAGACCTCTGCATGAGGGGGCGCCCCCGCTCACTCGAGTGAGGGGAAGACTGCGACAGTTCTCAGAGCTCTGGCACGAGGACTTCCAGGACAGATGGGTAGTCTCCACGGTAACCTTAGGGTACAAGCTGGAGTTTCAGGAATTCCCTTCTCCTCGGTTCCTCAGATCAAATGTTCCCAGAGACCCAGAGAAGAAGCAGTTGCTCCTCCTAGCGTTAGAGCGACTTTTGTCGCAGGAGGTCATTATGATAGTTCCCGCAAAGGACCAGGGATTGGGCTTCTATTCCAACCTTTTTACGGTCCAAAAGCCAAATGGGGATGTCAGGCCCATTTTGGACTTAAGGGATCTGAACCGATTCCTAAGGATTCAATCTTTCCGCATGGAATCAATTCGAACAGTAGTTCCCACCCTGCAGGGAGGAGAATTTCTGGCATCAATAGACATCAGAGATGCATATCTGCATGTGCCCATTTTTCCTGCTCATCAGAAGTTTCTGCGCTTCGAGGTAGGAGGGCGCCATTTCCAGTTTGTGGCTCTGCCTTTCGGGATAGCCACTGCACCTCGAGTGTTCACAAAGATCTTGGCTCCTCCTCTGGCCAGATTAAGGGCTCAGGGTATAGCTGTCATAGCATACCTAGACGACCTGCTCTTGATAGACCGGTCGGTAGCCTCTTTGAATGGAAACTTGAGGACCACGGTCAGGTATCTAGAACACCTGGGTTGGATCCTCAACTTAGAAAAGTCTTTCCTAAAACCAGTAAGAAGACTGGAGTATTTAGGTCTGATTATAGATACAAGCCAGGAGAAAATATTTCTACCCCAGGCAAAGATCACTGCTTTGAGAGAGCTGATTCTGACAGTAAGGACCAAGAAGGGTCCCTCAGTCCGCCTTTGTATGAGGCTACTAGGGAAGATGGTGTCTTCATTCGAAGCAGTTCCCTATGCTGAGTTTCACTCAAGAATGCTGCAACACAGTATTCTGTCGACCTGGAACAAGAAGGTTCAGGCATTAGACTTTCCGATGCACCTGTCGCATGCGGTGCGTCAGAGCCTCAATTGGTGGCTCATACCCGAAAACCTGCAGAAGGGAAATCCTTTCTACCGGTTACCTGGACGGTGGTAACAACAGATGCCAGTCTGTCAGGTTGGGGAGCAGTTCTGGAACAGGCTGCGGTCCAAGGGGTATGGTCCAAGACAGAGAGGACCTTACCCATCAACATTCTGGAGATCCGGGCGATACATCTAGCTCTAAAAGCCTGGACTATCAGGCTACAGGGTTGTCCGGTCAGGATCCAGTCCGACAATGCCACAGCAGTGGCTTATGTCAATCATCAGGGAGGCACCCGGAGCCGAGCTGCTCAAAAAGAGGTGAACCAGATCTTAGTCTGGGCAGAGATGCATGTGCCATGCATATCGGCAGTTTTCATCCCGGGAATAGAGAATTGGCAGGCGGACTATCTAAGTCGCCAGCAGTTACTTCCAGAGGAATGGTCTCTGCATCCCGACGTCTTTTGGGCCATATGCCAAAGATGGGGGGTTCCAGATGTAGATCTCTTTGCATCCCGATTCAACAAAAAGATAGACAGATTTGTGGCAAGGACAAAAGATCCTCTTGCATGCGGGACGGATGCGTTGGTGATTCCGTGGCATCGGTTCTCACTGATTTACGCATTCCCGCCTATTCTGCTACTACCACGACTCCTTCGCAGGATCAGGCAGGAAAGGAAGTCGGTACTTCTGGTGGCCCCCGCTTGGCCCAGAAGGACTTGGTATGCAGAAATAGTAAGGATAACGGTGGGTTCCCCGTGGACCATACCGGTACGCCCAGACCTGTTATCTCAGGGTCCAGTGTTCCATCCTGCCTTACAAACGCTAAATTTGACGGTTTGGCTATTGAGACCCACGTTCTGAAGAGTCGTGGGCTCTCAGGTCCTGTCATATCTACCTTGATTAATGCAAGGAAGCCAGCTTCCAGGATGATTTATCATAGAGTCTGGAAGGCTTATATAACCTGGTGTGAATCCAGAGGTTGGCATCCCAGGAAATATGTGTTAATAGTAGAATCCTTGATTTTCTACAGATGGGATTAGAGATGAAGCTGGCCTTGAGTACCATCAAGGGCCAGGTTTCTGCTTTATCAGTATTATTTCAGCGGCCACTTGCTTCGCATTCTTTGGTCCGAAACTTTATGCAGGGGGTGATGCGTCTTAATCCTCCGGTTAAAGCGCCCCTAAACCCCTGGGGCTTGAATTTGGTCCTGGCTGTGTTACAGAAACAGCCTTTTGAACCAATAAGTCAGATTCCTTTGGTCTTGTTGACAAGGAAATTAATTTTTCTGGTGGCCATCTCTTCTGCTAGAAGAGTATCAGAATTAGCAGCTCTTTCCTGTAAGGAGCCTTATTTGATTATACACAAGGATAGAGTGGTACTACGCCCTCATCCTAGTTTTTTACCGAAGGTGGTTTCTGATTTTCATTTAAACCAAGACATTGTTCTACCTTCCTTTTTTCCAGATCCCTGTTCTCCGGAAGAGAGATCTCTACATTCGTTGGATGTAGTAAGAGCAGTTAAGGCCTATCTAGGGGCAACTACTCAGATCCGCAAGACGGATGTTTTGTTTGTGCTGCCAGAGGGTCCCAATAGAGGACAGGCAGCGTCAAAAGCTACCATTTCTAAATGGATTTGACAGTTGATCATTCAAGCTTACGGTTTGAAACAGAAGATTCCTCCGTTTCAGATCAGGGCACATTCCACAAGGGCTATTGGTGCTTCTTGGGCAGTGCATCACAGGGCCTCTATGGCTCAAATCTGCAAGGCCGCAACCTGGTCTTCAGTTCATACATTCACCAGATTCTATCAGGTGGATGTGAGAAGGCATGAGGATATCGCCTTTGGGCGTAGTGTGCTGCAGGCAGCGGTATAGGGTCCTCAGGTCTGATTGCACCCTACTTGGTCGTGGTTCCCCCCCCTCAGGTAGCATTGCTCTGGGACATCCCATCAGTAATTACTGTGGCTCTGTGTCCCGTGATGTTCGAGAAAGAAAATAGGATTTTTTAAAACCGCTTACCTGTAAAATCCTTTTCTTTCGAAGGACATCACGGGACACCCACGGGAGGTCCCGCCCCTCTTCTAATACACTATATTGCTTGGCTACAAAACTGAGGTATTCCTGCAAAGGGGAGGGATTATATAGGGGGTTGAACTTCCTGATAGGGTGTGCCAGTGTCCAATCACCAGTGATACCCATATAAACCCATCAGTAATTACTGTGGCTCTGTGTCCCGTGATGTCCTTCGAAAGAAAAGGATTTTACAGGTAAGCTGTTTTAAAAAATCCTATTATTTTGGTCTCATCAGACCAGAGAATCTTATTTCTCACCATCTTGGAGTCCTTCAGGTGTTTTTAGCAAACTCCATGCAGGCTTTCATGTGTCTTGCACTGAGGAGAGGCTTCCATCGGGCCACTCGGCCATAAAGCCCCGACTGGTGGAGGGCTGCAGTGATGGTTGACTTTCTACAACTTTCTCCCATCTCCCGACTGCATCTCTGGAGCTCAGCCACAGTGATCTTTGGGTTCTTCTTTACGTCTCTCACCAAGGCTCTTCTCCCTGAAAGCTCAGTTTGGCCGGACGGCCAGCTCTAGGAAGGGTTCTGGTCGTCCCAAACATCTTTCATTTAAGGATTATGGAGGCCACTGTGCTCTTAGGAACCTTAAGTGCAGCAAAAAATGTTTTGTATCCTTGGCCAGATCTGTGCCTTGCCACAATTCTGTCTCTGAGCTCTTCAGGCAGTTCCTTTGACCTCATGATTCTCATTTGCTCTGACATGCACTGTGAGCTGTAAGGTCTTATGTAGACAGGTGTGTGGCTTTCCTAATCAAGTCCAATCAGTATAATCAAACACAGCTGGACTCAAATGAAGGTGCAGAACCATCTCAAGGATGATCAGAAGGTGGACAGCACCTGAGTTAAATATATGAGTGTCACAGCATTATTTCTGAATATTTAGGACCATGTGATATTTTAGTTTTTCTTTTTTAATAAATCTGCAAAAATGTCAGCAATTCTGTGTTTTTCTGTCAATATGGGGTGCTGTGTGTACATTAATGAGGAAAACAATGAACTTAAATGATTTTAGCAAATGGCTGCAATATAACAAAGAGTGAAAAATTTAAGGGGGTCTGAATACTTTCCGTCCCCACTGTATTTGAGCCCAGACAGACGAGTCTTGAAACAGGAGGCAGTACCCATCGTATATGCAAAGAGACGTGAGCCCAGGAGTGATGAGCCGTAAAAAAGAAGAGAAAAAGAAAAACAAATCACAGTTCTCAGAACAAATAATGGAGGTCCAATAAAGGAACTTTAAATCACTAAACAAACTAAGGGGGGCATTGTGAGTGGCTCGATTGGAAAGGGGGGGGCGTCTCCAGTGCCTGAATGCCAGCTGAGTACCCCGAAGGGAGAGAGAGTCATGTCCAGGGCCCTTGGAAGGTGAGGGGACAGAAGAGGGACTCATCCATGGGTATACTGGAGTTGTCTTGACATTCTCCCAGCAAGATGGCGGACGTTGTTCCATGTGGCGTGGTAGAGACGAGCCGTGACATGCAGCTGGGAATACGGTCAGTGGTGCCCACTGAAGCTGCCCGCACCGATCTTGAAGCCTCCGGAGGAGGGGGGAGGAAGAGATAGCTGTGTGGCGCTATGCTGTCTGCTTCCCACATGGAGGGCTCAGGGAGCTGAGCAAAGTAGGAATGGATCGGGGGACCCAACGGATGAAGCTGTCCTGAGGTTCCCCCCTGTTTCTGCGATCGGTTGGTGCAGTTTCTGCCAATCGATCTGAAGCTGTGTCCCCATGTGGAGCTTAGAAAGAGCACGTCCGTGGAGAGCAGGGAGATCATGTGTCCATTGCGCTCAGCGTCCAGCCACGCCCCCCGCTGTCTCAATCTTAAACATCTCACTGTACCTATTGAAGATATTCCTTCTTTCAAACAAAGTTTAGAATGCTTACAAAGACTCTCTTTACTTTAACAGTACCTGTCTTACAACTAGCTTGCACTGCAATTTCTTTATGTCAAATTGCTGCTAATTGGACTAGGGCAACAAGCAACCAACATGACCATGCTTTCCAGGATCGTTCTTTTTCCAAAAAAAAAAAAAAAAATTTGATTGAGTTTTTTTGAAAAAAAATAAACACATCTGGAGCCCAGGCAGGGGCGAGACCAACAGGTCTCTATTCGCAGAGAGTATCATACATCATAAGAACATAAAAACAAAACAACAAAAATACTAAGCTACTTCCCCAATGTGGAGAGTGGGGTCGGCTCAGAAGTAACTAGGCTCAAACATTGATATCCAAGACACAGAATATCATGACTGGGTAGTAAATCGAGATCTATACTTTAACTTGCATTATGTGATTCACTGCTTGCTGTAGACAAGTCACCAAGCCAGCATTCCCAAACCTTATTAAATTTATTGGGGCAGCCCCTGTTGGCATAAGTAGCTTTGTATAAGGGTAGGCTGGCATTAATCAAACACCTTCAACATGAATGGAAGGAGGGGATGATTTCTTCCAGTTCGTCGTGATAGCTTTACGAGCACAGAACAATAAAAGATTAAAGCGGTTGTAAACCCACATGAAAAAAAAGACTTGCAAAACAAAGGCATAATGAGCTAGTATGCATAGCATACTAGCTCATTATGTAATACTCACCTGAGATCGAAGCCCCCACTGGGGTGCCCATACACAGCACCGGCTGGCGACATTGCTCCCCGGAGTTACTTCTGAGTATCGCGGCTCCGGCGCTGTGATTGGCCGGAGCTACGATGACACCACTCCCGCATATGCCCGTGGGAGCCGTCGGTAACAGCACACTCACTCAAGCAAACGACGTGTACATGCCATTGCTTCAGTACGCATGTGCTGATGACGTCGGCACATGCAGATACAGGGGATATCTCTTAAACCGTGCAGGTTTAGGAGATATCTGGGGTAGCTACAGGTAAGCCTTATTATATGCTTACCTGTAGCAAAAAATGTATTGTAAGGGTTTACAACCACTTTAATGAGTATTCGTCTGGCCACAGTTACTGTCAGCTGCTTCACCAGCCCTAACAAACAGTATCTCGGGTCACATGGGACCGGGTTTTGTGTAACACTCTTAATCACTGTAGGAACCTCTCGCCAGTATTGTTGAATTACCGGACAGCTCCAAAAAATGTGGAAGAACACTGCAGGTTGGTGTGAGCAGCGCCAACATGATGCAGAGTGGGCCTCAGACATCCTGTGCGGTGTATAATATGCTCTGTGCAAAATTTTGTACTGGACCATCCCATCCTATCTCTGGCTGAGAATGAGGGGGGAGAAGGGGAAATCCCAAATCTCCATCCAGTCATCATCCAGTCCCGGAATGTCCCCCAGCCATTACAGGCAAAGGGAGGACAATTCAGGACTAGCAGCCACGAGTAAGTAACCATATAGATGAGAAGTGGGCTTCTCCAGATCTTTCACTCGGAGGGTAGATTCTAGTTCAGAATATGAGAGCAACTGGTTGACCCAGAAATTTACATCTGAAGGCATGGAAAATCTGGAGGTATCTAAAATAGTGGTGATTGGGTAGATTAAATTTAGATTGGAGGTCCTGAAAAGAGGACAACTCAGCATTATTAATAATATGTTCCAATTTTGTATTTGGCCCAGGCCTGTGGGTTTGGGATAGTGTAGAAGTGAGGGAGGTTGGGATTAAGCCACAGAGGGGTATGCAGAGAGATGGTGCCCGACAGAGGTGTCTGTGGGGCTTCACTCATTTTCCATGCTTGTATGGTAGTGTACATGGAAGGGGTGAAGTGATGTGGGGACTTTTTCCCCCTGAACAACAGGCCTTGTAAGGCTTCCATGGATTTAACAATCGCTGCCTCCAACACTACAGCAGAATTAGTGAGATCAGGCTGAAGTCACCAGTTGGGATGCTAGAAAATATATGTAGCAGTTGGGTAGAGCTAGGCCCTGTCCACGTGTCTAGTTATGGTGGTATATTTGTACCTGGGTGGCTTAGATCCCCAGATAATGGACAAGAAGAGTTGTTTAATAGAATTAAAACATTTTTTTGAGAGCCACTGAGGGGAATTTCTAAAAATATACGTGAATTTGGGGTGAACTTTCATTTTGAGGATGTTAATGCGTCCAATTAGTGAGAGTGGCGGAAGATTGTTTCATGCCTTCAGTTTAGTCTTAACCCCAGCTAGCACAGGGTCCAGGTTGAATTTCACAAAGTCCCCACTGTGTCTGGATATCACAATCCCCAGGTAGGTAAAGTGGAAGGGAGGCGGGTGAAGATGACCTAGCCCCTTTGTCCACCGGAAACAGCTGGGACTTGTGCCACTTAACACATAAACCCGTGAAGGTTGAGAAATTCATAATCTTGAGGGCACCCTGCACTGAGGTACCAGCATTATTCAAAAAAAGCAAATAAATCATTAGCATATAGAGCCACTCTCTCTTCCAACCATCCTACCCGAAGGCCGCGAATCTCAGGCGAAATTCTAAGGGCTTCAGCAATGGTTTCCATGGCCAAGGCAAAGAGGGCCGGGGAGAAAGGGCCTCCTTGTCTGGTACCCCCTCTGCAAAGGAAAGGGACAGACAGCAGGCCATTTAGCCTTATGCTTGCCAGGGAGCCCGTAATATAGTGTACGTATCCAATCAATACATTTTAATGGGAGTCCCATCCTCCGCATCACCTCCCATAGATACGCCCACTCCACAGTATCAAATGCCTTTTCCACATCCAATGTGGCTATCGTTCTAGTACCCTGATTTGTGTAAGGGGCATGGATATTAGAGAATAATCTGCGTATGTTAATATCTGTGGACCTACCAGGCATAAAGCCCGTTTGGTCCGGGTCTACAATGGATTTTATGACTTTGTTCAACCTGGTAGCTAGCAGTTTTGTGAGGATCTTCAGATCACAGTTGAGAAGAGCAATCGGTCTTTGAGGCGCACAACTTGGGATCCTTATTAGGTTTAGGTATGAGTATAATATGGGCCTCTTTCATAGAGGGGGGCAGGGAGCCAGCCAGTAAACAGGTTTTATATAACTCAGCCAGTCTTGGAGCAGGTAATTTAATGTAATTTCTATAGAATTCTATAGGCAAGCCGTCAGGGCCCAGAGCCTTACCCACCGGGAAAGACTGTATAGCAAGTATTTCTTCCGTGGTGAAATCTGCAACTAGGAGATTCCTTTCGGAGTCAGAAGACCCGCCCAACGTCAGGGTATCTAAATCAGCGGGCATGGGGTCAAAGGCATCCGGCAAGGAGGAGGGATACAGTCTAGTGTAAAATCTAGTGAATTCAGAATATTCTCTTGAGAGACAACCATCGTACCATCTGTTGTGAGGAGTTTGGATGCAACTGCAAGGGGTCTATCCTGTTGTGTCAGAAGTGCCAACAGTTTACTGTTCTTGTCTCCGAACTCAAAACACTCCTGCCTACAAAATTGTATGCCCAGTCTAGTGACCTCTGAGACATGAAGATGTAATTCTCATCTAAGCGAGGAAAAGTGGTCAAAATTTGTGTCAGTAGGTGAGGCGGAGTATTGTTCTTGTGCCTGGTCAACCTTCAGTTGCAATGAGGAGACGATACCTTTTTGCTCCGCCTTCACAGCAGCCACAGCAGAAATGTACTGCCCCCTGCTATGAGCCTTGAACACGTCCCAAGTCATCTCAGGGGAGGCAGACTCCGCAATGTGTGCCCAGTACTCCTGCAAGGGAGGAGGAATTCTTTAACCGATTCATGGTTAATCCATTGAGGCGGCAGACTCCAAAGGGTGCAGTTACGCGACCTCTGGGTTCTAATGGTCAATTTGAGCGGGTTATGATCCGAAAGGCCAGAGGGAAGATAAAATGCCTCTTTGATCTCACTAAGAAGGGCTGTGTTTGCAAAAGCCAGATCTATACATAAAGAGGTATTGAAGGTGGTAAAAAAACAAGAATGCGTTCTGTCTTGAGGATGCAACCACCTCCATACCTCAGTAAAGTCTGTAGCATGCGCTCCAGTGCCCAGGTAGGAATTAAAATTAGTATGGGGTGTCGGTCTATCCAGTTCACATGATAGGGTGGTGTTAATATCGCCCATAAACAGAATTTGTGCAGGACAATGCGGAGCCATCCTTTCATACAATGAGTATAGGAGTTGCACCTGACTGGGGGCCAGGTAAACATTAACAATGATATATTTCCGGTTGTATATATTTAACACCAGTATTACAAATTTCCCATTGGGGTCCAAATGGAATGGATCATGAATTGTGCACGTTATTTGCTTACTAAGCAAGATAGACACCCCATGGGAGTACATGGAGTAGGTTGCATGAAGCGCTCCCTGCACCCACGGTTTTTTATGAGCCATTACCCTACTCCTCATTAAATGGGTCTCTTGTAGCATTACTATATGGGGATTATGTTGTTTCAAATATTGAAACAGCAACGATCGCTTGGAGTTTAGCCCCCCAACATTTCATGACAAAATGGTCAGAGAACCCATAGTAGTGTTAGCCATCATGGAATGACAGGGGGGAGCAAAACCAGAACGGAGCCAGTATACCAATCAGCAGTGTAATAGTTATAATAATAAACATCATCTGCTTGAGCCATTAGAATGAAACCATCATGAACAGCAGTAAGTAAATATATATTCATAGAAAAACAAAGTACCCACTCTCCAATAAACTTTTGCACCTTTAGAACAAAACATTGTGGCCAAAAACAAGGGCCAAAAAGAAAAAAAAAAAACAGAGGCAGGGTTTGTTCCCAAAACTTGTCAAAAAAAGGTGAAGACTTCAGGTCTCTGGTACCCCGTGAAGCCGTACACACAGGGCTGATGCATGTGAAGCTCAATCCAGGGAAAACTTCAACAGTACCTGGGTCAGTTCCAGATGCAAGGTGGGTGAAGGAAAACTGGGATCAAACTATCATTGTGCTGTGAAGAAAAGGTGCTCCGCTTCTGAAGCACGCGGCTCATAGCAGGATCATGGTCTCCAGAAAGTGCTGCAACAGGCAGAATTGTAATCCAGTAAGGAGGTGTGGGAGAGGGTCAGCGAGAGGGAATAAAAATCAGGTAGTACTAAGTATTACCAAAATAGCGGACTTGTGGGAGAGGGTCAGCGAGAGTCAAGCCAGGAATCTGCGGTGGCAGGGGTTTCAAAGTAGCGTGTGGAGCCGCCATCCACAACCATAAGCTTGCTGGGGTACAGGAGGCTATATTTTAGCCCATTCTCTCAGAGGCATTTGCGGATCATCGTGAAGGAGCGGCAACGCTGCTGCACTTCAGGCGAGTGGTCAGAGTACAGAGAAATCCTGGAGTTTTCAAAGGATAGCTTGGGTGTGTTCCTGGCGGCCACCAGCAACCTGTCCCGGTAATTGAGTAACTTTATCACAAAGGGTCTGGGTGGAGCTCTGGGTATAGATGGCGTAGTGGGGACCCTGTGAGCCCACTCCACTACAAACATAGGTGGGAGATCAACGAGGCTCAGCAGCGTGGCAAGGAACCCTTCAGCGAATTCCACAGGTTTGGCGCCCTCAGCCCTTTCAGGGAGCCCCAACACCCGCAAGTTATTGCGACGGAGCCTGTTCTCCATATCCACAGTCTTGTCATGCAGAGATTGTACCTGTGTCTGCAGGATCTTCAGCTCCCTGGAGTCAGTGTGGACCGTGTCCTCCACCTGGGAGATGCGAGATTCCACCTCAGATAGCCAGGACTGGAATTTAAGTGAAGGGTTAGTGTGTGGGTGTGGCGCTGTCCTAATTCATAGAAATACTTTGTAAATCGTGTGTAGCCAAATCCCATATGTAAAGTCGCATATAAAGTATAGACCAAAATTGCAAATAAAAAATTCAATGAAAATAAAACCAAACATAAAACAGCAAAGTGACCCCCTTTGGAGTGTGTAGGTGTAACGTTGTCCTAGTTTAAAAAATACTTTATAAATCGTGTGTAGCCAAATCCCACATGTAAAGTTGCATGTAAATTATAAACAAAATATGAACAAAATCGCATATAGCAAATTTAACGGCTAGGTTGGCCCCCTTTGAATTGGGGGAGGGGGGGAAAGGGAACAGGGGATGAAATAAAAAAATGACTTTAGCCAAAGCTATTCCATCCGCATAAAAACCCCATATAGTGATTGATTTAAAAGTCTTTGACAAACATAACATTGCTGAATAATTACATAGGTTAAATCGCGACTAGTGCTCAGTACAACTTAAGTGAAAAACTTGACATCTTTGTAAAACAAGGCAGGTATTTGTATTAATCTTGGTGACCAGGTGCTCGTGTCTTGTGATCATGCGGACACTCACCAGCTTCTTTAACCCCTGCGGGGGTAATGCGCAGTCACAGTGTATGCCACTGTGCGGCAATCCACAGGCTGTTTCTGGGTCACGGTGATGTTTTAGGCAGCTTCTTTAACCCCTGCGGGGGTAATGCGCAGTCACAGTGTATGCCACTGTGCGGCAATCCACAGGCTGTTTCTGGGTCACGGTGATGTTTTAGGCAGCTTCTTTAACCCCTGCGGGGGTAATGCGCAGTCACAGTGTATGCCACTGTGCTGCAATCCACAGGCTGTTTCTGGGTCACGGTGACGTTTTAGGCATAATAGAAGAAAGAGGAGATTCCATAGCGTAAAACCATAAAACACTCTTTATTAAACGCAGATGACAGAATGGTACTCACATTTAAGCAGTTTATAATAGGCAACAGAGTGTCATCAAAACAGGAGAGCGTCAGATTTAAGTTGGTGATCCTCTGGGAGATGATGCAAAGGCGTCAAAATAGGCCACGGCCTACGCGTTTCGTCATAGGGACGTCAACTGGAGCGCTCCTCCAGTTTATGGTTTTACGCTATGGAATCTCCTCTTTCTTCTCTTTTATGCCTAAAACGTCACCGTGACCCAGAAACAGCCTGTGGATTGCCGCACAGTGGCATACATTGTGACTGCGCATTACCCCCGCAGGGGTTAAAGAAGCTGCCTAAAACATCACCGTGACCCAGAAACAGCCTGTGGATTGCCGCACAGTGGCTTTATGTGTCGATTTTGGTGGTCAATGTCTCCTTCAGTGAGGTTATAGCTGCCATCAGATCCACCGAGGATGGCTCCGCGTCTCCCATGCTTGCAGGTGCCGTCTGAGTGCTCGCTGTTACACAGGACGAGAAGGAGGGGGCAGAGCATGTGGTCAAGATGGCCGTCGACGGGGAAGAGCGACCCTGGGGCAGCTTAGTCCTGACGTTTTTCCTCTTTCCCAGAGCTATCCAGAGTATCAGGAGTAATGTCACGCCGGAGAGGTACTAATCGGGTACCAAAATATGGGTATGCAAGTGCAGACCGCGATGTCAGGATACTCAAAAGGATAAGTTAGAAGCTGAGCTCAGCTACTGCACGTCTTCCTTGCTTCACATCCAGTCATGCCCTCTCCAGGATCGTTCTTTAACAGAATAATTGCAGCAGCTACCTTCTGCTCTGTTTTATTGTGTGGATGCCCTTGAACATGCCATGAAACAAATCTTCAAAATGGTCCTAATTTCTATTTACATGCGCCAAATCTTGTGGCTAAAAGCCTGGACAGCTGAAGGTGCCTGTAAAAGATGCCTCGCACATATGTCTTTTCAAAGAAAAAGTCTGTGTGGTGAGGCACTGGACCCATTCATAAAATGTTACCGGAGGAAAGATTTTACTGCCACAGTGGAAGATCCCCAAACCCCCCTCCTCATGAGTCTTTACCACTGCAAAACCTAGAGCAACTTCTGTTTATACTTTTTCAAAGTTTTACTGGGTGGATGTTCAGGCCTCTGCCGATGCAAGCTTTGGCCACAAGGTGTTTTAGGCTGTCATCTTGAGTGAGCCTTTCTTTCATGGCCTGTTTGCTATGTTGTTGCCCACCCCTCAGTTTATTGCTTGTTGGTGTCTGCGACTTGCTGTCCTTTTACTGTATGATTAAGATAATAGGAATTTTGACTTACCAGTAAATCCCATATCTTGGAGTACAGTATAGGGAATGGGTCCCTCCCCTCTGCTTCTTATTCCTCGCTACTGGAGTCCAACTGGGTGATTAGGGTTATATGAGGGTGCACGGGGGGGCGTTCCTAGCAAAGCTGTTGTCAGTGAACAATCAACTGAAGGTAACTGCATATAACCCATATTCTGACTTGCTGCCCCATGTCCTGCAGTGTACTCCAAGATATGAGATTTATGGTTAATTCCAAATTCCTATTGGTAACTACTTCAAAAGTATAGTGCCTGTATGCTGGCTTTACCTAACATGTAACCCTAACAATTGACTTCCCTTATTTGCTCCCTTTTGGCATTCTAAGTATATCATTTAAAGTGTTGTGTTATTTCTGTTTGTCAAGTGAAAATAAACACCTGTTTATTTTGCCAGAAATCTTGAGAGCTGATGCCTTACTGCTCTCTCTGCCTGTGCACAGGGAGAGTTCTGTGTTGTTTGCAATCCATCATAAATGAAGTAGGCAAGGATGACATGTGCTTAGGAATTAAGAGCTGTGTTGACATAGATGAACAATTCCAATGGATAATTTTCTATTTACTGTTACCTTCCTAGGCTTATTGTCAGGAATTTCTGGAGCGATGAAACTCGGTTACCAACTGGCACAATGGATCGTATGTTAGCTGTAATTAGCTCTTTATATTCCACTAAAATTGAAAAGCACTTTTTAAGCCTGGCCACCAACCTGCTGCTTGAAATGACCAGCAGAAGTCCAGATTATATCAGGCAAATATTTGAGCATCCCCTGTCAGAATGCAAGTTCCAGGTAAAGTACACAGTAATGTGTCTGAATTTCAGCCATTAAATGAATTCTAGTTACGTTTTAAGTATTTTTTTTAACCATTTTGTTGAAGGATTACACGGTTGATTCCAACTGGCGCTATCGCAGCACTGTTCTGACACCAATGTTTGTGGAAACTCTGGATTCTCAAAGCAGCTACAGGTCTAGAACACAAGGATCCTTGTCAGAGGCAGAGCCAGGGGTTGCCCAACTGCGAGCCACTCAGCAGCACTATCAGTTTACACCCACACAAAATATAGGTATGTGGATTAGTGTGCAAAATAATTAAAAGATGTCATTCTTTAATAGATATTTATGTAATTTTACCTTAAGCACAACATTGTAAATTCAATGTACACCTGGTCTACTTTTGTTAATTTTTTTTAGTTGCCTGTTTTGTAGAAATTAATAGATTTATTTTTTATTTACAGTTGTGGTGGTAGGAGAACCTCTAACTGAAGAAATGTAAAAAAATTAAATTAAATTAAACAAGTAAATATGATATAGCAGAAAAGATGTCAAAATTAAATAATCACGACTTTTTCAAAGGGCGCCCTTTGAAAAAGTCGTGATGACGAATCGCGGCGTTAGGGCGTGATCTTACGGCGACCGGATACTACATCACAACGACGTGCGTTCCAAAGTCCTAGCATACCAACCAGGAAGGAGGAAGTGCCGGATGCAGAGACTTACTGTCCACACCAGATTATACTTACTGTCCACACCCTTCCCTTCCGTGGAAAACATAGGGCAAGTGGATGATAATAGATCTTTACCAAAAGATCTTGAGCTACATAACCACAGTCGGACTGCCACTTCGTTGTGTTATTGGATTTTATTTTAACCTGTGTGTGCAAATACATTTTTAAAAAGGGAATTAGACTATGTGAAGTCTCTCTTATATACATGAGGATTCCGAAGATGAGGCTGAACTTCCCTATTAGGACATCCAGATCTACAATCCATAGGATGCTGGTTTGGGCCTGTTAAACCTCTGGGTTCTGGTGAGTATAAACCCCTTGCGGGTGTGTGGAACATGCGGTGGTGAAGTGTATGGTGAACGGTGCACTCATCAATATACTACCAGTTATACCATCCATATCCATTAGAGACTCTTTATTTCAGTTTTGTAATTTTTAGTTATTGCAAACTAATCTACCAGATTTATAATTGCTGCCTGATAGAAGCGCCGCTTTGATGTTTTAATTTTATCTCTCGAGGTTTTAATTTTGACATCTTTTCTGCTATTTTTATTGATTTTAGTGGCTGCTAAGGAAAACCTCTTCTTAAATTAATACATATATGTAATGGTTATTCCATATATCATTTTGCATTCTACTGTATATCAACTAGCATTTCTGTCTTGAGTGTTGTAAGACCTGTTTGTACATAGCGCTGAGATTGGGGGAGTTTGTTTGGTTTATAAGGGTTTTTTTCCTCCTATTTGTGTTTATAAGTAAATATGATATGCTTTCAAAATTAAATTAGTAAATGATTTTTCAGATAGTGTTTTCCTCATTTTAAGTAGTTTACATGACGTATGATAAAACCTAACCAGTTACCGGTAAGTGTTAATTGCAGCTCACAAAGCTTATCTGTGCCCCACCATTCCTCCCTGCTATAATTATAGGAGTTAATTTACTAAAATGGGAGAGTGCAAAATCTGGTGCAACTCTCCATAGAAACAAACTTTCAGGGTTTTTTTGGTCAGTGCTTAATTAAGCTGAAGTTAGAAGCTGATTGGCTACCATGCACAGCTGCACCAGATTTTGCACTCTCCAGTTTTAGAAAATTAACCCCATACTTTTCTGTTCTCAACTCCTAGCCTCGCTGATGAGGCCTAAGTCTAGGTTCTCATCTATGCGGGCTGCGCTTGATGTGTTTTTCAGACATGTTTTGCAGAGCGTTTTGCATTTTTAAACCCTATTTTTATGCGTTTTTGCCTGCAGTTTTCATGCATTTCGTGTTTTTTTTCTCTTTAAACACACTGTACACTGCTGGTTGCTAAGGAGCGGGCTGAGAAGCTGGCCTTAAGGACCGATGAGTCACCAGCTGTCAGCCCAGTAGGTCAGAAAAGGGAGAGTTTAGAGAAGGTTTAAAGGGAGAGTTTAGAGAAGGCATATGTCAGTCATGGCTCCCGAACTTTAAGGAACTTGGCATGGGTTGCCTTTGAGTATTCTAGACATTCGTTCATTGACCATCATGGCCATCAAGCGGTTTATCACTTCCTGAAAGGGACTGTGGGTTTCTTCTATGCCTCAGCCATCGTCCTTTTGGCCACTATGAAAAGATATGATGCCAATTTCTGCTGTCGAGCAAACAAACCCGGGATAGGGCAATGTAATAGTTCAAATTTAGCCTCTTTACGGACATTCAAATGGAACAGGGAATGCAACAAAACAAAAGCTCGGGACCAGAATCCCACCAAGCACAGGCAGGTCCACCAAGTATGTATGACATCCCCATGATGGTCACATCCCTCGAAGCAGCGATCACTAGAGGTCGGGTTGGCATGGGCAATACTTGCTGGAACCCAATACCACCGCAACAGTACTTTGTACACTGCCTCTAAAATGGCAGTATTAAAGGAACATTTAGCTACATAAGTCCAGGCCTTGCTCCAATCTGCCGGATCGATCTCAGTACCCAGATCTCGTTCCCACTGGGACACGTAGGAGAGTGTGGTGAAAGATGATCAGCTGTTCAAAGATGCTTAAAGAGTGAAGATGAGGCCCGGGGAACCTGGAGCATGTAAATGTGTTCGAAAGCGGTTGTCTGAAACAAGTAGGAAGAGGTACCCCAGGAGCGCAGCTATCAAGTGTTGCATCTGGAGAAAACGAGAGAATTCTGCCTGGGGAGCGTCATGGGACTCGCAGATTGCAGACCATATTGGTTGAGTAAAGGTGGTCAACAAGTGGTATACCTTGGTAAGGCCCCCAAAGTTCCACCACACTGACACTGGTCAAGACCGGGGGGGGGGGGGGGACGACAGGAAGGAGGACATAAGGGAGCTTGAGTACCGTACCGAGTCCCACAACTTTAAGCTATGTAGCCTGAGAGGGCTCAGTGACTTTGGCCGAAGTTTCTGGGGAAGACATAGAAGCGCTTGCATAGAAAGAGGGGCACAATTAGAAGCAGCCATAGGGGGACATTGGAGGAAGCATGGAGTAGCGTTAATTAGGGGATCTGGGCTGCCAGGTAGTACTTGGAGACACGGGGAACCCCCAAGCCTCCTTGTAATCTATGTATAAAGAGGGTGGCCTTAGAAATTCTAGGGTGCTTATTATCACAGATAAAGGGCATGATCCTGCTCTGAAGCAGGGGTGAATGTGGAGGGACCCGTACTGGTAAGGTGCGGAAATAGTACAAGAGTTTCGGTAAGACTGTCATTTTTACAGAGTAGATTCGGCCCATCCAGGACAGGCACCCCACAGATTTTCAAATTCAGGTCTGGGCTCTGGCTGGGCCATTCCAAAACGTAATAGTCTTCTGTTCAAGTCATTCCTTTGTTGATTTGGATGTATTCTTTGGGTTGTTGTCATGCTGAAAATTAAGTTCCACTTCATGTTCAGCTTTCTAGCAAAAGCCTGAAGGTTTTGTGTCAATATTGACTGCTATTTGGAATGGTTCATAATTCCCTCTACCTTGACTAAGGCCCCTGTTCCAGCTGAAGAAAAACAGCTCCAAAGCATGATGATGCCACCACCATGCTTCACGGTGGATATGCTGTTTTTTTGTTGATGTGCAGTGTTGTTTTTGTGCCAAACATATCTTTTGGAATTATGGCCAAAAAGTTCAACCTTGGTTTCATCAGACCGTAACACATTTTCCCACATGCTTTTGGGAGACTTCAGATGTGTTTTTTCAAAATTAAGCCGGGCTTGGATGTATTTCTTCATAAGAAAACCACATAGCCCAGACATATGAAGAATATGGGAGATTGTTGTCACATGTGCCACACAGCTAGTACTTGCCAGATATTTCTGCAGCTCCTTTAATGTGTCTGTAGGCCTCTTGGCAGCATCCCTGTCCAGTTTTCTTCTCGTCTTTTCATCAATTTTGGAGGGACGTCCAGTTCTTGGTAATGTCACTATTGTGCCATATTTTCTCCACTTGATGACTGTCTTCACGGTGTTCTATGGTATATCTAATGCCTTGGAAATTCTTTTGCACCCTTCTCCTGACTGATACCTTTTAACAATGAGATGCCTCTGATGCTTTGGAAGCTCTCTGAGGACCATGGCTTTTGCTGAAGGATGCGACTAAGAAAATGTCAGGAAAGACCTACTAGAACAGCTGAACTTTATTTGGGGTTAATCAGAGGCACTTTAAATGATGGCAGGTGTGTACTGACTCCTATTTAACATGAGTCTGAATGTGATTGCTTAATTCTGAACACAGCTACATCCTCCGTTATAAGAGGATTGTTTTTCAAAGCCAACAAGAGAGAGCACACCACTCCAGGCAAACTGAAGGTGCATACAAGCACCAGGTGCAGACCCCGGCTCACCAAAGCAGATATGAAGTAGAAAACAAAATGATCGCACACTGGAGCTAAAGAAATGCTTGATAGTAAATCTTTATTGTCAGATGCCAGACACCGGTACAGGAATCACAGTTGACACGTTTCACATGAATATATCGTGTTTGCGCACAACGAGCCTGTGTGAAATGCGTCAACTGTGATTCCTGCACCTGTGTCTGGCATCTGACAATAAAGATTTACTATCAAGCATTCGTTTGGCTCCAGAGGGCGACCCTTTAGGATTGTATTTGAACTCAGTTGTACAATTTATAGGCTTTTATTAAAGGTGGAAAAAGTTCTGAAAGGATTTATCTTTGTCTCATTTTTTTACATCACAGAAACCTGACATTTTAATAGTGGTGTGTAAACTTTTTATATGCACTGTATAATATTATAGGTATATAGTAATATTATCCACTTCAGCTCCCAAAAGTTTTACCCCCTTAATGACCAGGCCAGTTTATTGCTATGTGGGACTGCGCTACTCCCGTTTCAGCCCCGGAAGGATTTACCCCCTTCCTGACCAGAGCACTTTTTGCAATTCTGTACTGCGTCGCTTTAACTGACAATTGCGCAGTCGTGCTACGTTGCACCCAAACAAAATTGACATCCTTTTTTTCCCACAAATAGAGCTTTCTTTTGGGGGTATTTGATCACCTCTGCGGTTTTTATTTTTTGCGCTATAAACAAAAAAAGAGCGACCTTTTTGAAAAAAACAATATTTTTTACTTTTTGCTAAATATCCCCCAAAAATATTTAAAAAAACTAATTTCTTTCTCCGTTTAGGCCAATATGTATTCTTCTACATATTTTTGGTAAAAAAAATCGCAATAAGCATATATTGATTGGTTTGCTCAAAAGTTATAGCTTCTACAAAATAGGGGATAGATTTATGGCATTTTTATTATTGTTTTTTTATTAGTAATGGCGACGATCTGCGATTTTTATCGTGACTGTGGACACATTGGACATTTTGAGACCATTGTCATTTATACAGCGATCAGTGCTATAAAAATGCATTGATTACTGTGTAAATGACACTGGCAGGGAAGGGGTTAAGTACTAGGGGGCGATCAAGGTGTTAAGTGTGTCCTAGGGAGTGATTCTACCTGTATGGGGGATTGTCTCACTAGAACATGACAGATATCACTGCTCCCGATGACAGGGAGCAGTAGTTATCTGTCATGTTGCTCGGCAGAACAGGGAAATGCCTTGTTTACAACGTGACACGATCGCAGGCACACTCACGGAGTACGCGGTGCGTGCGTGCCCACTATGCCGCGATCTAAAGGCGACGTACCTGTATGCCCATTTTCCCAGCCGTGCCATTGTGCCGACGTATATCGTCGTGTGCTGGTCAGCAATGGGGTTATACGACAATTGCGGTCATGCAGCACTGTACCCAAACAAAATTGTATATAATTTTTTTCACACAATAGAGCTTTTGGTGGTATTTGATGACCTCTGAGTTTTTTTTATTTTTTTTGATAATATAAACAAAAAAAGACCGACAATTTTGAAAACAAAAATATTTTTCACTTGCTATAAAACATAAAAAAAAAAAAAAAAAAAAAAAAATCAATTTCAAGTATAAGTACGGTGTATATATACTGGAATTTGTGTGTGTGTGTGTGTATATATATATATATATATATATATATATATATATATATTTTTTTTTTTACTCGTAATGGCGGTGATCAGCGACTTAAAGTAGATGGTAAACCCTCACATATACCCTGTGAAGTGAACAGCCTCAGATGATACACAGAGTTTAAACAAATCTCCCTACATAAGTTTTACATGTACATCTGCTGTCTTCAGCTTTCTACATTCTTTAGAAAGTGCACATGGTGTTAGAAATGTTTCTAACTGTTCCAGCAGTGGGAGGGGAGTCTAGGCAAAGGAATAAAGAAACTTGCAGAGCTGTGCTGTGAAAAGACCAGCTCTCTGCTTATCTGTCTCTAAGTTACCTCCCCAACACAAATTTCCAGCTGCTTTTATCTCTTGTGTTGGAGAGCTTATCAGAAGTTATAATGCTGATAACAGAAGAACGAATCAGCAGAAAGACACAGGACTTAGGTCTTTGGAGAGAGATAAGTAAACACTACAGATATGTGCCCAGGTCAGATTTAACCACTTCAGCCCCGGAAGGATTTACCCCCTTCCTGACCAGAGCGTTTTTTGCGATTCGGCACTGCGTCGCTTTAACTGACAATTGCGCAGTCGTGCGACGTGGCTCCCAAACAAAATTGATGTCCTTTTTTTCCCACAAATAGAGCTTTCTTTTGGTGGTATTTGATCGCCTCTGCGATTTTTATTTTTTGCGCTATAAACAAAATAAGAGCGACAATTTTGAAAAAAACGCATTATTTTTTACATTTTGCTATAATAAATATCCCCCAAAAATATATAAAAAAAACATTTTTTTTCTTCAGTTTAGGCCGATCGTATTCTTCTACATATTTTTGGTAAATAAAATCGCAATAAGCGTTTATTAATTGGTTTGCGCAAACGTTATAGTGTTTACTAAATAGGGGATAGTTTTATGGCATTTTTATTAATAATTTTTTTCTTTACTAGTAATGGCGGCGATCAGCGATTTTTATTGTGATTGCGACGTTATGGCGGACATGTTGGACATTTTTGACACATTTTTGGGACCATTGTCATTTATACAGCGACCAGTGCGATTAAAAATGCACTGATTACTGTGTAAATGACACTGGCAGTGAAGGGGTTAACCACTAGGGGGCGGGGAGGGGTTAAGTGTGACCTAGGGAGTGATTACTAACTGTAGGGGGATGGGCTGTGTGGGTGACGTCACTGATCTCTGCTCCGATGACAGGGAGCAGAGATCGAGTGACACTTGTCACTAGGTAGAACGTTTACAACGGCATCTCCCCGTTCATCCGCTCCGTGAGGCGATCGCGGGTATCCCCGCGGCGATCGAGTCCGCGGGACACGCGACCCGACTCACGGAGCTCCCGGCCGGCGCGCACGCACGGGCACGGCGGGCAATTCAAATGGACATACAGGTACGCCCATTTGCCCAGTCGGCAAGCGGTTAATGAACAGGGTTTACATCTACTTTAAAGCGGGATGGCAGGCAATCTAAAACTTACACATTGTGGGAACTGACTAACTGCCACTCACATCACCAGTGCTATTATTACAATGATCAGCATTAATAATATACACTATCAATGTACTAATGACACTGAGCAGGAAGGGGTTCACATCTAAGGTGATCAAGGGTTTAAATATGTGCCTAACAAGTGTTTGTGTGTACGGTGTGCTGCTTTTACTGGTAATATAGTTGTGTTCATTCCCTGCTTGCAGGGAATGAAAAAGTAATGAGATCCCGTCACTGAACACAGCTCTGTGTTTACACTCACAGAGCTATGTTTGGGGAAGATCAGAGCCGATTGCCAGGTGCCAGCAGTCAATCACTGACTAGGACCCAGTGAGTGGCATGCGTGGCCTCTACCCGCAAATGCAGAATCGCGCAAATATACGTGATTCTGCACAGCCGGCCCGCATTGTCGCAGTAAAAGTACAGTGCTCGGTCAGCAAGTGGCTAAATATTTTCCATGCGAATACATACAAATATTAATTAAATGATGTCTAAGTCTTTGGCGGTAAATTTAATCGTGATATCTTTATTTTGCATTTAGGTGGCAGAAATTCATATAATTGGCTGACTGGAAGTAGCATGGACACACTTACCGAATACTCCTTAGATTCTTCAGAGTCCATGTCCTCAGCACTTCTCTTTACAAGCAGACGGATTGACAAAACACGTAGGGGTCCATTAAAACCCCTAGGTCCTAACTTTGGAAAACAGAGGCTGGGGCTTCCTGGAGATGAAACAGACAGCAAAGCCAAAGGTGAGAGAGCTAAATATATACATTTTATATTCTCTTCTATTTTAACTACTAGCCCCGGAAGAATTTACCCCCTTCCTGACCAGAGCGTTTTTTGCTATTCGGCACTACGTCGCTTTAACTGACAATTGCGCGGTCGTGCAACGTTGTACCCAAACAAAATTGACGTCCTTTTTTTCCGACAAAGAGAGCTTTCTTTTGGTGGTATTTGATCACCTCTGCGGGTTTTATTTTTTGTGCTATATATTTTTGAGCGTCCATTTTGAAAAAAAAAAAACACAATATTTTGTACTTAAAAATATCCCTATTATTATTTTTTTTTTTTAAAAAGCAAATTTTTTCCCAGTTTAGGCCGATATGTATTCTTCTACATATTTTTGGTAAAAAAATCGCAATAAGCGTATATTGATTGGTTTGCGCAAAAGTTATAGCGTCTACAAAATAGGGGATAGATTTATAGCATTTTTATTATTATTTTTTTTACTAGTAATGGCGGTGATCTGCGATTTTTATCGTGAGTACGACATTATGGTGGACACATCGGACAATTTTGACACTTTTTGGAACCATTGGCATTAATACAGTGATTAGTGCGATTAAAAATGCATTGATTACTGTAAAAATGTCACTGGCAGTGAAGGGGTTAACACTAGGGGGTGGAGAAGGAGTTAACTGTGTTCCCTGGGAGGTGATTCTAACTGAAGGGGGAGGGGACTAACTAGAGGAAGTGACGGATCGTGGTTCCTAGCTAATAGGAACACACTATCTGTCACTCCTGTCAGAACAGGGAAGTGTGTGTTTACACACACTCGTCCCTGTTCTGTGTCTCCTGCTCACGATTGCTTGTGGCCGGCAGTCATCACGACCGTCGGTCACGAGCATCGGCACCCCCGCTGTGCAGCGGGCATGCGCCTGCTATCCGGACCCCGCGAGCCAACGTACAGCTACGTGGTTTCGTGCAGGGGAGCCAACCTGCCACAATATAACTGTGGCGGCTGGTCCGGAAGCGGTTAATATGCTGGACTGTAGTCCAAAAGTGTATTGTTTTTATTGACACAAGTTTATTGAAGTTTGACTTCAAATTAACTTTATCTTTTTTTATTTGAGAAGAATAAATACTTCTATCAAATCTTTATTGATATCCATGACCCCAGTGTGGAGATTTCCCCTTACCTCTTGTCTATGTTACAGCCTATAATGGCAGGAAAAGAGAGGAGCGGAGCGTTCGCTACCCACCCAGTAATAATAACCTGAAGGAAGTTCTAAATCTGTCTGTTACTGAAAGAAGGTGTCTTGTTTTAGTCCATATTCCAATATCTTATCCACTTCGTGTCTCCAAAGAAAGCGTGAATCTCCCTAATAGAGAATAAAGTAAAATTGGAGGTTATATGTCTTCCCAATCTGTTCAAAAGGAGAAAAAGATTTGTCTTTAACCACTGCCCGCCCTATTGCGGATTGACGTCCGCAATGTGGCTCCGTTATCCTGACTGGAAGTCATATGACGTACAGCAGGACAAGCCAATCATGCGCGCCCCCGGGGGCGCACACCGCGGCGATTGGTGGTGCTGTGTGTCGCTCCAACACACCGCATCTCCGATCGTGGTAAAGAGCCTATGATGTAGGCTCTTTACCACGTGATCAGCTGTGACCAAGCACAACAGTAACCAGGAAGAGCCAGTAAACTCGATGCACGCTGACAGGGAGAGACGATTGGCGACTCTCCTGTCGGGGGGGGAGGTCTTCACTGGTAATCAGTGCATTGATTTTCAGCTCAGCCCCCATCAGAGGTGCCATCAGAGGTGCCTGCCACATCTGCCAATCTCTGCCCATATAAATGCCAGTCATTTCCCATGAAAATGCCAATTAGTGCCCATCAGAATGCCAATCAGTACCCATCAGTAACACCTGTCAGTGCCCATCAGATCGGTGTCCATCAGTAATGACTGTCAGTGCCTCCTCATCAGTGCTGCCTATCAGTGCCGCCTCATCAGTGCCCATTAGTGCAGCCTAATCAGTGCCCATCAGTGGAAAAGAAAAGAAAATTTCATAACAGAAATGAAGAAACCTTTTTTTCTTTTTTCTTTTCAAAATTTTTTGTCTTTTACTTTGTTTAGCAAAAAATAAAAACCCCAGTGGTGATCAAATACCACCAAAAGAAAAGTTTATTTGTAGGAAGAAAATTACAAAAATCATGTTTGGATGCAGCGCTGCAAGACTGTGCAATTGTCATTCAAATTTGACAGCCCTGAAAGCTGAAAATTGGCCTGGGCATGAAGGGGGGGAAGTGCCCTGTATTGAAGTGGTTAACCACTTCAGAATTTTGGGGGTATTCCCTTCATCCTGACCTTAAATTGGGTAAAACCAGCTCATGGCTGCTTTTTGTTCAGGAGCCTTTTGCTGATGTGATAAAAGTGATTTGGTTGTATTAATACATGTATGGATATACATATGTTCTGAATTCAAAGGTTAAGCATAAATGGACAATATCACCCCAGATAAGATGCTTAGTTTAACGTAGTTTTAAACCCTTACATATGTCCACTGAAGTTTCTAGCCTCGGGTAATACACAGAGATTAAACAAATCTTCCTAAATAAGTTGTACCTGTTTATCTGCAGCCCTCGCTTATCCACAGCAATTTAAAATGCACAGTTTACACATAATTTCTGATTGTTAGAGCCCTTTCACACCGAGCCGCCCATATCGTCGGCGGTAAAACGGCGCTATTTTTAGCGGCGTTTTACCGTCGGATTATCGGCGCATTTTGGGCACTAGCGGGGAGCTTTTACCCACCGCTAGTGGCTAAGAAAGGGTTAAAACTGCCCGCAGTGCGCCGCAATAGCGGCGTTTTGCCGGCGGTATCCCAGCACTGCACCATCGATTTCAATGGGGAGGAGCGGTAAACACAACGCTCCTTCACTGCTTCAAAGAAGCTGCTGACAGGACTTTTCCTGACGTCCTGCCAGCGCAGCGCTCCGGTATGAAAGCCCTCGGGCTTTCACACTGGAGACAATGCTGCAGCTGTTTGAGGGCGGATTGCAGGCACTATTTTTAACGCTAAAGTGCCTGCAAAATGCCCTCGGTGTAAAAGGGGTCTTAGAAGGCAAGGCACAGGGATCTGATGTCACATACTTTACAACATAGAGCAGGGAGCTGAGTGTAATCTAAGACCTGAGTGGAGGAAATGGGCACCCCCCCCCCCCCCTTTACACAGTCCCATAGGGAATATGCTCAGCTGAGGCTGTCAAACAAACGTGTGCTGGAGCTCCTGCCCTCCTGAATACTTGGAGTCCACATAAGCTTCAGAAGTAACTCATGTAGATAGCAGAGGAAGGAGACAGCAGACAGAAATCGCACAAACCACACGACCACTTTAAGTAGCCCATAGATATTGGGCTATTGTGTGATAGGCGGCGCTTTTGGGTGCTAAACCAATATATTTAATCTTTGAAATATGTTAAACATAATTAATAATAAACATTTGTAATTATAAACGCATATTAAAGTGCATAGTGCTTAGTAGTGATAAAATTCATCAAAATAATCAAAAAACAATAAACAATAGTCCTTCAAATGCAAATAGTGGTGATGCAATCAGTGAATACAAATAATTCATCAATTCAAAGTCCATATGTCCTTTAGTGATGAAACTCCAATTCATACACCGTCACCAAAAGCAACTATCACCCGATGTGTGTGAGTAAAATGCCTACTCACCAAATAGACATGACCTCTTTAACTAAAAAGCGGCTGCTTACATTTGGAGGCGCCTTTTCCCGGCACTGGGGATAACGGCATATATCACCATACAGAAGTCTGCTGCTGCCCGCCCTCCGCTCGGTGTTCGACATGCGTTCCATCGCTGTGGTGATAGGAACCAGAAGTGGATAACCGGAAGTGACCTTGCCGGAATGCGCCTTGACGTAGGTTTCATTTTACAACAGGGACGCTTCTGTATCTGTAGCGCGAGGTCACTTTAAATATTTACTAGCCCATAGATATTGACAGTATGATTCAGCTACTTTTTGCCCTGATCAGGCAATTATATCATAGCTGTGGTAGTGATCTAATGCCTGTCAGTTGACAGCTGTGGGTCATTATAATAATCAGGCAGTTTCGTAATTAGTTCTTATTGGTGGTGGTATACCCCGAAATGAGCCAACACTAGTAGCTTCTGCCTGCAACACTGTCCTCTGATACCCGCCTTTTCTGAATTGACATAAACTCTGCCAACCTTGCAGGCTTGTGACACTCCATGCACTAAGATTTTCTGCCTTGAATAGTGGCTTGAAAAATCGACCAGTCCGGGTAGAAAATTGTTGACCGGACAGCAGCTAGTCAGATACAGCTGCTCTAAGGGTATTCTGACAGACGTCCATTGTTAGAACATAATTGCTGCTGTATAGCATGGATGGGGGATTCTGTTAGTTTTTTTTTTTTTTCAGCCTGCAGGCTTTGTTTACATGGCCAGCCTTACCAATGAAAGCACTCTTTGGTGCCCACAAAGATATTCCAACTTGCTGAAAAATGTACTTGCAACCTTCCCTCCTCTTACTGAGAAGGAAGAATGGTGTGAAATGCAGTTGTATCATTTCAGTAAACTTGTGGCATGAGAAGCAGCAGCATATCCCTGAAATTAGAAGGATGATTAGATTTCTCCCTGCCCAAGATTCCCAAAGAGGCATCTGTCCATCAGTGGCAAATCAAAGAAAGACTGAGACAGGAGGCAGGGGACCATTTGCCCCTTGAACTATCTATACAAAAAGATGGCAAACACCCCACTTTATAATAGGCCTTTGCAGTAAGGTGCACATGGAAGGGCAATGCACACCACAAACAAAGTGTCCCAGCAGACTTACCAGCTAGCCTGCAAAAAAAGCAAACTAGCCTAATTCTAACCAAATTCTAACAATCCACTTTAAAAACAGAGGATTTTGTTTGCACACATTTGCAAATATATGTAGAAGCTAAAGTGCCTCCTCAAGGCCTCCTCCTGTCCTCCTACTGCAGTCCATCAAGGGCAGGTTTGCCTAGAGGGAGCCCACTCCTCCTTAAAGGAAGAGAGACACATTGGTTGCCCTTAAAACGGACCTTCAGTCATTTTTTCATTTTCCATCTATTAAATCTTCTGCCCTTGTTGTTTTAACTTTGGAGAGTAAACAATTTTCTGTCTGCCAGTAAATACCTTATACAGCCCACTTCCTTTTTCTTGTCTGGTGAAAAGCCTAGGCTTATGACATCATGCACAGCTCTCTCACTCTCGTGAGAGCTTGATAGAAGGGAGGGTGGATGAGTCATAAGAGGGCCAATGAGAGCTGCAGAGTTGGAGGTGTGGCTCTGTGTAAATCCAGGAAGTGAACAGGCAGCAGCTTCAGCTGCCCACAGTTAAAATGGATAGAGCCAGACTTAGTGGAGGGAGATTTCTGCAGCATATTTGGCAAGTACAGAATCGCAGTATACAGTCATGGCCGAAATTGTTGGCTCCCCAGAAATTTTTCCAGAAAACCAAGTATTTCTCACAGAAAAGTATTACAGTAACACATGTTTTTTTTTTTTTTTGCTATTCCCTTTGTGTGTATTGGAACATAACAAAAAAGGGAGGAAAAAAAAGCAAATTGGACATAATATCACACAAAATTCCAAAAATGGGCTGGTCAAAATTCTTGGCACCCTTTCAAAATTGTGGATAAATAAGATTGTTTCAAGTATGTGATGCTCTTTTAAACTCACCTGGGGCAAGTAACGGGCGTTGGCAATATAAAAATCACACGCGAAAGCAGATAAAAAGGAGAGAAGTTCACTTAGTCTTTGCAATGTGTGTCTGTGTGTGCCACACTAAGCATGGACAACAGAAAGAGGAGAAGAGAACTATCTGAGGACTTGAGAACCAAAATTGTGGAAAAAGATCAACAATCTCAAGGTTACAAGTCCATCTCCAGAGATCTAGATTTGCCTTTGTCCACAGTGCGCAACATTATCAAGAAGTGTGCAACCCATGGCACTGTAGCTAATCTCTCTGGGCGTGGACGGAAGAGAAAAATTGATGAAAGGTTGCAACGCAGGATATTTCGGATGGTAGATAAGCAGCCCTAAACAAGTTCCAAAGAAATTCAAGCTGTCCTGCAGGCTCAGGGAGCATCAGTGTCAGCGCTAACTATCCATCGACATGTAAATGAAACGCTATGGCAGGAGACCCAGAAGGACCCCACTGCTGACACAGAGACATAAAAAAGCAAGACTACAGTTTGCCAAAATGTACTTGAGTAAGCCAAAATCCTTCTGGGAAAACGTCTTGTAGACAGATGAGACCAAGATAGAGCTTTTTGATAAGCACATCATTCTACTGTTTACTGAAAACGGAATGAGGCCTACAAAGAAAAGAACACAGTGCCTACAGTGAAATATGGTGGAGGTTCAATGATGTTTTGGGGTTGTATTGCTGCCTCTGGCACAGGGTGCCTTGAATGTGTGCAACACATCATGAAATCTGAGGATTACCAAAGGATTTTGGGTCGCACTGTAGAGCCCAGTGTCAGAAAGCTGGGTTTGCGTTCGAGATCTTGGGTCTTCCAGCAGGACAATGACCCCAAACATACGTCAAAAAGCATCCAGAAATGGATGGCAACAAAGCGCTGGAGAGTTCTAAAGTGGCCAGCAATGAGTCCAGAACTAAATCCCATTGAACACCTGTGGAGAGATAAAATTGCTGTTGGGAAAAGGCGCCCTTCCAATAAGAGAGACCTGGAGCAGTTTGCAAAGAAAGAGTGGTCCAAAATTCCAGGTGAGAGGTGTAAGAAGCTTATTGATGGTTATAGAAAGCGACTCATTTTAGTTATTTTTTCCAAAGGGTTTGCAACCAAATATTAAGTTAAGGGTGCCAAGAAATTTGACCAGCCCATTTTTGGAGTTTTGAGTGACATTATGTCTAATTTGCTTTTTTTCCTCCCTTTTTTTTTGTTTTGTTCCAATACACACAAAGGGAATAAACATGTGTATAGCAAAACATGTGTTACTGCAATACTTTTCTGTGAGAAATACTTGATTTTCTGGAAAAACTTCTGGGGTGCCAACAATTTCAGCCATGACTGTATATAAAATAATATGCAAAGTGGTTGCAATGAAGCTTCAGAATTGCGAAGATATTTGTATTACAAATTATGTGTGCAGACTGCAGTTCCTCTCTCTCTCTCTCTCTCTCTCTCTCTCTCTCTCTCTCTCTCTTTTTTTTTTATAACAAGCATGTTATACTTACCTCCTCTGTGCAGTGGATTTGCACAGGGCAGCCTGGATCCTTCTCTTCTCGTGTCCCTCTTCGCTGCTCCTGGCCCCTCCCTCCTGTCAAATACCCCCACAGCCAGCAGCTTGCTATGGGAGCACCC
Source organism: Aquarana catesbeiana (assembly GCF_042186555.1). Lineage (NCBI taxonomy): Eukaryota > Metazoa > Chordata > Amphibia > Anura > Ranidae > Aquarana > Aquarana catesbeiana. The sequence goes on along the minus strand of NC_133328.1, from coordinate 499,424,344 downwards.
GCAGCTTTGTTTATCCATTCAGACACGGAGCTGTGGTTCGGCTCCACCCCCTCTCTTCGCTGGGTAATTGACTTTGAGTGACAACAGCGGGAGCCAATGGCGCTGCTGCTGTGTCTCAGCCTATCAAGAGGGACAACCGAGGGACTCGTGGACATCGCTGGATAGAAATGGGGCTCAGGTAAGTATTAGGGGGACTGAGGGGGGCTGCTGCACACACAAGGCTTTTTATCTTAATGCATAAGATAAAAAACCTTCTGCCTTTACAACCCCTTTAATGTAACCACTGTTGTATGTGTTCCAATTCTGAAACTCTCAAAAATATACAGTTAGGACTGAAGTATATAGAGGCGCTTTGACATAGGCACTGCAGCTTCCACATATATTTGTAAATGTGTGCAACTAAATCCTCTCTTTTTAACTTGAATTGTTAGACAGGGTCAATTTGGTTTTTTGTTTTTGTTTTTTTTGCAGGTTAGCTGGCAAGTGTGCTGGGAATCTGTTTGATGTGCGTTGCCTTTCCATGTGCACCTTACTCAGTATGTTCTAACAGTGGGAAAGTCTCCCCGCTGTTAGAATACAATAACTCAGCGGGAAGGATTCCCCCATCTACCTCTAATGTGTGGATGAGAAAATCGGGTAATTCTTTTTTGTTAAACACGCTGGTTGAACCAAAAATGAATTACTAATGTATGGGATGCCTAGAACTTTGCGATAGTACTTCTATGTTACAATTTTCTTCTGCTGGTCTGTAATTTTCTAATGCAGCATATGCTGGTCTAGTTGAAGTTAATGCATTTAGGCAGTCATTTCCAAATACTGTAGGTATTTCATGGTTATCGGATTATATAATTTTATAAGTCAGGTTCACCCATTTTACAATTAGTGTTTGGTAGCTTTCTGGCTTATTACAGACTTAGATCTGTACTGTCACAAGCATCTATTGGTTGCTTCAGATTTATTTTTGCAATTTTTGCAGGTGGTCACATTTGGTTGCTTGGGTTTATAGCTGGTTTTATGATTTACCAGCCCATTTTTTGGACATTTCTGTGTTTTGTAATGAAAAGTCAAAGAAAACAGAGTTTTATGTAATCACTGCAAAACCATTCAGTTAATTTTAAAAATAATTTTCTTTCTCGTACATCACGGGTCACAGAGTCTCTGTAATCACTGATGGGTTATATAGGTCATCACTAGGTGATTGGACACTGGCACACCCTAGACAGGAAGTTCAACCCCCTCTATATCCCCTCCCCTTACTGGGAGTACCTCAGTTTTTTCGCCAGTGTCTTAGGTGTTAGTCACGAGTAAAGATGTGCTGTGCTGACCTCCACTGGAATATCCTGCACTGGGGCAAGCCATGCAACCGGATCCATTCAAGGTGTCTTTTCCAGGCCGAATTGGATGGTACCCGGGCCTTGTGTCCGAAGAAACAAGGTTTTACCTGTAACGATTCTCTTTTTAGAGAGCTGGACCCCGGGATCCAGTATTTGTTTTTTCAGCCATATTCCTGGCGGGGTGCTTTACGGGCCCAGAACTGCGGATCCCCCTATACAAAGGGGGGCCCAGTCTCTGAAGGTTTTTTCTAAACGGAGCCCACTGTGAGAGGTGAAGATTGGGTCTGTCACTTAGAACCCTGCAGCTGGATAAGGTAAGGGAGACTCCTTAAGAATTTTTCTAATTCTAGTAGGTTTCTCCTTTCAGTAAATGTATGCTATCCCTAAAGTCGCCACCGGGGGCTGTCGAGCACATACCTTTTCATGCCTGATCTGTCAGCTCGGTCTCCATGCTGTAAGCTCCTCCAAGCCATGCTCCAGGTAGGGTGTGGGTAGTGGGGTTTTCTCCTGCAGGGATTCTCCCCCTACGGCTTAGGTTAAGGCACAGGAAAGCGGTAATATACCGCCCGCCGCCGCTGCCATTACAGCTGCTTCCCATCCACTGGCCCTCCTCTTTCCTCCGCCCCAGCCTCCCCTCCATGCTGGTTCTGAGGATTGGAGTCTTCGGCTCACGCGGGAAAGTGGTCTTTTTTGAAAAGATGGGGGACGGGCGGAGGAGGGGGGGCGGAGCATTAACGCAACGTCGGCATGGCTAGACGCCCACATTGCAGGCTACACACAAGCTGTAAAGTGCACTCTTTTTCAGATGCACACGTTTTATGGAGGGACACAGAGCAGACAGGCGCATGTGAGTGTGGGGGACACAGGCATTCCCAGGCAACATTTACTTAGGCACCAGACTGAGACTTGGTAGCAGTGGCAGTTGCTGAACTACATTGCTCAGCAGTCAGTGCATTCTGGTAGTACCTCTGCCTTTGTTGCTTGGCACTATGGGCAGAAGAGGTACAAATACCCCGAAAAATAGGGGCGCTAAGGGATCTCCCTCAGGCTCTGAGGATCCCCCCTCTGCAGCACCTTCCCCCCCTAGAAGACCTGGGGAAGCTGGCCAGGGTGAGCCATCGGGGTCAGGGGCTGCAACTGCTTCTGGCACTTCAGCCCCTGTATACATTACTCAGGAGGTTTTTGACTCAACCATGAATGGATTAGAGAAAAGACTAGTGGCCTTAATCGCATCTTCACTCAGTGGAAGAAAAGCAGGATACTCGAAAATCTGCAAAAAGGAAAAGGAAAGTCCTTTTTACCAGTTACCTGGACAGTGGTAACAACAGATGCCAGTCTTTCAGGTTGGGGAGCAGTTCTGGAACAGTCGACTGTCCAAGGGAGATGGTCCAAGACCGAGAGGACATTACCCATCAACACTCTGGAGATCCGTGCGGCGTATCTAGCCCTAAAGGCCTGGACTCTCAGGTTACAGGGGTGCTCTGTCAGGATCCAGTCCGACAATGCCATAGCAGTGGCTTGTATCAATCACCAAGGAGGCACCAGGAGTCGTGCAGCTCAGGGAGAAGTAAACCAGATCTTAATCTGGGCAGAAAAGCATGTGCCGTGCATTTCGGCAATCTTCATTCCGGGGGTAGAGAACTGGCAGGCGGACTACTTGAGGCGCCGGCAGTTAGTCCCAGGGGAATGGTCTCTTCACCCCAACACCTTCTTGGCCATATGACAAAGATGGGGGTTCCAAATGTAGATCTCTGCGTCCAGGTTCAGCAAGATCGACAAAGGGATCCACTTGCATGCGGGACAGATGCGGTGGTGACTCCGTGGCATCAGTTCTCACTGATTTATGCATTCCCTCCTATTCTGCTACTGCCATGACTTCTTCATAAGATCAGGCAGGAAAAGAAGTCGGTACTTCTGGTGGCCCCAGCGTGGCCCAGAAGAGCTTGGTATGCAGAAATAGTAAAAAATGGCAGTAGGTTCCCCGTGGACCCTACCGTCACATCCAGACCTGTTATCCCAAGGTCCAGTGTTCCATCCTGCCTTACAAATGCTAAATTTGATAGTTTGGCTATTGAAACCCACGTTCTGAAGAGACGTGGGCTTTCAGACCCTGTGGTTTCTACCTTGATTAATGCAAGGAAGCCAGCTTTCAGAATGATTTATCATAGAGTCTGGAAAGCTTATGTCTCCTGGTGTGAATCCAGGGGTTGGCATCCCAGAAAATATGTCTTAGGCAGAATCCTTGACTTTCTGCCAATGGGGTTAGAAATTAAGCTGGCCTTGAGTACCATCAAGGGCCAGGTCTCGGCCTTGTCAGTATTGTTTCAACTTCCGCTTGCTTCGCATTCTTTGGTCTGAAGCTTTATACGGGGGTAACGCGCCTTAATCCTCCGGTTAAGGTGCCCCTCAACCCCTGGGACTTGAATTTGGTTCTGTCAGTTTTACAGAAACAGCCTTTTGAACTGATACGTCAAATTCCCTTGGTCCTGTTGACAAGGAAGTTAATTTTTTTGGTAGCCATTTCTTCTGCTAGAAGAGTATCAGAATTAGCAGCTCTTTCCTCTAAAGAGCCTTATTTAATCATGCACAAGGATATAGTGGTATTGCTCCCTCATCCTAGCTTTCTACCAAAGGTGGTTTCAGGTTTTCATCTAAACCAAGATATTGTTCTGCCTTCCTTTTTTCCAGATCCCTGTTCTATGGAAGAAAGGTCACTACATTCTTTGGGTGTAGTGAGAGCAGTCAAAGCCTATCTGGAAGCGACTGCTCAGATTCGCAAAATGGATGTTTTGTTTGTATTGCCAGAATGTCCTAATAGAGAACAGGCAGCATCAAAATCTAATATTGCGAAATGGATTCGACAAGTTATTGTTTAAGCTTATGATTTGAAGCAGAAAGTTCCGCCTTTTCAGATCAAGGTGCACTCCACAAGGGCTATTGTGCATTGTGGGCAGTGCATCACCAGGGCTCTATGGCTCAAATCTGTAAGGCCACAACCTGGTCTTCAGTCCATACATTCACCAGATTTTATCAGGTGTATGTGAGAAGGCATGAGGATATCGCCTTTGGGCGCAGTGTGTTGCAGGCAGCGGTACAAGGTCCTCAGGGTTGAACTTGCTGTTTAGGGTGTGCCAGTGTCCAATCACCTAGTGATACCCTATATAACCCATCAGTGATTACTGAGACTCTGTGTCCCGTGATGTACCTCAAAAGAATAGGATTTTACAGGTAAACTGTTATAAAAATACTATTTTTTGTTTCCTTCAGATTATGCTGTGATAGATGAGTCATTTTACACCTTTAAAGTGTATGGGGGGTAATTCTGGTTTTGCCTGCTAGTAACATATTAGTAACAAGAGCTTGTATATAAAAGTGCACTTTAAACCTGAAGTTGTTTGCATATTCTGTCCAAGGCATAGTTGAAACATCTGAAATCTTAAGACTACGCAGACGTTTTTTGAAGGACCAAGAAAAGATAAGTATCAGCTTTGCAAGAAAGGGAGTAGCAGAACAGAAAAGAGAAAAGGTATGGTTTATAAGTAAGACCCCTTTTTTTTCTTTTGTTTTATTTACTTATTTCTTTTATTTTGAATAACCTGAAAAATTGTTAAATAAAAATATAGTTTGGCGAGTTTTATAAAGTCTGCTGTGGATAATGAAATGTATAGGCTTTTTAAAACTCTAATTTAGCTCTGCGAAGCTGGCCCCATAACAATCAGCACAAATAATAACTTAAGTGCGTATCTTTAGTGCTATGTGCCGTTTTGTGCTGCTTTTATTTTTAAGATATTGGCAATTTTTTTTTTTTCAGATAATATCACCCAGCCCCCTATAACAGTCAAATCTTCTATTTTTTTTATAATCTTTATTTAGCAAAACATTTTTACAATTTTTATTATCCAACATTTACAAATCCATTCTTTGTCTAGCAGTATATTTGGATTACAATCTGTTTTCACATAAACACTTAAAATCAATTCCTAGCCTCTATTTTCTAATTTCCATATATTATTCTTTTATTAAATCCATATCACTGCTATCCTAAACCTACTTCTCATTTTCTCATTCATACAACCCCCCCCCCCTCTTTCTTCCACATTCACCCCCCCCCCCCCCCCCCTTCCCCTCCGTTCCTCTCTCCTTTGCCTCTATTTGGGCTAGCATCCTATACTTCTCGCAATAGGGATGGCGATGCTCTAAATTTTTCCCACATTTGCCATGCTGCCATTATTTGTTTTTTTAAACCTTTTTTGATCATCATCCCCTCTTCCAGGGAACGCATCTCGCTCATCTCACACATCCATTCATCTATGGAAGGCGCTGTCCCTATTTTTCCACTTTCTAGCTATAACTGTTCGTGCTGCTGTTAAAAAGTATTTTAAAATACCTTTTTTATACTTTTCACCGATCCGGGAATCATTGACAATACAGATACTAATATATCTGGTTGTAAATTTATTCCTGTCACAGCCAGATATATTGTATATATTTTGTTCCAGAATGTCTGGACCGCTGTACAGAAATACCATATGTATGACATCGTGCCCTTTGCCCCCCGACATCTCCAACAGATATCTTCATTCTCTGGATTTATTTTATGCATATCTACAGGGCATTTATACCATCTGGCTAGTAATTTATAATTTCTTTCTTGATGCCTATTAGAAATCAATATCTTGTGTGTTAATGTAATTGCTTTTTCCCATTTAGCTCTGGGGATATCAATCCCGAGCTCTTCCTCCCACCTTTTTATATAACTTATCTCCTGCTCCTTATTGTGTGAAATTAAATATTTGTATACATTAGATAAAGTGTGTGTTGGTTTCTGCTCTTGTAGAAATAATATTTCCAATGCTGTCAGTGATCTATCCAGTTGCCAGTGTTGCATCCATTTAATTTTATGTTCCATACCTAGGGAAGTCTATTCCCCTCCATTGTCTGTACCACCCTTATATCATCCCTTCTCTGCCATTTTAGGAAGGTCGTAGCCTCCAGTGCCGGTGGAAATTCTGGATTGCTGAAGGGGAGTGTCATTGGGCCTATATATGTGGACCCTATTACCCTCCTCACCAATCCATCCCATATTTTCGTGTTGATACAACCAGAAAGCAACTCCTCCCTAGGGGGCCAATTTTCCCTCCTTATCCATGGCAGTGATTTCAATTTTATGGCCGCAATCTCCTCCTCTAAGTTTCACCCACTGTTTATATTCTGCATTGTGAAACCAATCCACAATCCTAGCCTAGATACACGGACAAATCTCGGAGAGCCAGGCCTCTGTCCTTTTTTAGCCTAGTTAGTACTTCTCTGCTAATTCTGGCAGTCTTACCTGACCAGATAAAACTCCCTATAGCCTTTCATAGGAGATTCAAGATGTTTGTTGAGGGAAATATTGGAATAGTCTAAAAAATGTAGAGTATTTTTACCAATATATCCATTTTTATAATATTTATCCTGCCCATCCAAGAGAAAATCCCCTTGTCATCCTGTTTGAGTGTCTTTATTATTTTTTGAGTTATTGGGAGATCTATTCCTGGAGCTTCTCCAGCTCCCTAGGGATGAATGTTCCAAGATATTTGATTGCGTTTTTCTGCTGTTTAAAAGAAATGTTTTTTTTTTAAGGCGTTCCACAGTGTTCATAGGTAGTGTAATATTCAAGGCTTCAGATTTATTATAATTTACTTTGAAGTTACTCAGTTCAGCAAAGCTTTTAAATTCCTTAATCAAATTTGGTATTGTCACTGCTGGATTTGTAATATATATTAGCAGATCGTCTGTGTACACCGACATTTTATATTCCTCATCTCTCACTTTTATTCCTTGTATATCTATGTTGTTCCGAATCGCTGTCGTCAGATGTTCCATAGCTAATACATAAAGCAATGGGTACAGGGGACATCCCTGTCGAGTTCCATTAGATATAGTAACTATATCAGATACATCTCCATTTGCGCGTATTCTAGCGGTTGGACTATGATATTGGACCATTATTTTTTCCCGAAGCATTGGGCCCACTCCCCATTGTCTTAATGACTTTTCAAAAAACCACCATCCCACCCTATCAAAAGCCTTCTCGGCATCAATTGCCAGGAGGCAGGATGGTATGGCGTGTTTCCAGACATATTGCATAAGTGTCAGAGTCTTCAGGGTGTTATCCCTCGCCTCTCGTCCCTCTATGAACCTCACTTGATCTAAGTGGATATATATCAGCAGTTTCGATCGGCAATCGAAGATCAATATTTGTCAGCGAGATTGGTCGGTAGTTTTCGCAAATTGTATGATCTTTCTCTCTTGGTTTAGGTATGAGTGAAATATATGCCTGAATACCCTGTGGAACAAATGGTTGAGAGGCAGAGACTGAGTTAAAAATCCACTTCATGATTGGGATTAGCAAATCTTTAAATGACTTATAGAACCGTGGAGTAAAACCATGTGGGCCGGGACTTTTTCCTGGTACTAATGAATCAATTACCTTCTGTATTTCAGTCTCTGAAAATTCTTTTTCTAATTGCTCTACCTCTACTGATGTTGGTATAGCAGTATCCTTTATATATTGTCGTATATTCTGCTGGAGTGTTTCAGAATCCCTCTCTGCTAGTTGGTTAGGTATGTTATACAATCGGGAATAGAAAGTATGGAATGTTTTCAAGATCCCTTTTGGATTGTATACCATGTCACCTGTTTCTGTCTTACCCTTAACAATAGACGTTTATTTGCTTGTTGATAATATAGGGTGCAATTTTTTTTATCTCTAATCCGTAATGTTTGTTCATTTAATAGATTTCGTAATTCAAGTCGTTTTTCAGTTCCATTAATATCTCCCATGCTGAATTTTGTTTGTGCTGTTTTTCCAAATTAGCTATTTCTTGTAAAAGCTGTGCTGATCTATTAACTTTTTTTTAACCTAGCTCCATGTTCTATAAACAAACCCCTTCAATATACATTTCAATGTTTCCCATTGGATGGATAGGGAAGTACTATCGTTTATATGATCCTGCATGAAATTCGATATTGCTAACCCAATCCCTGAAATACAGGCCTCATCATATAATAGGTTGTCATTTAATTTCCATGTGCCTCTTGTTGTATTGCCACTTTGCAAGTCCATCACCAGAAATATAGGGGCGTTATCCGACCATAGAAAACTACCTATCTCAGAGGAGGAGATCACGGACACTCCCAATTGATTTATCAAGAAATAGTCTAATCTATGATATGTGCCATGAACTTTTGAGTGGAACGTATAATCTTTCTCCAATGGATGAAGGGTCCTCCATATATCAACTAAATGGCATTTATCCAACATATCATTATATTTCTTTTGTTCACTACTCATCTGGAGCATTTAGGGTGCCGTAGTGTCCATATCCCGGTTGAAAACAAAATTAAAGTCACCCTGTATTACTGTCACCCCCTCTGCTCTTTCCATAAGGTCTATTAGCAGTTCAGTCCCTATTTGAATCTGATCCAGGTTAGCTAAGTATATATTAATAAATGTATATTTCTTTCTCGAACATCACGGAACACAGAGCCACAGTAATAACTGATGGGTTATGTAGGTACCATTAGGTATTGGACACTGGTCACACCCTAAGCAGGAAGTTCAACCCCCTATATAATCCCTCCCCTTCCAGGGATACCTCAGTTTTTACGCCAGTGTCTTAGGTGTTGGATGTGTAAAGATGTCCTGTGCTGAAGCTCCAAAGGGAATATCCTGATATCCTATACTGGGACAAGCCAGGCGAACCGGATCCATTCAAAGTGTCCTTTCATGGCCGAATTGGATGGTACCCGGGCTTCGTGTCCGAAGAAACAAGGTTTTACCTGTAACGCTTCTCTTTTTAGAGAGCTGGACCCCGCAGATCAGAAAATGGCTTTAAATCTCCTAATTTCTGGCTGGGTGCTTTACAGGGCCAGAACTGCAGGATCCCCCTATTTGTAGGGGGGCCCAGTCTCTGACGGTTTTGTTAAACGGAGCCCACCGTGAGAGGTGAAGATTGGGTCTGTATAACAGAACCCTGCGGCTGGATAAGGTAAGAGGAGATTCCACAGAATTTTTGAATTCTAGTAGGTTTTCTCCTTTAAGGTAAATGCATGCTATGCCTATTGTGACCACCGGGGGCTGCCAAGAGCACAGACCTTCTCATGCTGATGTCTGTCTCAGTGTTCGACGCTGCACAAGCTTCTCCAGCCGGCTCCAGGGTAGGATGGGATGGGGGGGTTTTCTCTTCAGGGATATTCACCCCAGGCTAGGGGGAGGCCGCAGGGGGTCTCTGAGGCGGTTGTACACCGCTCTAGCGCCGCCGCCATTATTCTCCAGGTTGGTTCCGGAAGGGTCGGCTAGCGTGGGAAGCGCTCGTTTTTTCGGAAAACGAAAGGGGGGGAGGGCGGTAGAGGGGGTGGGGCGGGGTGTCAGCACATCATCCAGCATGCTCAGACACCCACATTGCCGGCTGCAGGCTATTATAGGCACACACTGTACAGGTGCACTATGCCTTGGAGGGACACAGAGCTGACGGTTGCATGTAAACCGGGACACAGGCATTTCCCTAGGCTGCATTTACTAAGGGAACACCAGACTGGGCATTTGGTAGCAAGGCTTTTTCCAGACTACATCGCTCAGCAGTCAGTGTTCATTTTTGTGACACCTCCACCTTGTTGCTTTGCACTATAGGTAGAAGAGGCTCAAATACCCCAAGAACCAGAGACTCTAGGGCATCTCGTTCAGGTTCTGAGGACACCCTTTCTGCAGCACCTTCCCCCCTTAGGGGCCTGGGATGGCTAGCTAGGGGGGAGCCTTTGGGGTCAGAGGCTACACTTGCTTTTCGCACTTCAGCCCCTGGATAAATTACACAGGAGGTTTTTTCCTCAACCATTAATGGTCTAGAGGAAAAGATTAATGGCCGTAGTTGCATCTCCACTCAGTGGAAGAAAACGCACTAGGTCTTCCTCTGTTACCCAGGACCCTCGATCAGAGGAGATCTGGAATAGGGGAGGAAAAATCCCTTTCAGAGGATCAGGATGGGACTGATTATTCCTTCTCTGAGGAATCAAGCGGAGAAGGGCCCTCTTCGCTTCTCAGGATGAGAAAGTCTTAGTACAGATCCTTACTGGATTGGTTCGCGCCACATTTAAAGTACCCGTATCTGAATCAGTTTAAGAACCCTCTATTTCTTAGGGGTCACTGAAACCTCCTCAAACAACACATGCTTTTCCTGTTCATAATTTACTTGAAAAAGCTCATTTATTCTGAGTGGGATCACCCAGATAAACGTTTTTTTCCGCCTGGAAAAGTTTTCAACACTTTATTCTTTGGAAGAAATGTTTTAAAGAGATGGGGGATGCCGGCCGTTAATGCCGCCATTTGCTCTGTGGTCTGACTTGTCCTGTAGACAATGCTCAGAGACTCAGGGATCCTGTGGATAAAAGGATGAAATCCCTATTGAAGGATATTTTCTCCTTAGCAGATTTCAGTAGTTCATCCTGCAGTGGCAGCGATCGGTGTCTGTCAAAACTTAAGAGACCATGTTAAGCAGGTCATCAAGGTTTTACTTGAACAGCTGGAGCACCATGTAAGAAACTTCTGGTTCCTTTTCAGCGTGCAAGGCTGTTTGGAGAAGACTTGGATAATTACATTCAAAGGTTCTCTAGTGGGAGAGCACTCTCTTATCTGTTAAAAAGAAGAGTAAGCGTCCCTCTTTCAAACGGATTCTTTTCCCCAGTGCCAGGGGCATCGGCCTCCAGGCAGTCACGACGGCCTCTTCCGTCTGGGGCAAGAAACAAGAGTCAACCCCAGGGACAAGAGAAGTCCTGGGGGAAGAAGTCTAGACAAGACACTAAAGTCTCTTCATGAAGGGGCTCCCCCGCTCGCTCGAGTGGGGGGAAGTCTGCTACAGTTCTCAAAGCTCTGGTAGGAGGATTCCAGGACAGATGGGTAATCTCCACGGCAACCTTAGGGTACAAACTGGAGTTCCAAGAATTTCCCTTTCCTCGTTTCCTCAGATCAAGTGTCCCCAGAGACCCAGAGAAGAAGCAGTTGCTCCTTCTAGCGTTAGAGCGACTTTTGTCGCAAGAGGCATTATGGTGGTTCCCACAAAGGATCAAGGATTGGGCTTTTATTCCAACCTTTTATGGTCCAAAAACCAAATGGGGATGTCAGACCCATTCTGGATTTAAGAGACCTGAATCGATTCCTAAGGATTCAGTCCTTCCGCAGAGAATCAATTCGGACAGTAGTCTCCACCCTGCAGGGAGGAGAATTTTTGGCATTGATAGACATCAGAGATGCATACCTACATGTGCCCATTTTTCCTGCTCATCAGAAGTTTCTACGCTTCGAGATAGGAGGGTGCCATTTCCAGTTTGTGGCTCTGCCTTTTGGGATAGCCACTGCACTTCGAGTGTTCACAAAGATCTTGGCTCCTCCTCTGGCCAGATTAAGGGCTCAAGGTATAACTGTCATAGCATACCTAGATGACCTGCTCTTGATAGACCGGTCGGTAGCTTCCTTGAACGGGAACTTGAGGACCACGGTCAAGTATCTGGAACATATAGGTTGGATCCTCAACCTAGAAAAATCTTTCCTAAAATCAGTAAGAAGACTGGAGTATTTGGGTCTGATCATAAATACAAGCCAGGAGAAAGTATTTCTTCCTCAGGCAAAGATCACTGCCTTAAGGGAGCTGATTCTGACAGTCAGGACCAAGAAGGGTCCTTCTGTCCACCTTTGTATGAGCCTGCTAGGGAAGATGGTGTCTTCATTCGAAGCAGTTCCCTATGCTCAGTTCCATTCAAGACTACTGCAACACAGTATTCTGTCGGCCTGGAACAAGAAGGTTCAGGCATTAGACTTTCCGATGCACCTGTCGCATGCGGTGCATCAGAGCCTCAATTGGTGGCTCATACCCGAAAACCTGCAAAAGGGAAAATCCTTTCTACCGGTTACCTGGACGGTGGTAACAACAGATGCCAGTCTGTCAGGTTGGGGAGCAGTTCTGGAACAGTCTGCGATCCAGGGGCTATGGTCCGAGACCAAGAGGACCTTACCCATCAACATTCTGGAGATCCGGGTGGTATGCCTAGCCCTAAAAGCCTGGACTATCAGGCTACAGGGTTGCCCGGTCAGGATCCAGTCCGACAATGCCACAGTAGTGGCTTATGTCAATCATCAGGGAGGCACCCGGAGCCCAGCTGCTCAAAAGGTGGTGAACCAGATCTTAGTCTGGGCAGAGATGCATGTGCCATGCATATCGGCAGTTTTCATTCCAGGGATAGAGAACTGGCAGGCGGACTATCTAAGTCGCCAGCAGTTACTCCCGGGGGAATGGTCTCTGCACCCCAACGTCTTTTGGGCCATATGCCAAAGATGGGGGGTCCCAGATGTAGATCTCTTTGTATCCCGATTCAACAAAAAGATAGACAGATTTGTGGCAAGGACAAGGGATCCCCTTGCATGCGGGACGGATGCGTTGGTGATTCCGTGGCATCGGTTCTCACTGATTTATGCATTCCCGCCTATTCTGCTACTGCCACGACTCCTTCGCAGGATCAGGCAGGAAAGGAAGTCAGTACTTCTGGTGGCCCCCGCTTGGCCCAGAAGGACTTGGTATGCAGAAATAGTAAGGATGACGGTGGGTTCCCCGTGGACCCTACCGATACGCCCAGACCTGTTATCTCAAGGTCCAGTGTTCCATCCTGCCTTACAAACGCTAAATTTGACGGTTTGGCTATTGAGACCCACGTTCTGTAGAGTCGTGGGCTTTCAGGTCCTGTCATATCTACCTTGATCAATGCAAGGAAGCCAGCTTCCAGAATGATTTATCATAGAATCTGGAAAGCTTATGTATCCTGGGGGAATCCAGGGGTTGGCATCCCAGGAAATATGTCATAGGTAGAATTCTTGATTTTCTACAATTAGGATTAGAGATGAAGCTGGCCTTGAGTGCCATCAAGGGCCAGGTCTCGGCCTTATCAGTATTGTTTCAACGGCCACTTGCTTCGCATTCTTTGGTCCAAAACTTTATGCAGGGGGTGATGCGTCTTAATCCTGCGGTTAAGGCGCCCCTAAACCCCTGGGACTTGAACTTGGTTCTGGCAGTGTTACAGAAACAGTTTTTTGAACCAATACGTCAGATTCCTTTGGTTTTGCTGACGAGGAAACTAATTTTTCTGGTAGCCATCTCTTCTGCTAGAAGAGTATCAGAATTAGCAGCTCTTTCCTGTAAGGAGCCTTATTTGATTGTACACAAGGATAGAGTGGTATTGCGCCCTCATTCTAGTTTTTTACCGAAGGTGGTTTCAGATTCTCATCTAAACCAAGACATTGTTCTGCCTTCCTTTTTTCCTGATCCCTGTTCTCCGGAAGAGAGGTCACTACATTCTTAAGTCTTGACTGCTCTTACTACATCCAATCTGGAAGCATCTGCTCAAATTCGCAAGACGGATGTTTTGTTCGTACTGCCAGAAGGTCCCAATAGAGGACAGGCAGCGTCAAAAGCTTATAAAAGCTTAAGGCACATTCCACAAGGGCTATTAGTGCTTCTTGGGCAGTGCATCACCAGGCCTCTATGGCTCAGATCTGCAAGGCCGCAACCTGGTCTTCAGTCCATACATTCACCAGGTTTTATCAGGTGGATGTGAGAAGGCATGAGGATATCGCCTTTGGGTGTAGTGTGCTGCAGACAGCGGTACAGGGTCCTCAGGTCTGATTGCACCCTACTTGGTTGTGATTTCCCCCCCTCAGTTGGGGACATCCCATCAGTTATTACTGTGGCTCTGTGTCCCATGATGTTTGAGAAAGAAAATAGGATTTTTTTATAACCGCTTACCTGTAAAATCCTTTTCTTTCGATGGACATCATGGGACACAGTGGTCCCGCCCCTCTTCTAATACACTTTGCTACAAAACTGAGGTATCCCTGCAAGGGGAGGGATTATATAGGGGGTTGAACTTCCTGCTTAGGGTGTGACCAGTGTCCAATACCTAATGGTACCTACATAACCCATCAGTTATTACTGTGGCTCTGTGTCCCGTGATGTCCATCGAAAGAAAAGGATTTTACAGGTAAGCTGTTATAAAAAATCCTATTTTTTTTTTTACCATATATAACGATTTTTAATAGTACTGCCCTGCCATCTCGGTTCGTCCATCTTTCTACTACCTGATGGGGTATTAACTTATGAATTGCTATAGAGACTCCCCTAGATTTTGAATAAGCATAAGTGTCATGATGCCAGGCAGAATAATGTCTATTTTGTATATTAGGTATATGGTCTGAGCGAAAATGCGTCTCCTGAAAGTAAGCAATGCCAACATTTTGTTTATGGAGAAAGTGCAGAACTTGCGATCTTTTTGTTGCTACATTTAACCCTCTAACATTAAAGGAGTAGATTTTTATGGTGCCCATAGGACAACAAGAGAGAGCGGGAAAAAAAAGAAAACTAATATAACTCACCCCCAAACACTCAACCCCCACACAGACCTTACACACTAACCTCAACAATCACTACCTACTTGACTCCTTTGAGTCTAACCTTACACTGTAAGTTCTCTAACTGAGTGGTTTTAAAGGGACCTCCCTTGGATAGGGCGTGCCTAACCCAGGCTTATTGATTTATATAAAAAAAAAAAAAACATTCAATGTATTGAGAGAGAGAGAGAGAAAACAGCACCCCCCCCAACCCTAACCACCCCCATATAGCCTATTATTCTCACCCCCCCCCCCCTTACCCAAACTAAACCTATTAACCACTTCAGCCCCGGAAGGATTTACCCCCTTCCTGACCAGAGCACTTTTTACAATTTGGCACTGTGTCGCTTTAACTGCTAATTGCGCGGTCATGCAATGCTGTACACAAACAAAATTTGCGTCCTTTTCTTCCCACAAATAGAGCTTTCTTTTGATGGTATTTGATCACCTCTGCCGTTTTTATTTTTGGCGCTATAAACGGAAAAAGACCGAAAATTTTGAAAAAAAATTATATTTTCTACTTTTTGTTATTAAAAAAAATCCAATAAACTCAATTTTAGTCATACATTTAGGCCAAAATGTATTCGGCCACATGTCTTTGGTAAAAAAAAATGTCAATAAGCGTATATTTTTTTGTTTGCGCAAAAGTTATAGTGTCTACAAACTACGGTACATTTTCTGGAATTTACACAGCTTTTAGTTTATGTCATTTCTTGAGGTGCTAAAATGGCAGGGCAGTACAAAACCCCCCCAAATTACCCCATTTTGGAAAGTAGACACCCCAAGGAAATTGCTGAGGCATGTTGAGCCCATTGAATATAAATTTTTTTTTTTGTCCCAAGTGATTGAATAATGACAAAAAAAAAAATTACAAAAAGTTGTTACTAAATTATATATTACTCACACAGGCCATGGGCATAAGTGGAATTGCACCCCAAAATACATTTAGCTGCTTCTCCTGAGTATGGGGATACCACATGTGTGGAACTTTTTGGGAGCCTAGCCGCGTTCAGGGCCCCGAAAACCAAGCACCTCCTTCAGGATTTCTAAGGGCGTAAATTTTTGATTTCACTCCTCACTACCTATCAGTTTTGAAGGCCATAAAATGCCAAGATGGCACAAAACCCCCCCAAATGACCCCATTTTGGAAAGTAGACACCCCAAGCTATTTGCTGAGAGGCATGTTGAGTTTATGGAATAGTTTATATTTTGACACAAGTTGCGGGAAAGTGACCAATTTTTTTTTTTTTTGCACAAAGTTGTCACTAAATGATATATTGCTTACACAGGCCATGGGCATATGTGGAATTGCACCCCAGTTGCCGTATATATATATATATATATATATTCTATTAGTTGGTAGGAGCCCTCTGTTCTCTCGTTTGGGCTATTTAGTATTCTGGCATTTCGAGGCAGCTGCTAGCCCAGACTGACACTAGAATGGCTCTAGTGAGCGGACGGCCCATACATGGTGGCCCCGCCCCCAGTCACATGACACTAGGCTGCCTCTCGACGCTCACAGTGAGAGTGAGCTGTACGAGATGCGGAAGGAGCGATGTGGATTCCACCCCCTTCCTTCAGCCTGGAACGCAAGCACACCGGCGTGCGTTCCACCTGGATGCAGCCACGCTGTCACCGGCCCGCTGTGTACCTGATACAGAGGCGCTCTACTTGCGCTGACCCCCCGAGATAGCACTGCAGGTACTCGCTCTTCCTCATCTATGATTCAACTAATTTATTTATGCATTTACTCATTCATCTTTCTTAGCTCTATATCTGTACACATTGGTTTGATGCGATTGGTGGTTTTGTGGAGTGGGAGGTTCCCACCCACCATGTCTACTATTGCTCACCACGATTTTTATATCTGGTACACTTTGTGCTTATGTCATCTGTTGCATTCTGTGTGCACAGCACGCCATGTTTCATCACCAATGGTTCAGCCTGCTTCTGGTAAATTATCATTGTCAATTTAATTTATTTTATTGTATTTTACATATATGTATATGCTTATTATATTTCATTACGTGCTGTAAGTGTGTATATGTGTGTGTATTATTTATATTATTTATACCACACAAACTATTCTATGTTCATTAATTGGAGTGTTGCCCGTATGATTGGAGGGCACAAGAGGGAGGGATCCCCTGAGGGGGAGGAGCCCTATATCCCATCCCTGTCTCATTTGACACTCAGGCACTTATAAGAAGGGACTGCTGAAGGAGGGATCACTGCATAGCTCTGACGAAGAAGGGACGTTCCCTTCGAAACGCGTTAGCTGATTGTGATGTTTGTGCGTCTCTCCACGATTTTTGGAAGGCATCGCCCATCCTAAGTTGCATGCTGGCTGTCGGTACACTTTTTGCTGTGCCTCCTCCACCTATTGCTTGTGAGTTGTTTCTTTTTACCTTTTTATATTAAATATTTTTTAAAAAGTTAATGCACAAGGCTGGTGCGCCCCTGTTTTTCTTTTATTTCGGTTCGTATTCTGAGCCTGAATCTGAGAGATGAGTGATTTCCTCTTCACTATCTGTCATGCTCAGAAACGTGTAGGCCTCTTCACTAGTGTACCTTCGATTTGCCATTTTGGGCTCTAAATTTCACAGGCAAAAAAGCTCCTGACTGTTAGCGACGGATTCAAAACGCTACCAAAAAACTGTTAGCGATTGCAGGGATCAGGCCTGACTCTGCGAACACTGCAGTTATGTGTGCTTAGTGTTTTGTAAGTGTCAGTGATCGATCGATACTGCACTTGGGTGGGCTGGGCCGAGGGGCAAAACGCAGGTGCTAGCAGGTATCTGGGCTGATCCCGCTAACACTGCGTTTTTTGGGGACCCTAAACTGCTGGGGAGTATAGATCTGATCGGATCAGATATCGATCCGTTCAGACACTATAGCACTAAGGGAGGTGTATGTTGCGTGCGTGGGTGTTAACGGTACTGGCGCTAACCTGACGCTGCCTGGGGCGACGCAGACCTTATCTGACCCTAAAAACGTAACTTATATCACCGCCGGGCATTTAGAGGATTAAACCTTTATAAGGTAATAAACGGCGGGTGCCCTAAAACTATAATAAACTATAAAAAACAAACTAACCAGCGTCACCCGTAACACTTATACGGTGATCGCTGGTGAAAGGGTTAACTAGGGGGCAATCGGGGTTAAAACCTTTAGTAGGTAGTATATGGGGGTCCCTGTCGCTATAAAACACTGACGGCGAACCTATATACTTATCTCCCTCACTAGCGTCACCAGTGACACTAATACAGTGATCAGAGAAACGATTGCTTAGTGACACTGGCGACGGGGGGTGATCACGGGGTTAACCTTTATTAGGGGGAGTTAGGGGGGTACCTTGGACCTAATGGGGGGTACCCCAGACCTAAAGGGGGCTAACCCTAACTGCCCTAACACTTATAACTGTCACAAACTGACACCAATGCAAAAAAAAAAAAACTGCTATTGGTGTCAGTGTGACAGGGGGTACAGGGGGGGGATCGGAGGGTGACTGGGGGGTGAAAAGCGTGCCTGCGTGTTCTAGTGAATGTGTAGTGTTGGTGCACTTACTTGATGTCTTCTCTCCTCGGCGCCGGAACGAAAAAGACCGGCTCGAGGAGAAATTACATCACTTCCTCTGCCTATGTTTGCATTACAGAGGCAGAGGAAGATCCTCATTGGCTGGGAGCGATCGCGAGGTGGGGGCCTCGAATGGATGGCCTCCCCCTCACGTCTGATCACTCCGAGACACAAGCCGACTGCCTCGGGCACCGGGGGGGGGGGGGGGGTCCGATCGGACCCCCTGCCCGTGGGAGGCAGATCATGTACAGGTACATGATTCTGCCTGCCCGTTCCATTCTGCCGACGTACATCGGCATGAGGCGGACGGCAAGTGGTTAATGCATATTATATACAGAGCTAATGTGAATTATTACTCCATATGTTTTCATCATATACCAGTATATTCAGACTCAACCACTTTCTATTCTAGTGAATATATCATAGTCATTCATTTACATAGTGTTCACTTAAGAGAAAGGAGAAAAAAGAAAGTAAAAAAAACGTGCCTCACCCGCCACATATCCTGGTTAAACCTATGTGACATCGAGTTTTCATTAACCCTTATTTCTGCTATTATATATAAAAAAAGTGTGCGCAGTTGCTTCATAATTTTTCACCATGTAACATTGCATTCCCTGTATATCACACCTTTTTCCTATTGATTATGTAAAAAAAAATGTACCTTTATTAAGTATGCAAACCCCCCGCTTCCAAATCTTCCCAAACCAAACCCATATGGCTTCCTATTCTCTTAAACCCATAATGGTGCAATATTATATGCAGAACCAATGTGCAACATTACTCCATATATATTTACATCATATACCACTTCATTGACATTCAACCGCTTTTTTTTTTTCTAATGAATATATTGAAAACCCATACATTTACAGTAGGGGTGCACCAAATTCATTTTTTGGTGTTGAAACCGATACCAAAAATGAAAAATACACTAGGCCGAAAACCGATACTGAAAATGACCGATACCGAAAATGACTGTATACATTTTTATAGAACACATTGCTAATGGCATTAGCAAAATTTCCATGCGGTGCACCTCTAGCAGATATGATGCAGGAGATGGTCAGAGACTGCAGACATGATACAGGAGATGGTCAGAGACTGCAGACATGATACAGGAGATGGTCAGAGACTGCAGACATGATACAGGAGATGGTCAGAGACTGCAGACATGATACAGGAGATGGTCAAAGACTGCAGACATGGTACAGGAGATGGTCAAAGACTGGGGACATGGTACAGGAGATGGTCAGAGACTGGGGACATGGTACAGGAGATGGTCAGAGACTGGGGACATGGTACAGGAGATGGTCAGAGACTGGGGACATGGTACAGGAGATGGTCAGAGACTGGGGACATGGTACAGGAGATGGTCAGAGACTGGGGACATGGTACAGGAGATGGTCAGAGACTGCGGACATGGTACAGGAGATGGTCAGAGACTGCGGACATGGTACAGGAGATGGTCAGAGACTGCGGACATGGTACAGGAGATGGTCAGAGACTGGGGCATGGTACAAGAGATGGTCAGAGACTGGGGGCATGGTACAGGAGATGGTCAGAGACTGGGGGCATGGTACAGGAGATGGTCAGAGACTGGGGACATGGTACAGGAGATGGTCAGAGACTGGGGACATGGTACAGGAGATGGTCAGAGACTGGGGACATGGTACAGGAGATGGTCAGAGTCAGAAGGATCCCAATCAGCTTTGATTATACCAGGGCAGCGCTTTCATGTGCGTTTAAAAAACGCTGTGAATGCACATGAAAATGCACAAATATGACTGGCCGGAACCACATGAGTGTGGTGTGTTCTTTTCTCTGTCACATTTTCTTTGCACGTTTTTAGACGTGCTACCATTAGATCAGTATGCATGTTTTATGAAGGCGCATCAAAGAGCTGGTATGCAGGAGTTTGATGCACTTTCATGAACACATTTACTTTTACTCTGCCATGGCATGCTGGGAGTTGTAGTGCTACCTTAAACTTGTTGCTCATCTTCCAGTCAGAGCATGCTGAGACCTGTAGCCCCCTTCACCATCACCTCTCCAGGCAGCCTTCGAGGTCCCAGATCTGGAGTTTGTAGAACTCCTTGTTCTCCTCGGTGACGGGCTCCCCTCTGGTCCTCTCCTCTGCCGCCTTCTCCTTCCTGCCCACGCTCTTTTTTCCCTCCTCCTTGGACGCCGCCACGCCATAGTACCTTCACCGTCTACAGCGTCCCGTTGCTAGGAAACCACAGGGGAGGAGCCGCAGTCGGACACAGACGCTGGGATGGTAGATTGGGCGGGCTGAGGACAGGGTTTTTCTGAGCAGGGAGGCGACGGTCAGCTCGCCCCTGGGCGGGAGTGCCCACACTAGTGCCCCTGCTAACAAAAGAAGAGCAGGAGGGAGGGACATTCCCTCGGCCGAATGACAAAAACACAGTTTTCGGCAGATAATTTTCGGCAGCTGAAATTTCTGTGCACCACTAATTTTACAGTGTGTTCAAAAAAAAAAAAAGGAGCGTGCCCCACCCACCACATTCCCTAGTCAAACCTATGTGACATCGAGTTTTTATTAATCCTTATTTCTGCTATTTTATATATAAGTCCGGTGTGCACATTTGCTTTATATTTTTTCACTATGTAACCTTACAATCCCTATAAATCACCCTTTTTCCTTTTCATTATGAAAAAACTGTGCCTTTATAAAGTATGTATTACACGAGTAAAAAACAAAAACAAAAAACCCTATATGACATCTAGTTCTTCTTAACCCTTATTTATGCTATATTATATGCAAAACCAATGTACACAAGTATCAATACCATCTCATTGTACCCCTATTTTTAACTTTTAATTAAATCTGGTATGGATTTCAAAAAAAAAAAATTAAGATTTTTCCCTTTCCTTTCTTTTACTTTTCTCCGTTCCCCCTATCTTTCCTTACCTTACCCTCACCCTCTCTCCCCATATCCCCCTCTCTCCCCATATCCCCCACCTCCCTCCCCAATGGTCCTCTCCATCTCCCTCCTTTATTTATCTTATTTTTTATTGCCTTCCCAAAGTCTCCTGATATATTTGTGGCCATAATGATATGTCAACTGTTGGCAGTTGAAGATGGTTCACAAAGTCAGGGAGATTCCCACTGTCCTGAAATGTAAATTTATGTCTGTTTTGATAGACTATTATCTGATGGGAAATCCCCATCTATATAAGATCTCCTTCTCTCTCAGTGCTTCTACTAAAGGTTTAACTGCCTTCCTCCTAGTCAGCGTATATCTAGACAGATCCTGCAGGAATATAAGCTGGGCACCATCGAACTCAAACACCCTTTGTAGCTGCGCTGCTGCCATGATGTTTTCCTTGATGTGAAAAAAATGTATCCTGCATATCACGTCCCTCGGTTTCCCTTGATCTCGACTTTTAGGGCCTTGCACTCTGTGCGCACAGTCAATCTCTAATTCTGCCATTTTTTGCCATTTTAATAGGATATTAAATATGCCTTGGAGTATCAACTTCAAATCTTCTGTACCTGCGGTTTCTGGCAAACCTCTTACACTTATGCTATTTTGTCTGCTTCTATTTTCAAGGTCGTCAGTAGCATTGATTATATATTTTAAATATCGATCATGTTCCTGTTTTTTTTTCTTCCAATATTAGTATTTTTTGATCAATAGCTGTCATTTTGGATTCTATGATATCGATTTTGCCTTGTGTATCAGCTAAAGATGTTTTCAATGCCTGTATCTCAGCCTTGTATGAGGTTTCTAATCTATAAACATACTTGTCCATATCCTCTCTTGTCGGTAGATATTTTATATATGCTTGCATATCCCAGCTGGGGCTATCTATTGTTCCTTCCAAGTCCATTATGGAGTGTTCTGTGTTACCCACTGGGCTGCCATTTGATCTTGACTCTGCAATACTATCTGGGGGGACAGGATTCGATTCAGCTTCTTGCTGGGCTATTGACTGTGAATGCTGAAAATAACCTTTAACCGCTTGGCATCCGCGCTATAGCCGAATGACGGCTACAGCGCGGACCTGAATTCCCGGGAGGCCATCATATGATGGCCTCCCCTGTGCACGTGCCCTGCAGGGCGCGCGTGGAGCGCGCTGTGATCACCGAGACTCGGGTGATCACCGATCTGTGTAAGGGGCCGGTCCCGGCCCCTTACCATGTGATCAGCTGTCAGCCAATGACAGCTGATCACATGATCCAAACAAAAGCTCTGTGATCGTTTTTTTTTTCTCCTCGCGCTGACAGTGCGAGGAGAAAAAAAAGCCGATCACCGGCTCAGCAGCAAGGGACATCGATCCCGAAGAGGAGGAGGCAATAATGCCTCATATGTGCCTCAATTGTGCCAACAGTACCCACTGACAGTGCAACCTGACATTGCCACATCACAGTGCCCACCAGTGCCACGTATCAATGCCCACCATTGCCACCTAACAATGCCCACCAGTGGTGCCAATCAGTGCCACCTAGCAGTGTACAAGATCAGTGCCCATTATTGCCACCAATCAGTGCCCATTATTGCCACCAATCAGTGCCCATCACTGCCACCCATCAGTGCCCATCACTGCCACCTATCAGTGCCCATTGGTGCCGCCTCATCAGCGTACATCAATGAAGGAGAAAAATTACCCTTTTAAAAAATTTTATAACAAAATATAAAAAAAAATAATTTTTTTTTTTTAAAAATTCGGTCTTTTTAAATTTTTTTAACAAAAAATAAAAACCGCAGAGGTGATCAAATGCCACCAAAAGAAAGCTCTATTTGTGGGGAAAAAATGATAAAAATTTCATTTGGGTACAGTGTTGCATGACCGCGCAATTGTCATTCAAAGTGCGACAGCGAGGGGGCGTGTCCGAATGGCGAGGTGAATGGACGCACTGCAGAGGAGCTCTGTCTAGCCCTCTGCAATCCACTGCCATCCGGCATCCACAAACATCAAAAACTGCCCCAAAGCCTATCTAATAACCACTGGGCACTAGGAGAGCCTTTTACTGAGGACATTGGAGCAGATTAGCCGGCGGACTACTTTGTTTTCAGGCCGCGGCCGGCCTTCTACAATCTACAGCCATCCGGCATCCACAAACATCAAAAACTGCCCCAAAGCCTATCTAATAACCACTGGGCACTAGGAGAGCCTTTTACTGAGGACATTGGAGCAGATTAGCCGGCGGACTACTTTGTTTTCAGGCCGCGGCCGGCCTTCTACAATCTACAGCCATCCGGCCTCCACAGACATCAAAAGCTGCCCCAAAGCCTATCTAATAACCACTGGGCACTAGGAGAGCCTTTTACTGAGGACATTGGAGCAGATTAGCCGGCGGACTACTTTGTTTTCAGGCCGCGGCCGGCCTTCTACAATCTACAGCCATCCGGCCTCCACAGACATCAAAAGCTGCCCCAAAGCCTACCTGGTAGCCACTGGGCACTGGAGGAGTCCTTCCCTGAGAATATTTAAGTAGATTGGCTGACGGATTGCTTGTTTTCGGGCCGCGGCCGGCCTCACTCCACAGACGCCGGCCGCCATCTTGCGGCCTACGAGACACACAGAATCCCCGGTCTCGGGTGCCGCGGAGGGCGATCGGGGGCCCTGGGGCCGGGAGGGCTGTATCCGGAGCGGAGGGGACACCAGACAAGGCAGAGAAAGCAGGCACTGGATGCTTGCGGCAGGCCCGAGGCCTGTGAGGCCCCCAGCATCACCGCATCTTGGCGCCACGACCGGAGGTAAGGGGGTCATATAATTCACCCTCACTTAAAGTGGCCCCCCCTGGGCATATCTGACAAGTTTATAGCCAGCTCAGACCCATCGCTGACCCCGGTAACACTAGAGACTTCCAGTGACGGCCGCCATCTTACCATCTTGCGGCCTAGCTTACAAGACGGGCCCGCACTATCAGAAACTGTGCCCTGGCTGGACGGTGCTCTCCCCTTTGAACCCATACGGTGTCCCAGCCTTGCGCCCATGTTAATAGGGTGACACCGCTGCTCCCGCAGGCCTGGTCACCCTCCCCAGTCCCCCTCATCTCCGTGGAAGATAGGTTTTGATGGAGAGAGACTAACTATGGATGGCTGAAGACCCGCACCCCTGAGTCCCGTGCTATCCCGACAGCTACAGGCTATTTACATAGCATAGCACACCCACATAATACATGGCGGCAGCTAGCTCACACTCCACGGAGCTTACCGACCCCCAACAAGGCACCATACAGAGGTATCTACTTAGAACTACGCCGATTGATCCCCGAACTCCCAAAGACAAGATGGCACCCGGCCGCAACCCGGGGAAGACCAAGCCTCCCGCCTCAGCAGCAGCTCACACGGCAGAGGACAATAATGAGAGACTTCAGAATTCTACGGGAGAGCCCTCAGCCTCCTCCACAAGGTCAGTCTCATCGTCCGACACAGGCACCGGGGAATCCCAGTCTGCTACGCATCCCCTATCAGGAGAACCCATTAGATCGGAAGCTGCTGCCCTCCTCTCTGCCTTCAGAATGGATTTCGAATCCTGGGCAAGCAAAATGGAAGATTCCCTCCACGTGGAGCTGAACGCCCTGAGGCAACAAGTCACAGCTAACGAGGAAGCAGTATCGGTCTTAACCACGGCTCAGGATGACCACGAGGCACGTATAACAGCCCTTGAATCCTCATCCGCGACACATCTTAGGCGCATACGTCACCAGCAACTCCGCATAGAAGACAGCGAAAATCGCAGTCGCAGAAATAACATTAGACTGCAAGGCATACCGGAGGCAACATCTGGAGCAGAATTGAAACCCACTGTCATAACTATCCTCAATAAAGCACTGGGAAGAGAGGCAACATCACCAATTGAACTGGATCGTGTTCACAGAGTAGGAGGACCAGGGGGGGCCCGAGATGGTCGCCCCCGCGATGTTCTATGTCGGGTCCACTATTACACTTTAAAAGAAGAGATCATGCGAAAGGCATGGAACTTGGGTCCTGTTGACTTCTTTGGTGCCCCTATTCACCTATACCCTGACTTATCTCGCAATACGCTGTATATGCGTAGAGTGGTGCGCCCTCTACTTGACCTTATACGGCAAGCTGGAGCTACCTATACATGGGGTCACCCCTTCAGCATCAAGGTGACACGGGGCGGCAACAGGTTTACGCTCTCTGATCCAGACCAACTGCCCGACTTTTTCCTCTTTATCGAACAAGATCCAGTGGAAGTTTTGAACTGGTTAGACCCTCCAGAGGATAGATCAGGCCAGGTGGGACTTGGTCCACTTCCACAGCGCCGCAGACGTCCTAGGTCCAGATCAGTTTCCTCTGGCCCAGGGATAAGAAGACCTACTTCCCCAGAAGATTAACTCAACAGTTAATTAGAGACTGATGGCTTGTTTTGTCTCCACTGGTTCTTTCCCTGCTCTTTGCCAATTTACAATTTGGCTGGGGTTCGGGTGAGAACATAGATTGGAGTCAATCTTATGCCTCTCATTATGAAGAGCGTCAGGTAATGCGAATGTCTACCAATGCTATGTTTTTGTGTTTTTCTTTTTTCCTTTTTATCTGACGTTTTTCTAAAGATGTTTTGCATTGTCTCAGATTGATTCCTCTCACCTTCCCATGATGATATATGCAGTGGGGGAGGTGTAGCGGGAGTGGGGGGATACCTTCCTCGGAGGGGGGTTTGGTACCCGGTTTTACTCGGTCTCTGCTACAGAGAATATAGGGTTTAAAGGACGTTACACATGGAGCAGAGGATTGCCCCCATGGAGGGATCCCCCACTCTCCCTGCCCTCCATATACCCACCCAATTGTCTTGGCGCAATAACTTTCTTTATATACATGAGACAATGCAATAGTTTTATATATACCTCAGGGTTACTTATTTAAATCCAATGCACACACTTGGTTGATTGTTATCATTTGTTGTGGTTAAGCTGCCTTATGCCCCACACTCGTTTTAAATATCAAGTGTGCCACACATACTACTTGCATGCCTGATATGCTGTCGGGAACACGGCTCAGACCCATTCATCTCGACTTTTCCCCCACAATAGGACAGGCACGGTTTG
Organism: Aquarana catesbeiana; assembly: GCF_042186555.1. NCBI lineage: Eukaryota > Metazoa > Chordata > Amphibia > Anura > Ranidae > Aquarana > Aquarana catesbeiana. Next base: position 499,397,922 of record NC_133328.1, on the reverse strand, counting down.
TGCCTAAAACGTGAATTTTCACGCAGTGTTCTGCGTTCGCGGACACATTAGTTTTCCAGACACATCTTTTTAGGTGTCTTTTCATTTATATCGTATTTCTTCCATTATCCTCACGCTCCTTTCATTTTTCTTCCTCCCCTCCCTCTCTTCCCCTCCTTTGTCTGTTTATCTTTTTCTTCATCTCTTCTTTCTTTTTCTTTCCTGCTCCCTATACCTTTCCTCCATATCTTAATACTTTCTCCCTTTTACAGCTTTTGGCACTCCAGCATGGCTCACACGGTGACTTTGCGCCCACACCTGAAACTTTGTTCGTATAATGTAAACGGACTTAACATAGCGTCGAAACGTGGGCAAATTCTATATCAGATGCACAAAAGACAGGTCAGCATACTCTTGCTGCAGGAGACCCACTTCCATTCTGACTCCACTCCTTCCTGCTCCAATAGATATTTCAATAGATGGATACACAGTACCAACCCGACACAAAAATCTAAAGGAGTATCTATTGCGTTTCATAAAACACTCCCTATTGAGCTGCTTGATCAGGTGACGGACCCCCAAGGCAGGTATGTCTTTGTAAAAATTTTATTATGGGGGACTAAATTTACAATTGCCAACGTATACTTGCCTAACACACACCAAGTCCCATCAGCCTTGCAATACCTAAAGATTTTGGCGGGTTTCACGGAGGGCAAGCTCATACTCGGAGGGGACTTCAATACTCCCCTGGATCCACTTTTGGATTCATCGACATCCCGTTCGTCTATATCCTTTCCAAAAATACGGGCCCTAAAACGTACCATCTACAATATGCATCTCATAGACGTATGGCGAATACTGTACCCGGACTCACGAAACTACACACACTTCTCCAACATCCACCAATCATACAGTCGTATAGATTATTTTTTAGTCGAGCACGGCTGCTTAGATTGGTCCCCCAATTGTGAAATAGACCCTATGGTTTGGTCCGACCACTCACCCATATTCCTGACGCTTACAATCCCCTCTACACCAATAAAAGAATGGACATGGAGGTTAAATGACTCTCTCTTGACTGAACCAGGGTTTGAAACACAGATAGCAGAGACGATATCAAACTTTTTCACAGATCACACATCTGATGACACCTCACCACCCATGAAATGGGAAGCATTGAAGGCGGTATTACGGGGTAGGTTTATTCAGATGGGTGCTCGCATGAAAAAAGAACGTTCAACTGCGATAGTTACGGCAGTACATAAGCTAAGGACACTAGAAACTACTCATAAACGCTCCCCGACGGTTGAACTGCTTACGGAGGTTTCTTCTGCTCGCACCCAGCTTAGAGAGTTATATGAGGCATCAGCCCGCACGTTTGCGAACAAACTAGCTTTTCATCAATATAAATTTAGAGATAAATGTGGTAGATCCCTGGCTCGCACCCTCCACACCAAACAACCTAACTCCTTTATACCTCATATACGGGACAGCTCTGGGAAAACTGTCTCATCACCTTCCGAGATGGGACAGGTGTTCCGGGACTTTTATCAATCCCTATATAATATGCCTGCAGCGAGCTCCACTGATCCTCCCCTCACTACAGCGGAAACACAAGCCTTATACATCGAGCAAACTGCATTACCCACTCTAGATGGCGAGACGATAGAGGACCTTGAGGCCCCGATTTCGGAAGACGAGGTTGCCCGCGCCATTACTTCTACCCCATCTGGTAAAAGCCCGGGTCCTGATGGCTTTACTCCGAAATTCTATAAACAATTTGCTACCCTTCTTACTCCCTTCTTGACAAAAGTATTTAACTCCATCTCTGAACGATCAGTGTTCCCACCACAAACCTTAGAGGCACATATTACCCTCATCCCCAAACCAGACAAAGACCTGAATGTTTGCGCTAATTACCGACCAATTTCGCTAATAGGAGTAGATCTAAAGGTGTACGCAAAAATTTTAGCTAATAGGTTGCAACCATTGTTACCCCGTTTAATACACCTAGATCAGGTTGGCTTTGTGAGTGGAAGGGAGGCGCGTGACAACACCCTAAAAACACTCCTCATTGCTGATTATGCTCGGGCCCACAATATCCCATTGTGCCTTCTCACAGTCGATGCGGAAAAAGCCTTCGACCGTGTCGACTGGCAATTTCTCCGCTTATCATTACAACAACTAGGTCTAGGCCAAAACATGATCTCCAGAATAATGTCCCTCTACACATCTCCTTCCGCTAGGATTAGACTAAACGGCTCCCTATCCCCTAAGTTTACTATACACAACGGAACGCGGCAGGGGTGCCCCTTGTCCCCCATTCTTTATGTAATTGTCATGGAACACCTAGCCATTGCCCTTAGAAACAATCCGGCCATACATGGCGTTAGAGTAGGCCCACTACACACTAAAATTGCCCTATTTGCTGATGATCTACTCATATTTGTAACCCAACCACAAATTTCTCTACCCTCCATTATGCAGGAGTTTCAGAGGTATGGAGAGGTTAGTAATTTTAAAGTTAATCTAAATAAGTCAGAAATCCTCAACATTTCACTCCCAACAGCGGTTCTACAACAGCTTACGACTTCCTTCCCTTTTAAGACAAGCTCCACATCTATCCGCTATCTAGGAATCCATATTCCAACAGTCTCATCCCAACTATTCTCCAGCAACTTCACCCCTTTACTTACCAGAACTCAAGCGGATCTGACCACATATGCCTCTAAACAGCTCTCCTGGCTGGGTAGGGTGAATGTCTTGAAGATGGATGTTCTCCCTCGATTCTTATACCTTTTCCAGACCATTCCTATCTATATCCCCACCTCGTTCTTCAAAAGGCTCCGTCAGATCTTCTCTAAATTTATATGGCAGGGACGTCGCCCCAGGATAAAACATGACACAATGATTCTCCCGAAAGTCAGGGGGGGTGCGGGGGTCCCAGATGCCTCTATATACCATAAGGCAGCGGTACTCGTGCGTATAGTGGATTGGTTCCACCACTCGTCCTCCAAACTTTGGGTTCAACTAGAGAAATATCTTAATGAGGCTGATCTTTGCGCCCTGCCATGGACCCCTATGGCTGGGCGTGGGGACGGCTTATTCTCCACTGCTCTTACTCGCCAAACTCTCCAGATTTGGGACCGCATGATCTCAGCGAGTAAATTGTCTAAAATCCAGGGCCCAATGACCCCTCTCTTCGGGACTCCGGCTTTCCCCCCAGCAGCGAACAAGTTAAGATTTGGACCCTGGAGTAGGGATAGCCATAGACGTTTAGCACAGGTCTTACGCGCTGACCCATCCTTGAGAACGGACATACCCTCTCGTACGGAATTAGGGACCTCAACAATGTGGTTACAAAGGGGTCAAATAAGGTCATACATACGCACTTTCTCATCCATCTCAGAGATACTGGCCGACCCATCAGACTTTGACGAACTGCTTTTACAACCAGACCCACCAATACATGTAGTATCACTGTTGTATTCCCTACTACTGAACGAATATGCCCCTGACCTTCCAACATATACACAGAAATGGGAAGCGGAGCTGCAACACTCCATCTCCCCCACTGATTGGCAAAAAAGCTTTATCCTAACGCATAGGATTTCCCTGGCAACCAAGAACCAAGAAAAAGGGTTTAAATTATTAACGAGGTGGTACAGATGCCCAGTAGATATTAAAAAGTTTAACCCCTCTTTGACAGACGTGTGTTGGAGATGCCTGTCCTCTAGCGGGACAATGCTTCACATCTGGTGGGCTTGCCCTCCAATCTGGAAACTATGGCAAAAGGTCTTTGATCTTTACAGCAGGCTGATGGCGACATCAATCAAACCCACACCAGAGATAGCCCTATTATCTATACTCCCAGGCCCCCTCAAGTCGATTAAAAAAGATGTACTGCGCCACTTTCTGGCAGCAGTTAGGACAGTGATCCCCCGACATTGGAAAACGACAGATGTGCCTTCCTTGGGAGAATGGGTGGTTGAAGTGGACCAGATAAGAGATCTGGAGCGCCTGTTGGCGGAGGAAGTGGGAAAGGAGGAGCAGTTTACCGCCACCTGGACCTCATGGTCCATGTTTCGCTATTCTGATGAGTTTTCCCTTTGGGTCAGAGATACCCCACCCTTACCCGCCGATTAGCCATGCTGGAGTGCCTGGTGCCTCAGGTACCATCCCACACTTCTACTCACGTTCTTATTTCTGACTTTTTCTGTCTCCTCTTTGTTAAGTACTGAACCGACCACTCACATATATAGTTAAAGATCATATCTTTGGACTAGCTAAATGACTTGATTATCTATAATAGGTGAATAAAAGACTTCTACAGCAGTCTAATTCGTTGAGAGGGAACCCTCAGATAACACCAACCCGCGAAACTACAAGGTTCATTATATGTTGGCCCCCACCCGTATATTATTCCTCTCTTAGAATAAAGATTTCAATATACAATATGATATACCAGTAGTTCACCGAAAGCTGTATGTTAAAATGATCACTCCTGTTTATACATGGGTAAAGTACACCTCACTATTCTATGTATACTATATGTGTTGCCAAACTGTAAAGAATGGTATTTTTCTGTTATATTCTTTGTGTTCTTACTTTTGAAAATAAACTAAGATTGAAAACAAAGTGCGACAGCGCTGAAAGCTGAAAATTGGTCTGGATAGGAGGGGGGTTTAAGTGCCCGGTAAGCAAGTGGTTAATGTCTGTTTTGGCACATTTTGGGATATAGAGTGGTTTTTCACCGCCCCCCCTGTTAATCCTCTTTTTGTTTTTTGCGTATGTGAACTTTTAGGTGGCATTTCGTATATAGCGTGTTAAAAATAGAGAGGTGTAGCTCTCACCTATAGTGTCTATTATTTAAGATGCACTTATAGATCATCAAATGGCAGGCACTTTTGAACTTTATCACATAAGTATTACCACATTCAGTTGTCCTCTGACCCCTTTAATCACTATATCTCCAGGTCTTTAAGGCTTTAAGCCACCAAAAATTGATAAATGTCAAAAATATTTTCACATTCAGAAGGCAAGAGGATATATACTCGTATCAGCCAGCCTTTTACCTTATCTCTCGGCGAGGGATTCCGTTTTTACATTCATTATGAGTTGCCCTTAATGCTCCCTCTGCTCTTTATATCCTCCTCCAATAAACTTAGGGAGACTGGGAGATGTTGCCCTGTTATATCGGGGACCCGGAAGCTTTTGAATCCTCTCCGGTTTACCTGCGGATTCCCCGGTAATGTATAGGAGTGCCCAGCGTCCCCACACATAGACCTTGGTGAGATTCAGCCCCCCTCGGCTCAACTTGTGGGCACTCGGTGGGATTTGGAATATTTTGTTAAGGACTCGTCTCCAGATGCGATCCCCCAGCGGGGTACGGCTTGTCTCTGCTCGTGCAGCTCTCGGTAATATCCATTTCTGCTCGTGTACCCCAGTTGGATACACTCTCCGCTCGGCACGATGCTCTCACTAGACTCGGGAGCTCTCGAAGCATCTCTGCACAACTGTCCCAGTATTCAGCGGGGTTCGAAAAGGCTCAGCTGCACACAGCTTTCTTTTACCATCTCACACAAAGCTATAGGTGTTGTCTCAGAAAGATCCGTGCACCATTGCAGGGGAAATCAGGGAAGGTCAAATCATTGGAAGTTACTGCAGGTGATCGCCTGGACCAGGAAGAGCAGCTCACAACACGTCCATCCCGGTCAGTCCCCTCCCCACTACTTAAATCTTCTATTTTGACAGCAAAGTATTATGTATGACAGACCTAACCTAAAAAGATTGAAGTAACTTTTGGTGTTCGCATTCAGTATATTGCCATTATACCATTTCTTGGAGAATGTTAATTAAAGGATATGAGGGTAACATGTTTCTAAAGCACCTGCCCGCATCCCAATCCAATACCCCATTGTAACAGCAGACATATTTTTTTCGCAGAGTTCTTTGAAGGAATGCACTACAAATATCATCTTCCATCACGGCAGCTGGTTTGTAGTTCATTGATCTTCCTGGACTTCAGCAACTGTCAGCCCGTACGGGAGGTACAGGCACAGCTGGTACTGACAGTCTGCAGGAGCCTGACATTGCATATGGGATCTGCTGATTGCAGCTGTTATTCTTTACAGGCTCCTAAGAAATAAAAAACATAATCATGTGCATTTATTTATTTATTTATTTTTAAGTGATCAAGACTTTAGGAAGCAGTCTTTGCAGTCCCCAGTTGTGTTCACTCTGTGAGAGCGAAACTCTCTGAGACTAGGCTGCAGGTTTTAACCTCAGGTACTAGAGAGAAGATTAGATGTTGTTCTGGATTTTGTGGTCACCATGATTAGGCAATTATGGCATTCAAAATAAAATAAAAATTGTTTGAGTAACATGTACTTCTGCCTGCACAGGATTTTTTTTTTTTTTTTTGCCAATGTTACAGGCAGAAAAAAAAAATCAGTGTCTGCTGAAAAGCATACCCCTTGCATCTATCTAACTCTTTCCAGTTAGGTTGACCCTTATTTGTGGTCACTGCAAATATCAAAAGATAAACTGTGTAAATTTTAAAGGTAACTGCAATGGACACCATTCATTCCAGGTGCTACAAAATGCCCACATGGCAAGAAAAAGCATACATCATCATCTTTTTTTTTTTTTTTTTCCAGGCAATAAAAGTCGAGCAAAAGAGGAAGCAAGATGCTCAAGTCATTCTGTATAGAAGTTACCGGCATGGAGACTTGCCAGATATTCAGATTGCATACAGTTCACTCATTGCCCCTCTGCAAGCATTAGCACATGTGAGTTGATGTTGTTCATTTTTTTAATACAATGAAATCGGCTCCACTGCGAAAATGTGAGGAAATTATGTACTACGATTTTTTCAGTGATTGCTTGAGGAAAAAACACATCTAAAAACACAATAAGTTTATTATTTTTTGAAGGCACCAAAAACTCTTAAACAATACCTGAATCAAACTCCAACTTTCACAAAAACCTCCAGTTCACTCAAAAAAAAATGTCATGGCTTTGTGCATGTTGCTGCAACACAATAGTGTGAATAGGCCCTTATTATTTATTGACTGAAAATGCCTATTGGGTATAAGTGTTGCCTTTTTGAAAGTTTGATGCTAAATAAAAGCGCTGCTGCGCCTCAGTAACTCCGCAAGAGGGATTCCAACATCAACACTGACCGTGTTGATGGGAGAATCTAGCGATTTTCTTTCCTGCAACTGGTGAAGAAATTCAGATAATCTATGGCCTGCCATTATTGAAAGTCAATGAGCTTTAAAACAATGCACTTTCCTATGTGTTTGATATCTTATGTTATAATAAATATGCATTCCCAAAATGAATACTGTATTAATACTGGGTAATAGTAATTTTGTATAAAAGATTATGTTGTACGCAGAAAATAAACCGAAAACAAATAAAAAATAGGGCTCTATGCAAACAGGATTACCTATGTGGCAAGCAGGATTATAATATATCTACTCACTGGACCACCAGCCTACCTTTCCTACAAATCCCCCAATGTTTCTTTCTGTTTTTCAAAATTTTCTTCAAGTTCTTTTCTTTTATCGTACATCACGGGACACAGAGCACCATAATAATGACTATGTGGGTTAAACGCTTACCTTTAGGTGATTGGACACTGGCAACCAATAGTAAGACAATTCCTCCCATAGAACCCCTCCTATACCGGAAGTACCTCAGTTTTTTCGCCAGTGTCTTGAAGGTGGTGGTCATGGCTGTTGAAGCTCTTCAAATTTCTTCAAAAAATGTCCCACTGAGGACGTTATAATCGGATCCATTCGGATGGCTTAACAAAGCTAAAGTGGATGGTACCCGAACCTCGGTTCAAGAACGAGGTATTGCTTGTAATGTGTCCTATATAGGCGCTGGACCCTTGTTAAGTTGGTATTCCTGGTCAATCTTGCCCAAGGTAAACCAGAAAGGGTGCTTTACAGGTCCAGGGGTGTGGACCCCAATATATGGGGGACCCGGTCCCTGAAGGTCCTTACTTAGAGGCGCTACCCGCCGTGATGGGGGAAGATTGGGCCTGGTAAGACAGGCCCTGTTGCTTGGGATGGTGAGTACTCCCTCTGGGATTATATATATATATATATATATATATATATATATATATATATATATATATATATATATATATATATCCCTTTGAAACTGCTGGTAACCTTAAGCCTGTGTCTGGGATTACAGATGGGCGGTTTGGCGCGCATTTTTTTTGAATACTGGTGTGCGCATGCGCGCGCCACTGGCGTGTGTGTGCGCCGTCGGTGTGCGCGTCGCAGATGCGCCGCGTGCGTCAGGACAGTGCATGCGCCGTGCGCTGGGCGTGCCGCCGGTCGCTGATACGCGTGCTCACTCTCAAGCTAATGCCTTATAGGCATGGAGCTCCTGGCGTGCACGTGGACAACACAGAGCGATAGTTGGGCACGTGAGTCTGGTGGTCTTGGACACAGTGGTGACAGGTTAAAGGCTGGTTATAGTTTGTGGGAAGTACTCCTTTTCTTCCTCGTGTGTAAGCAATGTCTTCCAGAAAACGAGGTATAGGGAACAAGGCAAGCACAGGGGTAAGAGTACCTCCTTTAAAAACAGGAGACCAACCCCATGCTGATGCAGCCTCAGTTTTTCCCGAAAGACCTGCGGCATCTGGCCTGGCTGAGCCATTGCATTTGTCAGGCATAGTGGCCACTACCAATATACCTGCCTCGGCTTATGTTACAAAGGAGCATTTGGCATCTGCCTTAGCGGGCCTTGAGGGCAAAATAGCTGGCATGATTGCCTCTGTAACACAGGGGGGGAGGAAGCGTAATAGATCTCCCTCCCCTGAGCCTGGGCCAAGTGGAGAGTCACTAGAGCACCAGGACTCTTATAGCCAGATGGGTCCAGGTGATCTGGAACCAGAATTGGCAGAGGATTTGGAAGAGGTGGTCATGAAGGACCGAGAGGAAGGAGAGGCTGAAGGATCCTCAGCTGAGGACTCTGGCTCTGAAGAGCCAATTTCAGCCTCCCATTCCCAAAAAATGTTTATCCAATCTCTAATTGAGATGGCATGAATTGGGTTTAAGTTACCCCCGGTTCAGGAGTCTGCACTCTCCTTTTCTACTTTGGGATCTTTGCGACCTCAGCAAATTTCCCAAGCGTTCCCTTTGCATCCGTTACTGGAGCAGGTGGTTTACACGGACTGGGAGCACCCTGACAGGATATACTTACCTCCAAAAAGGTTTTCTGTCTTATATCCTATGGAGGAGAAGTTCAGGAAGAAATGGAGCACACCTTTGGTGGACGCTGCCATATCTTCTGTAAATAAAAGTTTAACATGTCCAGTGGATAATGCCCAGGTATTCAAGGATCCGGCTGATAAAAAGCTAGAGTCCTTATTAAAGGCCTCCTTTTCGGTGGCTGGTGCAGCAGTTCAGCCAGCAGTTGCAGCTATTGGGATTTGCCAATCCCTAAAGGATCGCTTTAAAAGGTTGGTAAGGAACATACCTTGCCAGGAGGAATCTGCCGAGGAGTTATCAGAGATTCCTCATGCCTTATGTTTTCCAGTAGACGCATTGAAAGACTCAATCCAAAAGATGTCTTGTTTTGCGTTACTGTCAGTTCATATGCGCAGAGTCTTGTGGCTAAAGAACTGGTCTGCTGAGACGCCATGTAAAAGGCTACTCGCAGCTTTTCCATTCCATGGAGAGCACTTGTTTGGCGAGGATCTGGATAAATATATCCGAAAGATCTCTGGAGGAAAGAGTGCCCTACTCCCTATTAAAAAGAAAGGAAAGCAACCCTCTTATAAAATTCCTAATGCTCCAGGATCTAGTGCTTCTTCCCCTAAGCGGTATCGACGGCCTCAGCCGTCTGGCTTTAAAAGACCCCAGGGTCAGAAGAAGCCCTGGACCCAAAAGCCACCCAAGCCCAGCTCCAAGTCTACCTTGTGAAGGGGCGCCACCGCTCTCACGGGTGGGGGGCAGGCTTCAGCTGTTTGGGGAGGCCTGGGAAGAACTGGTTTAAGACAGATGGGTCATTCCACTGTAAAATACGATTACAGAATAGAGTTCCGGGAGATCCCCCTGAATCGGTTTCTGTACTCAAGGGTTCCGTCGGATCCAGAGAAAAGAAGATGCCTATTCCTAGCTTTACACCATCTGCTGATGCAGGGGATAATTGTAAAGGTTCCGCACGAGGAAAGATTCAAGGGGTTTTACTCAAACCTATTTACCGTGCCGAAACCAAATGGGGAAGTAAGGCCCATTTTGGACCTCAAGGCTCTCAACTTCTTTGTACGTCCGATCCTCCCGCATGGAGTTGGTTTGTTCAATAATAAAAATCCCTGAGAAAGGGAGACTATTTAGCGTCCATAGATATCAAGGACACGTACCTTCATGTGCCGATCTTCGGTCCACACCAAAGGTTCTTACGCTTTGCTGTAGAGGGCAGTCATTTCCAATTTGTGGCACTACCTTTCGGTCTGGCCACAGCCCCCAGGGTTTTCACAAAGATTTTGGCCCCGGTGTTGGCTTCCCTAAGGTCTCAGAAAGTCTCCGTAGTAGGATATTTGGACGATCTTCTTCTAAGGGAATGCTCTCGCCCCATACTGGTTCAAAACATGTCAAGAACAGTACGGGTTTTACAACGCCTAGGTTGGATGCTAAATATGGACAAGTCTGCTCTTTGTCCGACCCAAGCCTTGGTGTATCTGGGTCTGGTCTTGGACACTGCCCAAGAAAAGGTGTTTCTTCCTCCCTTAAAGGTTTCCTCCATAGTGGAACTTGTACAGAAGGTGAAATGCACGGCGCATGCACCGTCCTGACGCACGCGGGGCATTCCTTACCTTGGAATTATAATCCCATCCAATTATAATCCCATCCCATCCAACTTGTCAGATCTCTATAAACTTAACTACCCCCCCCTACTATCACGTATTCGGAAAGAATTAGATACTTGGAACACGACACCGTTACCCTGGTTTGGCCGCATCAACGCACTTAAAATGGACACCCTTTCCAAATCACTTTACATATTCTAGACGATACCTATAATTATCCCTAAACAATTCTTTAACTCCCTAATATCTATGTCCATACGCTTCATCTGGCAACAAGGGATGTCCCACATCTGCCATACCCTGTTAACATACCCCAAAACACGAGGCGGGGTAGGTCTTCCAGACTTTGAAATGTACCACAGGGCTGCCGTCCTCTCTAGGATCCTAGAGTGGTTCCCTCGTCCATTCCCCAAGGCATCTACTACAATAGAACAAGATCTCTCCATCCCCGATGTTCAGGCTTTGCTGTGGGGATATGGTCAAAAACTGTCTCTCCTATCAAACTCCTCCCTATTAACGACCGCAGCACTATACCTGTGGTACAAAAAGGGACTGTCAGCACTATTATCCACAGACCCTTTACCACTCACTTCGCTTTTTGACCATCCCAACCTCCCCCAGGGCATGGGATCCAACACAGTGGGCCTGTATCTACAGGCTACTTGGCCTACAGCAAACTCATTCATATATCCAACCGAGGGTAAACCCATTGTACCAGGAGAACGTGGTAACTGGCTTATAGCTCTACGTATATCTTCCTTCTGCTCAGACCTGTTCTCCTCCTGCCAAATACATAGACCCTTGACTAGCTACGAGCAGCTGTGCTCTCTCTCGGAAACACCTAAACATTTACTCTCCACTATTTACAAACTACTACACTCACTGACCCATGATCAACTACCACCTTATACCAGGAGGTGGACCACGGATCTGGGAAGGGACCTCTTACTGGTTGACTGGCAAAAGTCATTCCACTTTACACACAAATCCTCCATCTCTTGTTACACACAAGAGAAGAACTTTAAACTCTTATCTAGGTGGTACAGAGATCCCCAATCACTTCATAGAATTTTTCCATCTACCCCTACATCATGTTGGAGATGTGGAGACACAGATGGAAGCTATCTTCACATATGGTGGGACTGCAACGCCATAGAGCCCCTTTGGTCCCAGGTTTTTGCCATATATATAGTAGCCTTTACGATCGACCAACAACACCCACGCCAGAGATAGCACTGTTGTCCATGCTCCCGGGCTCCATACCCTCGCAAAAACGTACCCTACTTTGATTTTTTTCTTTCGGCAACCAGACAACTTATACCTCTCTTCTGGAAAACCAACCACCACTACGCCTCCTCTGTCCTCATGGGTCTCTATAGTCAATGATATTATGCGATATTATGGAAGAGATAATAGCCCTAGACAATGATACTTTTGATAAATTTAAAACTCTATGGCTTATCTGGATTGATTACTCCACTTCAGATGCCCTAAAAAACTTGCTAACACCGCCTAGTTAAACTGTGACCGGACCCTTCAGTGTGCTGCGCCAGGGCCTGCTCGCCTTCCCCAACCCTCCTTACCCCTATCTATTCCCTCCTCTCGATTTCTTCCCCCCTCTATCTTCTTCTCCTTTTCTCTTCTTTGATTCATACTACAAGGCCTCAGAACAGGTGATTCTCGGTTGTATCATACATCGGATATTTTACAACTAACTGTACATAAATTAAACAAAGCTAACATACGTTTATATATTTATATTTTACCGGCCTATATTCAAAGTATGCTGTGAAGACTGTCTTTTTCTTTTATGTTATTAATGTATTGAACGTACTATTGTAATATGCTTGGCAATGTTTCACCTTGTAAAAACCCAATAAAACATATTTGACTCTAAATATAGGCACCACATTGGCCCTACGCCAATCCAGTGGTACCATTCCTGTCATTAACCTCCCTGGCGGTATGATTCTGTCTGGAATTTTGTGCTGAAAGCGGTACAATTATTTTGCATGGAAATTTGATGCTATGTATTATAGGCCTGCAATTCTTAGTAATTACTTACTTAAACCTGACCAAACAAGACTCTAGTAGACATCCCAGATGTGATAAAGTTTGAAACACAAAATCATGATTTTAAATAATATAATTTTATTCAATAATGTAATACAAATGTAATACAATGTAATACAAACTAAAGAAATTTGTCAGACAAAGAAAATTCAGTAAACATCCTGAGTGTGATAAATTTTACAGCAAGGTACAGCACACAGTCCCACGTCACAATCCGGACAAAAGAACCTGCTTTCTTTTCGGATTTTTTTCCCTTGTCATTTCTGTGTGAACAGCAAACGGTTGGCGGTATATAGTCCATAAAGTGCCGACCTGTTAGGCGTTCTGGGTTGGCAACACCAACAGCACGTCGTCCAGGTCTGTTCGCATCAACTGATGGCTTCTGGTGTTTGGCAAAAATCTGCTCAGCCACCTTCCAGATAAAATCTGAATGAACAAGAGGCCTGTCACTCCCTGCTCGGTACAAGATGTAAGCGTTCCAAAGGCATTGTTCCAGAAGATGCCTGAAAATCTTTTTGTAATATTTTTTCTGCTGTTTCCGCATAGTCGGATAAAAGGTCATTGCCTGATAAGCTCGGTCGACACCTCCCATAGTGCAATTATAGTCTATGACGACTTGCGGCTTCAACACATCTTTCCCACCTTTTGTGTGGACCGTGGCAGTGGAGGTATTGTGCACAGTGCTCATGAGACACACGTCCTTCTTGTCTCGCCAACGTATTGCCATCATCTTACCCTTCTGCCAGGCAACCATTTCTCCGGGTTTTAGTTTTTTCTTTCCAAACATTGATGGCATGTCACGTCTGTTAGGCCTAACCGTACCATAGGCATCCGTCTTGTTTTGGATCAAAATCTCAAACAGTTCCGGCGACGTATAGAAATTGTCCATGGTCACACAATATCCCTGGTTCAGTAATGGCTCCAGCAGTGTAAGGACAGATGATGTGGCCATCCCATAATTGCTGTACCTGGGGTTGAACTTCGTGCCTTTACCGGTGTAAATGACCGAGTTCCATATGTATCCGGTGGATGACTCGCAGAGCATGTATGATTTGATGCCAAACCACGCTCTTTTGGATGCAATATACTGGATCCAGCTTAGGCGTCCTTTGTAGGCCATCAAACTCTCATCCACGCTGACGTCCCTTTCTGGCACGTAGGCCCGCTGGAAATTGTTCCCAATAATTTGGCATACCTCCCAGATTTTTTTTAGCTTGGGCGCAGGATGCGTGGCCTCATCAAACTCTTCATTGTTAGTGAAGTGAAAATATTTCATGATGAGGGAAAAACGGTATTCGGACATCACAGTACCAAAAAACGGAGTGGCCAATAACTTGTTGGTGGTCCAGTACCATTTCTGACGTGGTTTCCCCACCACCCCCTGAAGAATAATGAGTCCGAGAAACAGCCAGATGTCCTCTTTAGTCACCGGTTCCCACCTTCTGCTTCGGGAAAACCTGGCATGCAGCGTATCGGATTGCTGCTGTTGGTAGCGATTTGTCTCTATGACAATTTTTTCAATTACCTCCTCTGTGAGAAATAATTGCAGGTATGCCAGAGGGTTGCCACGCTCAACTTCGACCTTCATCCCAGGTGATCCAGTGAAGGGAAATCTTGGGGGCGCTACCTGGTCCGTATCGCACTCAATAGGGCACCAAGTGCGCACATCGCTGATGTCAGGTGCAGGATCATCACCGCTGTCATCGCTGTCACTTGTCAGCTCAGTGTCAGACGACAAATCTCCCCACGACTCGCTATCACTGAGTTCTGGGAGCAACTCCATGTCGCTGTCGCTGTCATTCAACTGCTCCAAAGGCGGTTTTGTAGCGAAATGGCGCTTTTTGGATTCCATTTTCTCAATATTTTATTGGGGGCAAGGGGCACTGTATCAGTGAGATCTGAGATGATACAATGCAATCCTCTCAGATTACACTGTATCACCTCTTTTTATATGTGTGTTTTGTGTTTGAACTTTTGAACTTTGAATTTCCCGCCTAGTTCCGCTCCCGTGCGCCGCTGCTGCTCGCAGGGCACGGAACTAGGAAGTGAGATGCTGGCGATCACAGCGGAGCACAGCCGAGGACACTGGAGGGCATCGCTGGAACCCAGGAGAAGGTAAGGGCTCCGCTGGATGCTCTGCAATGTTACCCCGAGCGTGACTCGGGGTTACCGCTCCTGACAGTAAAAGTCAGACCCGAGTCACGCTCGGGATTACCGCCAAGGAGGTTAAGGAGTCCCTAAAAATTAGATACAATGGCTTGGAAATGACAGAGCTCAATTCTTTTAGAATCCGTGTCCTAACTACACATACTACAACATATCTTGTATCAAACTTGAATGCATTTTGTGGAAAAGAAGTTTGATTATGGTAAAATGAACTAAGAGGCAGCTTTTCTGATTCTATTTTCTTTACAGACACACGTCATTGGAAACCGTTGTGTATTGTTATACAATTTAAAATACTTTATAATTTTTTTTTTAAACATTCTTTGGGTATAAAACCATACCAAGGGTCCTTTCACACTGATCAGTTTTTGATGTGTTTAGAAAGTGGAACAAAATGCATTAAAAATATATCCCTTTAAATCCTGTGGAGCTCTTCACACCAATATGCTGCAGGTGCAGTGCATTTTTAAAAGTCCTGCATACTGCATTTTTGGTGCATGTTCAAAAAGTGCACCGCAGTTGCATTTTTTGTGTGCTTTTTGAGTCGCATGTCCATATTTCACAGTTGCATGATTGGAGTCAGGCAACCAGAAAACACACCAAAAACGCATCAAAAATACATATGAGTTTTTACAACGTTATTTTCAATGAAGCAGTGTGAATATAAACTTTCTTTTTCAAATATATAGTGCGTCATGTTATATCAATAGAAATGGCAGAATTACAATCCTTTTCATTTTGAGTGGCATTATTGTTAGTCTTACATTAGTTTCTCCCTTTCAATAGAGAGACCCTACTCTAGCAAAACAATTATTCAGTTCATTGTTTTCTGGAATCCTGGAAGAAATGGAGATCAAAAGTAGCTCATCCCACAAGAACAACATCGTTACAAA